>NC_135734.1:42905875-43220750 GCF_041903045.1 Epinephelus lanceolatus
TTCGGTGCTGTTATTACCTCTGTACCGCATCAAAGGTGAGACAACTCTGTTCCCCCATTCTGCAATCGTACCTTTTATACAGAACGGTGAGGCGGCAAAATGGCACGAAATTTCCACCTTCGATAAGCAGTGTAAAGGGGCTAAGTCAATGCAATTATCAAGTTTAAGTTTGTCATTTAAATGTAAAAATACTTTTAATAAAAAGGTAACGATTTTCTGTCAGGTCAAATATAAAAACTGATAAAATGTCAGGCTGAAAATAAAAATCTGAGTGCGATAAAAAAAGATCTGACTTTTTTTTGTGCATATAGCACAACGATACCACAAAACAAGATATGTTACTATGATATGTTGTGTGTGAGTTTCCAAGTGTGAACAGTATGATTTAACAATTGAACAATCAGAAACTAACATCAGACTCAAGCTCCAACGTTTCAGGGTTGAGCCCTGAGGAAGGAAACTGTTGTGCCTCAGATCACTTCCATCTGTAAGTCACATCCCCAGTGGTTTAGACTCCATCTGGGGTCTGAAGGTCTGAAACGCTGAAGTCACAGAAACACTCGTTTACAGCCTCATCGTCAGTGTAGTAGATCAGTCTGAGGTTTCGACACTTTGAGCCCACTCCCACCAAAAACCACGTATGCATAAAGAAAGCTGTGTTAATGTTTAGGTATATCTGATCCAGCAGCACAATAAGTAACCTGTCCGTATACTTCAATGACTCCAGAGCGGCAGATTTAGAATTGCAGAGTGAGGGCTTTTTATAGAGCAGCCATTTTGAAACCAACATTAGATGATCACACAGGGAGAAATCTATCAGCAAAGACTAAACATGACAACAAGATTCTTGAAAGACAACAGCCTCAGTCAATTCACTGCAGCAACACATCATATCTGCACTTAGGGGTGTGACGGTCCACAGAGGTCACGGTTCAGTTCATACTCTGGTATGGGAGTCACAGTTCAGTAAGAGTTCAGGAGAGCAGAAAAATAAGCAAATGCATAGATACTTTTTTTCATCTATTCTGAACAGACAGCAGAGCAGGTGTCACAGACGGACACAGTCCTCATGCTGGAGACTGAGGTAAAATAAAAAATCAGAAGATGTCACTTTGCCTGGTCAGCTGTGATGGCACTGTAACTTTAATCTTCCAATTCTTTAACAACAACAACATTATAGACCAAGCCGTTTACCTGTGACTCAACACTCTGCAGTCCCACAAGTAAAACGACCTGGAGACTTGGCAACAGGTAACAGAGGTGAGACTGACACCTGGGATTACACAGAGCCTTCGTCGGAACAGAATCTGACTGACTGTAAATAAATCAAAGTGAAACATTAAATGTCCTCTTCCTGCTTTTGCTGAGGGGACCCTGAACCTCCTGCAGGATGTTAAGAGGACGGACACACTGAGTCAGCAGCCGTCTCTTCCTGTGGCCGTCAGGACCTCAGTAGCAGCTCCAGACACAAACAGAGCACTCATCTGTCTGCAGATAAACCTGGCTGTCCTCTGCTGGGAGCTTGGAGAGATAAAAGTCATCCAAGCGGAAGCTGCATTATTTTTAGGCTTTATTTATTAGGATAATTTCAGCAGCGTGATAGGAAATGTGGCTCCATCCATCTATTATCTATACCTATCCATCATCCTGTGCAGGGTGTCACAGGCTGCACCCATTTCCAGGACACAGTGGGTACTCTTGGACAGGTTGCCAGTCTATCACAGGGCTGATTTTTGTATTATAAATGATGATATAAAAGCCACTTGTCAAATAATGTCAGGTTCAAATAACAGCACAAACTAATAAAAACTTGTTGTTAATAAATGTCTCATGATATAAACAGTGAGGGGTTAGAATTGTGGATGTATAAAGTGTTGGAGACAGTTCATTCCTGTTAACGTTGTTCAGTAATGCATGAAGCCAAAAAAGCTGATTTCCATGTCATGAAATTACCCAGATCTTCTGCATCATGGGGCCCATAGAGCAAGCTCACTAGAGACGTACAGCAGCCGAGCAGTTCCATGTTAGCTCTTCCCTTACATGAATGGGAGTAAAAATTATTTTTATTATTTTACGATATTTTTATGGCTTGTTGCCTTTCCTAGATGGGACAGTTCAAGCACAAAAGGAAGAGACAGAGAGAACATGTGTCAAAGGGCCACAGGCTGGAACTGGACCCACGGCAACTGCAGCAAGGACATACCTTTGTACATGGGATGCCCGCTCCATCCAGTGAACCACTGAGCACCCCGGGAATAAAATTATTTAATCATATGGCTCCTCTAGGCTTTAGAAATAAGACCAAGTGGATCAAAAAGAGTGAAACGAGTGATTTTGCAAGGGTTGTGATGCTTAAAAATAACCATACCCACTGATTTACAATGTAATTCTATGGGAAAAATACTTTTTGGGGACCCATGGCATCACGTGACGGACTCAGAGGTTGTAATTCCACGTTTGGCTACTTTGTAAAAATGGCTTCAAAGCCCAGCACTGTTCCTCAGAGCTCCATTGGAATTACCTGTAGCTTTAATACCTATGAAACTTCACACTTACTCCAGATTTTTCAAATTAAAAGCCGACTAATTACAGCTGAAAGCCTGAAAAGGACACCACACCCATTCAAGCAAACATACATGGGTGTCGTTTGGATTTGTTCAGGTGTATGTTTCTTTTATACCTATATGAGTTGAGGGTTTGTGTCCACTGGGAAGCAATGTCACGTTTAGCGAACCACAATGTTAAGAATGCGGCATAGAAATCAGGAAATGAACCACCACATCTGTGAAACGACAGTGAAAGAATTTATCAGATGGGACAATGACGAGATAAGCAACAATGGTCAGTGCCTTGAAGAAGAATTTAGTTTCCTATGCTCCTCTAGAAGATCATTTTCGGCAGTACGGTGCTGAAATGAAACTATGGCCAAACACTGACAGAAAGAAAGACAAGATCAACCAATCTGCTTGCTTGACACGTAGGTCTGCATTTCACATCGTTGAGATTTCAGATGTGTGTGCTTCAGCTTAGTATCTCAGCAGAAACATAATTCCAGCTTTATGATTGTGACCACAATAAGCAATTATCTTATGAGCAAATGATTTGTTTTTTCAATTAATAGATTAATTTCTTCTTTATACAAATTATACATTTAGGTGTGAAATGTCCGACCACCAGACCAAAACCAAGAGAGGTTAACAGAGATATAAAACCAGAGAAAAGCAGCAAATCCTCACATTGAAAAACCTCATGTTTTTATCTCCTGTCTTTCTGTCAATCAATTTATTGACTAATCGTTTCACCTCTGGTTATGGTGGATGTAGGCCGCCTTGCCTGAAGCAAAGACCACCTCTGCTAACTGCTAAGGAGCAGAGGTGCAGTTTCTCACAGTGAATGCCATTATACGCACTGTAACTGCTGTTAAGGCCGCCCTCTATTAACTAATAACATCACGAGACGAGATGCATCAGGATCTGTGTGCGGACCACCTCAGCTGAACCACTTCATGGGGGAAACCCTGAGCAGTCGTCATCAGAGCAGATGCACATTTTGATGTATAGTTGTTAATCTCTTATGCTGACTTTATTAAAATCTGAGGACTAAAAAGCTTGTTAATTAGCCTGAGTGAGTTTTATGATCCAATACACCTGTCAAAAAGACTCTCTGGTGCACACAGACTCTGTCATAGTTATATTATGTTGTTATGTGGATGTGTCAGGTCTCAGCACCCACACTGATCCAGTACATCACACCAGTGCAGCACTAATTATCTTGCTTCGCTGGTAAATGACAGACCTAGGCTCACACCTGGTGAAATACCATGAATCCATCAGTGAAGATGAGAACATTTGATCAAAACAAGCCATTTTGCCTTTGGCATCCAGTGAACAGCAGCGTCACTTTGCCATCGCTCCCCTCAAAATCCCCTCAAATTCAACTTATTTCAAAAACCCTGACATCAAAGTTTCCCCTGCGACTAATTTTCTTTGCAAAGAGCTTCTCTGTTTGGTGAATTAGCAGCAGAGGAAAACAGAAGGAGCAATGCCCTCGTTTGGAGGTCACAAGCTGAGGAGGAGTCACCATGAGCCAAGATGCGGGATCCCCCCTCCTTCCTAACGCAATAAGGCAGGACACACCCAGATAGAGAGGGGAGGAGGAGGAGGAGGAGGAGGAGGAGGATGGGGGGGGTGAAGGAGAAGGAGATGGATGAAATGAGAGGAGAGGAGAGGAGGAAAAAGGAGCAGAGCAGCTACTGGTGCTCATCCGCCCATCTTTGCAGATGACGTAAGGACGGTTCTTCGCGAGCTAGAACACCCGTTAATTAAAATAAAACGAGCTCGGTAACGATTTTGTTCTCCCTCCACCCCTCGTTCAATACGACAGCCCGAAAAGCAGAAGTACTATTTACAATGTGTGCGCCAAATGTGGGCAAACCACTCCAACAAGCTGAACAAGCTTATCCCGAAGACGCCGCATTCATGACGACAGTGTGAGGACACCGGAGTCACATCAGAAACACACACATTTTAACATCACAACAGAAGCAACAACCGCAGCAACCAGTGTTCACTGAGAAAAAACACAGAGCCTCCTTTTTTTAATGAAGTTACCAGAGACCGTGTAATTTACTGATGACAAAGGGGTTCTTTTGGTAACCAAGGGGAAATATCACTCGGAAAACAAAACATTGTAGGCAGGGACTATGAGCAAACTGTTTCCAGACACTCGGAGACATCCGCAGGCGGTCTGATTCCTGCCTCGCAACCACTGCAACAGTCGATACGTGCCGTTCTGTCGCCCGGGGAGACCCGTAACAACAGCGCCATTCAGAATCTGCCTATTTAACCAACATGTCCTCGTTAAAGAGTGGACGTGAGGGTTTTATAGATTTTAACCTCCCCAGTAGGGATAACTGGAAACAGCTTTCAATTCGGCATACCCCCAGCGCACGTACAAACATGTTATTTCACTAAAATGATAACTTTACTAACTGATAAGCACTCAACGGTCTCCTGGCTGGAAAACACACAGCGCTGGGCGACAGAGGCTCGCGAGCACTGCGTAACATGCCTAAAAGTTGATATTTTATCAAATATGACTGCAGTTCGATGTATTATATGTGTATTGATTTCTAAACAATCGTGCAATGGCACCGTTTGTGTTTTAAGTGGTGTTTTGATGTGTCGAAAAACGATGTTAAGTTGCCGTTTTAACGTCCACATTTTTGAATGGAGACTTGACAGCGATGACTGCAGACGAGCGAGAGGCACGTATCGGGGCTGTAACCTAGCTAACTGTCGGGACGTTTGGGCAGAAGAAACGGGTTAGAAAACGTGCCTCGGGGGTTTATGAGACACTGTTGATATGAATCCTGCGGTTAATATGGTAAAAATGGAGGTTAAAATGTCCCTGAAGTGGACTGTGGTACGTTCACACCTGTGGAAAACCCCAAATTCCCGTGTAGTTTTGCTAATAAGTGGGTGTCAAGGTAAAGAAACAGCGGTTGTTGAACGTTACCCGGATGCTAAGCAGTGCGGACAACTGGGGACACGACAGACTCCTTAAAAACACGTTTAAAAATCACTTTAGCGGACACACGACGCTGTGTTTCTCGTCTTTCAGCCACAAGTGATTGGAAAAGAAATCGGACTTGTGGCGGATAAAGTTGCAGAAAGCACACAGAAAATACACGTTACCTCCTCCACTCGGGGATCCTCGTCCAAATCACGTCCTGTGGTTGTGTTGGTGAGGCAGAGCAGCGTCTTCAGTTTAGAGGGGTTTGTCCATTTCCCAGCAGGGATCCAACTTGACAACTGCAGTGGTGAAAAATGATTGACAGACCGGGGGGGGGGAAAAGATCTTCAGCGTCCCTTTGTTCCGACGTTTAAACCAGTTTCTTTGACAGTAATTACATCAGTGGGAGCATCAGCTGTGGTCCTGCAGCGGCAGCCACCCCAGAGGAAGGAAAACAATCCAGATTCAGTCAGAGATCAATCCGGTAAAAGGAAGAAATAAACTCCCCTTTCTTTCTCCTGGAATAAAAGCAGAGGAGGGTAAAGGCTCTGGTAACAAAGAGCACATCCAATAAGTGCGGACTGGTGGTGTGTTTGTGTTGCAGAGCGGTGGGTGGGACTGGAGGGGTCCGACACATTCAAACGGGGACCAGAGAAAAGACCCAAAGTCCGGGTCAGCGTCTTTTCCTGGCTAGCTGGGGAAACTGAAGAGAGGGAAGTGAACTGGTGCTGGAGACCGCGAGAGAGGGAGGGACCAGCCCGGGATTACCCTGTTTTTAAGGTGGATCTATGAATTAATTAGGTAATCAGGCAGAAACAGAGCCCTGGCTATCGAGAACATCAGCCCCGGGGTGAACATCCAGGATACAGCCCTGGAAACTTCATAAAGGAGGAATTATCTGAGGAGGAGAGGAGATGCACATCTGGATCTCCTCTGGACCGATGTATGGAGGCTCATTTCCGCCCACTGCAGAGAATGAAATCATATTTTATGTTCTCATTTTAACTCTTTTTTTTTAGGATACAAGAGGGAGAGGTGCCACGGATAGGGGGCAATACTCTGGAGAATACAGTCAAAATAAATAAATAACGAGTCTAAGATAATATTTAAAGATTAATTTAATATTTAAAGAATAAAGTCATTGTATTTCAAGAGCAAAGTAATTTTTCCTGTAAAAGGTCAAACAATATTTTAGGATAAAGTCGAAAAAGTTTAATATTTTGACAAAGAAGACAATCTCCTGTCCATGTCATTTGACAGTATTTTATTTTGCAATAGTAAAATTCTAATATTTGGGGAACAAATTTGTAATATATAAAGACTTAAAGAAAATTTCGAGAACAATGTAATATTTTAACAATAAAAAAAGTTGTATCTAAGGTAAGATTTCGAGTGAGGAAGGATTGCAACTAAAAAAAAGGGGGGAGAAAGGGTCGGGGTTATGCAGATTTTGTGAATGAACTCAACATGTATTGGGGGAAAAGTCATTATTTCAAAAATAAAGTTGTGATATGTCATGACTAAAGTCGAATTATTTCCAGAATTATGAGAAAAAAGTGATAACATTTCTAGATTAAGTCTACATGTTAAAAAGTTATAATATTGTGAAACTGGTGTTGTAATATTTTGACAAAAAGAAAAGTTGTAGGCTACTATTTAGTTAGTTTAGTTACTTTTTTCAGTTGCTATATTCTAAAATTGAGTAGAAATATTTTAAGATTAAAGTCCTGATATTTTGGAAATAATGTAATATTTTAAAATGCAAATAATATTTTTTATTTTTAATCTATTAATAAAAAAGAGGGAGGATTAACCTGCATGTCTTTGGACTGTGGGAGGAAGCTGGAGTACCTGGAGAAAACCCAGGCTGACACGGGGAGAACATGCAAACTCTGCACAGAGCGGCTCCCTTTAAGCGGATCGAACCAAGAACCCCTCCCGACAGTGCTAACCACCACACCACCGTGCTGCCCAACTTTGAATGTCATACTGGGATACAGAAACACGGTAAATTCTACTTAATGTGATACTTCAGGGTGTCCTCTGGACCAGCGTATGGATGCCTAATCATGCCAGAAAAATAAATTAACAGATGAAAAGTTGGACTGTGGAAAATACCGATCGATCAAATTCCACACACTTCTTACAAATCAAAACAATAAGATAGTTTCTTATGAATGTGACTCAGCATCTAATACTTTTGACAAAGTCACAATTTTGAATACATGGGCATGGGAAGTTGGGTGCTGAGAGTGCTGCAGCACACCCTGTTGACAAAGGATGTAACAACAAAGTCTGCAAACAGAGTGCCTCAGGAACAAGTCCTAAACCCTGGAAATGAGTTAGCATTTTTGCACTTATTGTCCTTTCATCTCATAGTGAATGGGTTTTTTTGAATGGGTTTTTGGTTTGGTGCCTGAAATAAGTTCTGTGATTGCCACAAGCTTAAGAGAATTTCAGGTTTTGCTCTAAGACATATAATATGCCAGTAAATACCCCACTCATGAATTTTGAAGCTATTATGTGTCTGTCAAAAGGCGGTGACTACAGAATGTCATCACAACAAACACTGCTTGTTGATGTAGGGAACTTTAATCATGTGGACCCTCATTGGCTTTTTACTTCTGGTGATCTCATTTAGGTTTCAAGAAATCATCAATGTGGTGTTTATTTGTGAAGATTATCTTGCTCAACAAAACCTGTTAGGCATCATAAACTTTTGTTTGCTACAGAGCTTATTTTCTGCAATAATCTCAATGGAAACATCCCAGAGGCTTTGTGTCGAGGGAACCATGTGTGTTTTACCATTGCCACTGATGGGCTATCTGAACATTTGTTATACATTTTGAACAGCATATGATGAGGTGCCTGTCAGAAAACATGAAAAAAGATGTTTAAAATGAGTGTATGTAAATAGGCCCTCCAATCTGACAATGTCATCACGTCAGGTCAATGCTAAACTTGGAGAGAGATTTGTGGTAGTGGGAGCTAATCTAATAGTGCAGCCAGGTTGAGAAAGACCAGAAAATCAGTGAGACAGTAGTTTTGGAGCTGCGTTCTAGCTCCATAAAATATTTTATGGTGTTATGCCAGCCAATGATGGATTTACCCGGGGGATGTGAGGGGCTCAGGCGAGGAGTCAACTGGATGTCAGACACCACAGAAAATGAAATATTATACATTTTGGCACAAGCAGTTCAGACAGAAATTGTGTCTGTAGCGAGGGAGCACGTATTCTTTGGACTAAGAGCTGATTAAACCCCGATGTAAGTAGGTATGAGCAGTAGCTCTCGTAAGTGTGTACACATACATAGTAATGTGCACATATGTATTCTGTATAGCAACCCTCAATGGAAATATGTTCCTGTGTGCATGTTTGAATATGTATTTTGAATATGTAATGATATGTAAAACAAATGCAGATTTGTAAAAAAGAGATTCATAGAAATGGGGTTGTGTTGCCTGTGGATGCATTTACCTTCACACTGCCAGTTATAACTGTTAGTGGTGTCACAGACATAATTTTGGTCGCCATTTTGTATCTAACACTTGACATGAATGGAAAATGTTACAGCCAGTTAAGACTCAAACACCTGAATCCAACTATACAATAAAAAATATCAAATTGAATCTCAGCTGAGTGAAACTAGAATTACTGCCTCATGGTTGTATGCCTCCGTGCACCAGTTAAGTTGCACTTATAGTTTACATCCATGTCTGTGAATACACGGATGCTTCACGTCTTCCCCGCAGCAGCACAGAAAATCTGTACAAGCAACAGTTTCAAGGTGGACACCAACAATTAGTGTCACCAATTCAGTACCTGACCAAATGTCTCCCCTTTTGTTCCTGAGTTATGCTGCTGATGATGGCCAGGAAAATGTTTTTACAGAACATTATGATGTCACAGTGAAGTTGAACTTTGACCTTGTGGAAATAAAATGTCACTTCAATATTTTATCCTATTAGACATTTATGTGAAATTTTGTCATAATTAGCATATGAAGTCTTGAATTATGGCTAAGAACATGTTTTGTGAGGTCAAAGTGACCTTGACCTTTGACCATCAAATTCTAATCAGTGCATCCTTGAGTTGAAGTAGACGTTTGTACCTAATTTGACAAAACTACCTTAAGGCATTTTTGAGATATATATTTCAGGAGAATAAGTTGGATGCAACGTCACAGTGATGTTTGACAACCAAATTTTAATCTGTTAATTATTAAGTTTAAGTGAACGTTTGTGCCAAATTTGACGAAATTCCCTGAAGGTGTTTGTGAGATTCTTGCATTCACAAGAATGAGAAGGATACAAGGTCACATTCATCTTAACCTTGACCTTCGTCCTCCAAGATTTTATCAGTTCATCATTGAGTCCAAGTGAATGTTTGTGCCGAATTTGAAAAAAAAAAAAAAAAAAACCCAAAGGGCACATGTTCATGGGGTAACCAGCAGTGGGTTATTTCAACATCCTTTTGGAGTGAGAGGGTGACGTTCGTACAGTAGGTGTTCTTATACTTTGATACTGTTTTGATATGGACTGATATTTGTTTTAATGTTCTGTCTTGTTTTGGAATGCTCAGTTTCCTTTTCAGAAGAATAAGATGGATGTAACGTCCCAGTGACCTTGATGTTTGACCACCAAAGTCTAATCAGTTTATTGTTAAGTTTAAGTGAACGTTTATGCCAAATTTGAAGAAATTCCCTCAAGATGTTTTTGGAATATCACATTCACAAAAATGAGAAGGCTGCAAGAAATCCTCAGGGCGACCAGCAGTGGGTTGTTTCGATGTCCTTTTGGAGTAAAGGGGCGAGTGTATGTGTGTATATAGAAGCAATTTATCATGACATTTGTAGGTATTCTTATACTTTGTTCTTATATTTTGATACTGTTTTGATACAGAGTGATACTTGTTTTATTGTTCTTTAAATCTGTATCGCTGATGTCTTGTTTTGGAAAGCTTAGTTCCCCATCTGCACAACAAATTTACCCTTGGTTGCTAATAGAGAAACACTGAACCTTGACATGTTCTTGAGATATTACATTCACAAGAATGAGAGAGACAAGGTCACAGTGACCTTGACCTATGAATGTCAACATGTAATCAGTTAATTGTTGAGTCAACACAATTGAGGTGTTCTTTGGATATTGTGTTTACAAGATGAGGACTGACGTATGGACTGACAGATGTACATATGTATTGATGGACAACCCGACAACATAATGCCTGCAGCCATTGCTAGCACTAACGTGGAGGCATAATAACAAAGAGTCTTCCTTGAATAGCAGTGTATTGAATTTTTTATGGATCATGTAGGTTGTATTTAACCCTTGGAGAGGAACGGTATTGTCCTTTCACAGGTGTGATGGAGACTGATGGGTGTGTTGAACATTTTCAATGGAAGCTGTTTTTTTAACTGCCGTTTTGGTGAAAATCTTTGATGATTAAAGCCTTTAATAGTTACGAAAAGCAGAGATCACACCGTTTTCCCTGAGAAATGAAGATGTACCTTGACGAGACTGTGCTCATGTGTGGTGATTTTTTTTTTTCTCGTCCAAATGCAGAACATGAACAAAGAATCAGAAAAGAAATTTCTCTCCGACTGCCAACTGGCCACTCAATCAGCTCTGCCTCCTACGCTATGCTAATGACAGAGAGGCAGAGAGGTGGTTAAAACTGCCATTTAACAGCACAGTACACTGCCTCACTTTCAGCACATGCTGACTGCAGAAGAAGGAGAGCTGCTGATTCTCTTAACTGTTCCCAAAGTCACTGTCAGTCACCGCCGACCACAGCTGCTCATCCTGACTGTGTGTCAGTGCTGTGCCCCAGATCTGTACACTCATCTTCATCATATACTGTTTCTGTGGTTAGTGTACAAAATATCGACACACTTCACTGCTCAGCCATTCTGTCAGAAATTATGTTTCTACAGGACTCAAGGTTTTTATGTATTTTGGAAGGAATTTAATTTAAGCCTGAATTCTGTTCATATCTATTGTTTTTGTTTTACTTTGTTCTTGAAAGGGTTTGTTTCAAAAGATACAAAACATAAAGGCACAGCTGAAATGATTGATCAGTTATTTGATGCAACAGAAATTAATTTGCAGTTATTTTAATGATTGTTTAAGGCATTTTTCATGCAAAAATATTTCATGGTTCCAACATCTCAGTCGTGAGGATTTACTGCTTTTGTTTTACTAATTGGAGTTAATTTTCTTAGACATATATTTTTGAGATCTTGACTAATGATTAGACAATATAATCATTATCGTAACAATAATAATAATAATAATAATAATAATAATAATAATAATCATCATCATCATATGAAATAATATATAATAGTATGACAGTCACAGGAGATTTTTTTTTTTAATTGAGTACTTTTAATACTTTCAGTACAATTTCCTGGGTATACTATATTATTTTACCTAAGTAACATTTTCAAAGCAGGAATGTACTTGTAATGGAGTATTTTTACAATGTGGGGTTGGTGCTTAAAGGATAAAGGATCTGAATACTTCCTCCATCCCTGATCATTACCTTCATGTAACATTCAGACCCTCCACCCCCCTGCTGTGGATCAGATCAGAGGAATGTGCCATGTCAGGACTCACCTACCTGATTCGCTGCAGTCCTTCACCTCCCCTCCTGAACACACTGTTGTCACAACACACCTGTGTATCTATTGTCAATATGCATCCTGCAGAGTGTGTCCGAGGCACGAAAGGCTGGAGAGGAGCCAAACATTTCATGTAAAGGGACGTCTGTGAGGACGAGCAGGAGACAGAAGCTGAGGGGCGTCACCGGACTTAAAATAAACTGTAGGAGACAAAATATAAAGAGGAATTTTTTCATGTTACATCTAAAGCATCAAATATGCCAGATAATACAGTGATGGTCATAAAGTTTTATTTCTTCATTTATTCACTTGAGACTTTCGGACTACAGGCTTTAGATTATGGAAGCCCATTCCCACCAGTGTGATGGAAAAAAAGACCCTTTACGTCATTGTAATGAGAAACTATAATGAGTAGTAGTAGTTCAAAATAATGACTTATCTAAAAATGACTTATCATCTCAAAATAATGAGTTACTATCAGGTATCTGTGTCAGTATTTCAAAATAATGAAAAACTATGAAAATAAACACATACTTATCTCAAAATAATGAGTTAATAGCTGAATATAATGAGAAACTTTCTGACTTATTTATCCCACAATAGCTTAGTATTTCAAAATAATGTGTTAGTATCTCAAAAAAAAAAAAAAAACTGAAATAAAGACTTGTCATCTCAAAATAATGAGTTAGTTTCAGGAAATAATATGTTAGTATCTAAAAGATAATTAGCAACTTTGTGGCTAATTTTACCTTAAAATGACTTAGTATTTCAAAATAATGAGCTAATACCTGCAAATAATGTGTTAGTAGCTGAAAATAATAAGAAACTGACTTTTTTTTTATCTTAAAATGACTTAGTATTTCAAAATAATGTGTTAGCATATCAAAAAAATTAATAAATTTGAAAATCGATAAAAGACTAAAGACTTATTTTATCTCAAAATTATGACTTATTTCAAAATAAGTACATAGTATCTCAAAATAATTTGGAAATAATGTGTTAGCATCTCAAAATAATAAGAAACTTTTTGAAAACAATGACTTACTTATCTCAAAATAATGACTAATATTTCAGAATGAGAAACATAACTAGGTCATTATTTTTAATAAAGTCTGTCATTGTAATAATCTGCAGGGTCTTATGTTTTTCCATCACACTGTGGAAACGGGCTTCCACATTCAACTTTATTGTCTCCCAGGGGAAATTCCTCACCAGAGTATTGTACACATCACACAACAATACATACAACAGCACACAATACCAGCATACAATGACAGACAACAGTGCACATTCAGGCCTGTTCAGCCAGGCCTACTTTTAAAGGCAACTATTGCTTCAGGGATCAGCGAGCCCTTCTGCACCTCAGTGCTCCGTACCTGTGCTCAGTGTCAAGCACAAACTGGTGAAGGACTCGTAAAGGAGACTCACACACTCAGATAAAAGTTCAGGGTCTTTAATCAGGCTCAGGTCGGTCACACAGGAAAAAGTGTCTCCAATTCAATAGGCAAAAAGGGTCAAAAACACACTCATGAGGAACACTAGAGAAATGCAGGAACTCTTACTCAATGATGAAGACGATCTGGTAACAAACAAGGGGAAGACAGGGACTCAAAGAAACTAAGACAAGGGAGACAAAGAGACAGGTGAAACACATTGAGACACAGGTGAAACACATTAGGGTGGGGCAAGTGATCACAAAGGAGGGAAACTTGACAGGAAGTTGGATCTGAAACAAGACGAGAGAATGGTCACCAAAATAAAACAGGAAATACAGGGACGCCAGTAAACATGAATTTAGGTAGCTTGATGGCTCATGACTCCCAGAGGGCAGCAGGGTACAGTGTTGACTTTAGTTTGTGATTATTTAATACTTTGAAAGTTAATGAATCGCTGGTTTAATGATAAATTTCTTTAAGATGGTGAGTGTAAAGTTAGAGTGACCCTTAGTTAGAACAATGACAATAAGACCCAGGTTGGCAGATCCCTGGGCGTTACCTGGGACTGACACTGCCACGAAGAGTTTCTGCGGACGTGACCTGTTAGGAGCTACTTTTAGCTAAATGATGAGCTGTGAATGGGGCCCCTGATCCATAACCTCAACTGTCTGAAGCATTTATTTAGTTGCTGGAGGCGTTCCAGAGCCTGGAGGGAGAGTGTCCTGAGAGACACGGTTCAGGGCAAAAAAGTCACCTTTCCATCTGTTCGTGGCTTCAGTGGCAGCAGGAGCTCAGACGCACACACGAATACACACACACAAACACACAGAGGCAAAGGAGAGTGGCCACTTGAAAATTTCCCAAAATGTCTTTTTGACAGGCAGTAGCAATACTACTTGGTGAAAATACTAATTATAATAATATTTAATTATTATTAAATTTAAATTTAATTAATTCATTATGCAGAATGGCTCATTTCAGAATCATATATATTACTAGATTATAATTGCTGATACATTCATGTGTTCATCACTTTAATGTTGCAGCTGGTAAATGTGGAGCTGATTCTAATTACTTTATACACTGCTGGGTGTTTTAAACAGTTAAAATATATCATAATTTATTGATGATTATATGTTTTGTACTAATAATATTAATCTGCAACTTAACTAATAACTAACGCCTTAAAATAAATGCACTTATGAAATGAAGTAAAATGTAAAGCAGCATAAAATGGAAAAGAAATGGACATGTAAATTACAAATACCTAAAACTGTAGAGTAGTCGAGTACATGTGTAAGTTATATTCCACCACTGCTCTTCACCCAGTGGATTCCTTTTTAACAGCTACATAAGACCACTTCCATCCTTCTCACAAAAGTCCTGTGTGAGTCAGTTTATCAATTCAATCTTTATAGTTTTCCTGCCTTTCAATCACTTCCTCTCAGTTCCTTCCCTCAGTGGAAATTAAACTTGTATCTTGAGCTCATCTTTCAACACCAACGACATAACCGGAGGATTATTAGACATGTATGAACGATTCCATTAAAGAAAAGTGTTAATGGTGGAAATAATTGTGAGCTGTATTTGTTTAAAAAGAGCTTGGTGCAGCACAGACTGAAGCAGGATGCTGACTGATCTTCTGTCTGCAGTGTAATAGCGTCATACATCACTGTGTGGTGTGTTATTGGTGCTTCTGCCCCGCAGTTTCACAGATACGAAAGAGTGATTCCACCTGCAGCTCAGAGTTACTGCAGCGCTGAGCAGCTGTGGCTGAATTCATGGAAACAGGACTTTATATTTCCTGTTTTATTTTTAGTTGCGTGGTTCCGAACACTTTGGTTCAGAGTGAGATGTGTTTGTAACTGTTGGATGGATCGTCATGAAATTTGGTTCACGCGTTCAGGGTCGTCAGAGGATAAATCTTCTGGCTTTTCATGTCTTCTTACGTCCGTTAGATTTGCAGACTCGAGACAATGTGATGGACCACCTGAGACGCCACCCAGAAATGTCTCGTACATTATTAGCTGCTTTTGCATCAAGATGCAACATGTGCAGTTTTGTGTCTGCAGGTTTTTGGATCGACTGTGTTCAGTGAGTGGGCGAGAGCACATTCAGTCGACCAATCAGTATCCAAACAGGAACATCAATCAGCTGTGAGTGTGTGCACCTGTGTTAAAGACCGATTACTGATTCCCATTGTTTGCCTGGGGGCCTCTTCCTCATTTGTTAACTCGATTTTACAGGAGTTTATTCTGGTGTCTGGATCCTCTCTGTCTGTTCAAGATACTGAAGTTACACAGTCTATGCAACAGCCTAAATATAGTCTTTGAAATTACATGTGCTCTTAGAAGCACACTGTATAGATTAGACAATAGCAGTTTGAATACTCATAGCTAATAATAGAGCTAGTCAGTTAACAGTGCCGGGGATGTGACTCTGAAAGCAAAGCTCTGCAAGCTACCAATTACTTCACACTGGAAAAAGTTGAGCAACAGAAAACCTGCCATGGGGAGAAATCTAGTTTGGATAACTGAAGCTACTTAGAGCAAGTAGTTTAAATCAGTCACTTGAGGTCCACTCAGAATAGACCCATCACCCACCTTTGAACCGCAACCAGTTGGGAACCACTGGTTTAAACTACTTTGTAAAACAAAATGATCAAATTGAGGGCCAGTGTGTAAAATGGGTTGAAAATTGTGACATTAGTGGTCAAATTCTAGATTGCATGGCTCACTCGCTCACCCCTCCTGTTGGGTAAATGACGGTGGCCTCGTAGGGACAAAAAGCCTTGCGCAGACACGAGTTTTTCAGGAGTAGGTCTATCTAGCGACGAGGTGAATGTTTATTTAGAAATCTAAACCATGTTACAATATTGTAATGAATCCCTCACGAGCAGGAGACCAGAGGAGCGTTCGGGAAAAAGGCCCATTTATTTGAGCGCTCCAAAAACTCTGGTAACACTCCAGGGGGTAAAAGACTCCGTCCCAAACTCTGACTCTTCTAGCGTAACACACACACTTCATACACACATACTTGTTTACAATACCTAGCGGGGACCCCCTCCCCTCTCTGCTCCACCAATCTCCAGCCCGCACACTGACTGACAGCGTAGCCTGTAAACAAAACTCAGCTGTTTATTTAGCCTAGCAATATCTCCAGACTATAGTAGCTGCAATGGACGACTTTGAACGCGATTTTGAAGAGTTTCTTGTAGCGGACACAGACCCAGAGCCATACCTGTTTGAGCCGGAGCATACAGATGAGAGCCGGAGTACACTGCAGCATTCATACTACAGCATCCAAACTCTGCACAGAAGGGTTCTCCCACCCTGGGTTTGTTGTTAGTAAATAGCAATAGTCAATACTTTTAATACTAATATATTCGAGTTTAATTTTTACAAATTCTGCCTGCTGAATTCATTGCCCGTGTAACGTGTTGTGTTTGGACCCAAATGCAGCACACAGGTACCTGGAACAGTTGGGAATGCTCTTTAACATCACAACACGGCAGGTACAGGACAGGGGAGGTTATCAGCACAATCATAAATTTCAACGCTCCAGCAAAGTCCTCCACAAAGTCCTTGGCAGCCCGGCTGGTTTGGCAGGCCTGAACCGGTGAGTGGTGACATTACCCAACCACAAACACTGTTCAGTTCAACAACAGACAACAGTACCTTAAAGGAGCAGGGAGGAGATGTAGTCACAGAAGCACAAGACCCAGACCTTGGTAAGTAAACAGTCCAAGCAGACGAACCAGTAGGGGACAAGCAGAGAATCGAGAAGCAAGTAGCCTACTCGCAGGACACACACACAGTAGCAAGTGTGGTGCATGGTGAAAGTCTCTGGACCACAGGTAAGCAGATGGGAATGCTCACATTGTAGCGTTATTGTTGTGGGATGGAAACACCAAGCAGCCCCAGGCAGGAACCAAGGACACAGAAGCAGGTCTCAAGGTCGGGGACAGAAGGCTGATGCATTTAATGAGAATCAGATGAGACAGGTAGGTCAGAGACAGGCAGGGTCTCTAACAGGAGATCAGTGCAGAATAAGAGTGCTGAAGAGTCTTGCATGAGTGTCAGAGACCAATCTGACACAGTGTCTGTGAGGTTGGGGTATATATACTGGCTGTAAGTAACAATAGTAAAATAAAAATAAAAAAATCATTCATTTTTTTCTATGGCTCAAAACTGTTTGAGCTGAACGTTCATGCTGAACGAACATACTGTAAGTTGTACTGTCATGGGATACCTCAAGGATCAATTTTGGGGTCAATTTCGTTCTCCTTTTGTATGGTCCCATCATGTAATATTATCCATAGACATGGTGTTTCCTGTAACTAATTTGCTGATGACTCACAGTTGTATGTCCCTGTTAAGCTCACTGACCTTAGTATGCTGAGTTCTTTAAAGGGAAATTTTGGTTTATTTCAATCTGACACCTATCGTCCTAAATTTGTTTCAAGTGACTAGTGACATAAAAATAATAGTTAGCATGTTAGCCGTTAGCCTAGATACAGCTGGGGCGCATAGTAGCATCAGACCTGTTAAAACATAAGTGAAAGGGCAACCTTCAAGTGCAAAGTTAGTCCACTAAACAAGCTTTTTTCCACAAAGACCGCCTCATATCATTAGGATAAATGTCAGAGGACATATAGAAAACGACATGTAAACGTGTTGTCTTACCTTACCGGTGTGCTGCCATGTTTGTTTACCATTTAGCTCTGCTTTCCAAAGCGTGGCCGAAATATATCTCACGAGAACAAGCAGCGATCTCATACCGTGTCTGAAATCTCGCGAGAACAAGTAGCAACAGCTGGAAGACAGAACCGGACAGTGCCTAGTAGGAAACTGGATGTCTAAGAATTTGTTTTTTCAATTAAAGTAAACTAAAACAGACAAACAACAATTCTTCAAACATTCAAATACTGCCATCCACTGGTTACCTCTAACCAAATACATTCACCCTGTTGCTAGAAATCTTTGCGTCTTGTTTGGCTGTCAGTTAAGCTTTGAGCATGACAGTACAATACTTAGCCTTTTTACATGCCTCGGTGGGAAAACAGAGCAGCTACAGAGAATATAGAACCCAGCTGCCAGGCCTTTAACCAGAGTAAACAGATTTGAACACATCTCCTTGGTTTAGCCTCTTTACACTGGCTTCCTGTATGTTTTAGAGTAAATTTTAAAGGTGCACTATGCAGGACACTCTGAAAAGACTATGTATATACTCATATCATAGTAATCCCTCTAAATAATCAGTTAGGACTCACTAGAAATATGTGGCAGTGTAATTATCTAAAGACACTCTGCCCCTGCCTGTATTTTTGTCTTATTTTGCTGTTTGGGACATTTATGGGCTGCAAGTTTTAGGCAGGGGTGTGTAGCTTCCAGCCAGTAACAGTTGAAATCAGGACTTCATAAAAAGGTTGCTATCATCAAAGAGGAAGCTACAAAAAAATGAAAAAATAACGAGAGTGAATCTGGTGTTGCCTTTCATTTTCTCTGGTGAGCACTGAAGGAGAGGATGAAGAGTGACACAGAGTTGGCCTGTGTTCTGTTAGACAGGTGGGCGCTGGAGGTTAGCTCAGTTAGCTTGCTACTGGCTTTCCATTATAACAAATGTAATGCTCTGCAACTTGCAGTGAATGTACAAGCAGAGTAGGGAGGAAGATAAGGAGGACTGCTCACAAACAGTAACCAACAATTCCTGTATAATACACATTTAAGGTTTCTTTTAATTACTTACAAGGTACTAAATGGCCAGACTCCTCTGTATATCTCAGATCTTTTATCCCTATATGACCCTGCTTGCACCTTGAGATCCTCTGGCAGGGGCCTTTTATCTCTTCCAGACTCTCGGCTGAACACTAAGGGGACAGAGCTTTTGAAATAAAAGCCCAGAGGCTGTGTTACACCCCGCCCGAGGAGAAATACGGTAGGCTGAGTCTGTGGCTTCTTTTAAACCTAAGCCTAAAGCATACCTTAATCTCACCGCCTTCCCTGATTTCATCTAATATTAGTTCTTATTCTGTTTATGGGGTCTGCCATCATTTAATCTGTTTTTAATTATGGTTCGTTTAGTAATTTTTTTCTGTTACTACCATTGTTTGTTTCTGTTTCATGTGTCCACTGCTTGCTATGTGAAGGACTTTGTAACTTTATTCTGATAATTGTTATATAAATAAATATATTATTATTATTGAATTAATGTACCTATGTATAGTGGTATAAATAATACATAAATAATAGCGTAGCTGCACTATACCATAGTGATATAAATAATAAATAATAACAAACAGTAAGGGCTAGATAAGAGTATGCTAAGCTATCTCCAGTGTGACCATGAGCAAGTAGAGAAAATATATAATATATAAATATGCTGAAGAAAAATAGAAATGCAACATTTGTTTTTGCTCCCATTATTCATTGAAAGAAAAGATTTACTTTTTCCCCACAAACAAAAGGCCTAGTTCTCTCTTTGCTCACAAATGTGTTAAAATGTGTGTTAGTGAGCACTTCTCCTGTTCCAAGATAATCCATCCACCTGACAGGTGTGGCGTACTCAAGATGCTGATTAAACAGCATCATTACTACACAGGTGTGCCTTCAGCTGGTCACAATAAAACGTTGCTTTAAAATGTTTAGTTTTATCACACAACATACTGCCACAGATGCAAGTTTTGAGGGAGCGTGCTGACTGCAGGAATGTCCACCAGAGCAGTTGCCCGTGACCTGAATGTTTATTTTCCTACCATAAAATGTCTCCAGTGTCATTTCCATGAATGTAGCAGTTCATTAAACTGGTCTAGCAAGTGAGCCACGACATCCATATCCAGCCTCTTTACCTGCTAGATCGTCTGAGACCAGCCACTTAGATGAGCTTACCTGAAACAGTTTTTGACGGTTGGTGCAAACCAACCGTCGGATGAGCTGTCTGAATGGCTGGTCTCTGACAATCTTGCAGGTGTCGGGCAGCAGTGGCTCAGAGGTAGAGCTTGTCGTCCACCAATCAGAAGATCTGCGGTGCATTCCCTGGCTCCTCTAGTCCACATGTTGAAGCATCCTTTGACCAGATACTGAACCCCAAATTGCTCCTGATGGCTGTGTGAGAGCATGTGAATGGTTACTGAGTAGCAGGTGGAACCATGTAAGGTAGCCTCAGCCAGTGTGTGAATGGGTGAATGTGACATATAGTGTAAAAGCGCTCTGAGTGGTAGGAAGACTACAAATGTGCTATACAAGTGCAGTCCATTTACCATCTTGCGGTGAAAACGCCGGATGTGAAGGGAATGAGCTGGTCTGGTTAGATGTGGACGGTTGCATGTACTGCCAAATTCTCAGAGACAACACTGGAGAAGGTTTAAGTATGAGATGTTTTATTTCAACTCACGAAAAAGGGAGCAAAAACAAAAGTGTTCATGTTTATTTTTTGTTCAGTGTATGAATGGTGTTGCTTACTGTCATATGCACAACAATTACAGAGACACAGTTGCTGGCGATGACAATCTTGGATCTCAGGCTCTCTCCAACAATGTTCATTAAATATGTATAAAGAGAAAGTAAACATGTGAATCTATGACATTAAATAGTGGAGAAGTTAAAATATAGGAATGAAATACATAAAATATAGAATAAAATCATATATATGTATAGTAGACAGATGTACAGTGATTCAAAAGTGAATAAAGTATACTATAAATATGAATGTAGTTAAGTATATACATGGAAGAGTAAACACACAGTAAAACAGTAAGTTAAAGTATATAAAGTCAGCAAAGTGATTCATGATATTACTTGGGGCACATCATTAAGTAACATAAGGTGTGTCAAAAATCTAGGGCTGTGACGTTCAGGGTAAGAGCAACGTTCATCCTGTATAGTAAACAACATGCTAACCAACATGCTAACGCTATCTGAAATGTGCAACAATTTTTGCCAACACTAGATATTAAACAAAAGCAGAAACTGTGTCATGTTAAGCTGCTGTGAGCTGTGAATTTATCGCTTCTAAACAGAAGGCAGATGATTACGTAACCTCAGAGCCTGACCAGGCAAAGCCTCCATCTCAGTTAGATACCCTATTTTCATTGGCACTCTTGGTAGCGCCGAGTAACGTCATGCTGCGTTGATTTTTATTTCCATTGTCAGTTTAGACGCACTGTGCCACGCTAAGCCGCACCAGAGATGGACCTTCTCAGGAGTAGGTCAGCCCTCAAGTGGGTAGTGGTGATATCTCGCAGACCGCAGCCAAACCCCATTGATCCCACCCCCTGAAAAATCTACAAGATTTAAATATGTTATTACTGAATTAGCGGAACTTTGTTAGCAGCTTCTCTTCAGTAAAGACAAGTCTACTAATATGGCAGACAAGTGAAAGCAGAAACAGCCACAGTGAGATGTTGATGAAGAGCTCACCTCCAACAGGTAAACTTCTTTTCCTGCCCTGCTGTGGAAAAACACATGCAGCAAAAATATTAGGGGACTTTAGCCATGGATCAGCCCACTGCTTTAAAGGGTCAGCGTGTAATATTTGGCATGGTTTATTGTCAATCTGAATCTGAATCTGAATATTCTACCCATTAATATGTTTATATAAGTGTATAATCGCTATAAAATAAAATTCGTTTGGTTTTCGTAGCCTTATAATTATGCTTTTATATATATATATATATATATAGCAAGGGCCTTGCTTTAGAGAGGTCACCATCTTGCGCCACCATGTATGTACGGCAGACCGAGTGGACAATCCAGCCAGCCAGAGAACGCGTTTCGCGTGTATAAATGAACCAACGAAGACAGCAGAAGGAAGGAAGAAGGAAGAAGAAACAGCAGAGAGTGTTAGTAGTTCGTCGATAGAGAGTAGTGAAAAGTTTTTTTAGTTATTAAGTTTGGGAATGGACCATACTTACCACGCAACAGGAGAGAATGAACCTGAACTGTCATCTGCGAGGAAAAGAAGATGCAACTTCACTCCTTGTGATGCACTCTCTGCGGCACTTTTCCTCCTGATGATATATCTCCCCAACGATGGCAGCAGTAGCACCAAATCCCATTCTGTGCATTCAGCCTCTCTTCTCGCCTGCTCAGCATCAAACACATGGAGTTCCTCATCTGTATGCTCCGGCTCAAACAAGTATGGCTCTGGGTCTGTGTCCGCTACAAGATACTCTTCAAAATCGCTTTCAAAGTCGTCCATTGCAGCTACTATAGTCCGGAGATATTGCTAGGCTAAATAAACAGCTGAGCTCTGTTTACCGGCTACGCTGTCAGTCAGTGTGCGGGCTGGAGATTGGTGGAGCAGAGAGGGGAGGGGGTCCCCACTCGGTATGGTAAACGAGTATGTGTGTATGAAGTGTGTCTGTTACGCTAGAAGAGTCAGAGTTTGGGACGGAGTCTTTTACCCCCTGGAGTGTTACCGGAGTTTCTGGAGTGCTCAAATAAACTGGCCTTTTTCCCGAACGCTCCTCTGGTCTCCTGCTCGTGAGGGATTCATTACAATATCGTAACATGGTTTAGATTTCTAAATAAATATTCACCTCGTCGCTAGATAGACCTACTCCTGAAAAACTTGTGCGCAAGGCTTTTTGTCCCTACGAGGCCACCGTCAGTTACCCGACGGGAGGGGTGAGCGAGTGAGCCCTGCAATCTAGAATTTGACCACTGATGTCACTGTTTTCAACCCATTTTACACACTGGCCCTTTAAAATGTCATCACTCAAGACAAGCCATCACACCTTCAAGAAGGTAGCCCTGTTGCAATGGAAATGCAAATCCCTATTGTGCTGGGCTGATGGCCCAAACCAAGCCAAGCCAGCCCATGACTGTCGAACAGGGGTAAAACTCACCCTGGGTCTGGGTCTGCCTGTATCAAATAGCAGTGTGACAGTGAGGAGCGCTCACTCTGCAGCAAAATCTGGGGACCGAAATGTCGAGGACGCAGAAGTACATTGCACACTGACTGACAAAATATAAACCAAAAAAAGAAGACAAATTAATGTGAAGAAGCTCAGTTGACTGATGATTTGAATCTTAAACTTTCAAGGGGCAGCCATACCAAAATCCCTCCCTATACTAAATTTCCTGTCCATGTTATGTGAGTGTGTGAATACTGAGAGAAAATTCCCTCAATGGAACAAAACCTATAGTGTCCTTGACATGTGCTTTCTCTCTGTGATAATGGTCACTAAGGAACCACTAAGTGTTCATTATGCAGAGGTTATAGTGAGTGAGTGGACGAGGGAGTGATTTCAGGCACATCCTTGGTGAGTAAAATATTTTCAGAAAGGATAATAATGAGGAAAAAGGTTGTAAAAAGCAGAATTGTCCTTGAATGTTTCGTAGTGATGTGTCCACGTTTTAAAATAACATGTTAACACTTCAGCTGGAGGCTTTTACGAGGTCTCATCTCATGTGTGGGAGTTTTCTGTGAAAATGTGCATGGAGCTGGAGCCAATAGAAATCAGTGATTTAATCGTGATTTTAATCATTGATCAGCAGTACTGCTGGAATGCGTTGCAGTTTTCAAGAGAAACTTTTCAGTATTAATGTTAATTATGAAATGGAGGCTGTGATTCAAATCCATCAGGCTTATGTAACGCTGTGACTTCCCGGGGTCAGGATCCACCTACACTGCAGCTATCTGACAACACACAGCATTTAGACAACTACTTGAGGTGGAAACACATAAATCTCTCCATATATGCACTGACAAGGGTGACTGGATGTTGTATCCATGGCTACCTTCTCACGTAATCTGTATTATTTTTATCACAAAGGCTTTTTCTGTTTTTTCTCCCGAGCCTTCTGCTAACATGATATACACAGATTCAGTTTCTATATGTGAAGGAACCAAACAGGCTCCTTAGGATAGAGACAGGTTTTCACCAATAGTCTATTTTACTGGTGTGCGAGTCAGTGATACGATTTCCATGTGTACTCTGATGTGAATTTAAGCAGTGCATATAGACAGACATAGAGCTCGTTCACCTGCAGATCTTTCTCAAGTTATATAACATCTGTTGAAATTGTTCTTCGTCTGCACTGGGGACGACTTCCGGGAACTGAATGTGGGCTCTGTTCAGGAGGTGACAGCTTACTGATGCTGCATTCTGAATTGCATAATTTTTCTTCTTACTTTATGTTCGCACTGCAGATGGTCTTACACAGTATGTTCAGTTGCATGGATTATGTACACAAATGAGACACACTTCATCATAACATTGCGCTTCAAACGTTGCTCATATATTCATTGCAGTCCATGGTGCAAAATCTGGGGTTAAAGGAAAAAGTATGCATTTTGAGACACATTTTAGACCCTATTTTCTCATGTTTTTGTGTGTCAGTGACTAAGTGGAGCAAAAAATGTTGAAATTGGTCCAGTATTGAGTGAGACTGCTGCAGCCAGTAGTGGCAAAATCGTCTGCAAAGTAATTCCTGCAGGCTGACAATATATGAAAAGGATCCTTACAGAGATTCAACTTTACGTTAAAGAGAAAAATCCTTTTGGTTTAACCACAATTTTGCCACTACTGGCTACAGCAGTCTCACTCAAAAAATCACGAACCTTTAGTGAACGTAAATTGATGGTGCTTAATTGTTTAATAAACGTCTACAGCCATGCAAGCAGCTATGCGATGCTGCACTTGAGCTAAATGCTAACGCTGTTATGCTAATATGCTCACAATGACAGTGGTAACATGCTGATGTTAAGCTCAACAACGGTCTTAGTGTAGCATGTTCCTCAGCGCAAAACACAAAATACAGCCGAGGCTGATGGGAACATGATTTTTTTTTTGCAGGTGTTTGGACTTCAGTGAGTTTTCTAATTGAATCTTTGACCTGATGATGGTGCTGGATGAGAAGTCAGGGTATCAGAGTTATTACAATTTACCCTGAGGGGAACATGAAGGAGGGCACCAAACATCATGGCAATCCACCCTATAGTTGTTGAGCTGTTTCACTAAAAACCACAAAAGTGAACCCCATGGAGGCACTAGAGTGTCACCAAAGGACTTAAGATTCATTTTCTGGGGATCATGAATGTTTGAACAACATTTCATGGCAATCCATCCAATAGTTAAGTTATTTGAGTTAGGACCAAGATGGTAGACTGACAAACTTTGTGATCCATACAGCCATCCTGTGGATCCCCTTTTGGATACGTTTGCCTCTGTTTTTTCTGCTTTTTATTTTTGCCTGTTTTACTGAGCCTTTACACAGCTCCAGAGGGGACCTGGAAAAAGAAAATCAGTAACAATACCAGCACTGCTTTATCTGTCTCACCACCATCGACTTCACTCTCCTATCAAACAGACCAGAGAAATGCTGTGATCATTCCGCTCAGCTTTTAATGACGTCTGACTGAAACATCCCACTCTGTAAAATACAGTGGAATCACAAGAAGAAGTTCAAGTATCAAAGACGCACAAGATTCTTATGAATTCAGGTTACAGAAACGTGCTAAAACACACACTTCAATTTTGCTCTGCAGTGATATTAAAGGATAATTCTAGTCTATTTTTGCAGTTGTTCTGTTATCTAAAATGGTACAATTGTTACCCCAAATGGGCATCCATCAGTTTTCAAACTGACATCCTGCCTCCTCTATCTTCCTGTTTTCAGTTTGACCACCACATAAAGTGTTTAGATAAACTGTTGGTTTACTTCCAGCCTGTCAGGTCGTGTTTCATGACCCATCAGACTTCTTTTGAGGGGACATTAAAGGTTCAGTGCACAGGATTTAGGAGGATATAGGCAGAAATTATATACAATTTAAATACATATATTTTCTACTCACCTAAAACTACAAATTGTTGTGTTTTCATTACCTTAGATGAGCCATTTACCTCTACATATGGAGCTGGTCCTCTTCCATGGAGTCAGCCATGTTGGTTCTACGGTGGCCTAGAATGGACAAACCAAACACTGACTCTTCATAGAGCCATTCGCATTTCACCCTTTTGTGTCGGCTCCCAGAGTTCTACTACACGCTTGGAACATGGGATAAGTTTCAGGTGGTTGCAATGTGCAACCTCACCACTAGATGCCACTTTCAAAATAAGAGCATCTTTATGTGGATATTATTTGCCCCAGCAACCCAATGTTTATGTATTTTTATCTTTAAGAGGAAGCCACTCAGTCAAGTTTTTTCCCACTTTTACCTGTTTTTTTTTGTTTGTTTCAAATCTAACATTCATTTGCTTTGTTTATATCCAGTAATAAATATTCATCAATCCATTTTCATCCGCTTATCTGGGGTCAGGTTGCAGGGCAGCAGACTGAGTGAGGTACTCCAGACTTCCTTTTCCCCAGTAACGCTCTCCAGCTCCTCCTGGGGGATCCTGAGGCATTCCCAGGCCAGATGAGATATATAATCCCTCCAGTGTGATCTGGATCTACCCTGGGGCCTCCTGCCATACGGACATGCCTGAAAAATGGGAGTCACTCAGGAGGCATCCTAATCAGATGCCCGAACCACCTTGATTGGCCCCTTTTGACGCGAGGGAGCAGCGGCTCAACTGCAAGCTCCCTCTGGGCGTCAGAGCTCCTTACCCTATCTCTAAAGCTGAGCCCAGACACCCTACAGAGGAAACTCATTTGAGCTACTTGTATCCACAATCTCACTCCTTCAGTCACTGCCCAGAGCTCGTGACCATAGGGGTGAGGGTCAGAACATTGATGGACTGGAATACTGAGAGCTTTGCAATAATAAATATTTAGATTATTCAAAAATAAAGAACCCTGAGTCAACTCCAAATCTCTTTTTTTCATAGTCTGATCAACATGGATCTGACTGGGATCTTATTCTGACTCTGACAAAGCTCACGCTGAGCCGAACTGAGCTGAATTTGAAATTACAAATTAAATTAATGTAACCATAAAAATTTGAAATATGTGCAGTTTAATCCTGACCTCAGCTGTTTCTAGGCTTGACGCAGGAGAAATACAACCTTCGACAGCAGAGGTTAAAGGTCACCAGAGAATCCATACGAGGTGACGCTGCTCCAAGTCGAACATCGATCCCTGTCACCTGCTCAAGGAGCTTCCCATCATCCTCAGCGCTGCAGCTCCTGCAGCCAGCTGTCAGCTGACAGATACCCGGGCTGAGGAGTCCCCACCCTGGGCAGCAGGGTGAGGCTTCCCTACTGGCCTGGAGCTCTGCTGGTGGTCCCTGACATGGAGTTAGACTCTGTCATTACTGCCGCCCGGGGGGGAGGGACTGCTCACGGATACCATTAACTTTTCATCAGCAGCTCTGGGTTTCAACTCAGAGGAGCTGCTTCCACTTCAGCAGCCCATCATGTACTCAGGGTACTATAACAGAGAAGACCGTAAATATACTCCTCCATCTCTGCAGGTTAAACATCAGCTGTACCACCCAAATTGTGAAACATCATACACACCATCAAGTCTTTCTACATGCCAGTGTAGCTGAGACACCACTCTAACTGGCTAGTTTAGCAACCTGTTGACTCATTGTGTTGTTTTTAGGTGGAGTTATGAAGAATGGGAGGCTTTCTTCTGTTTCTGTGATGCATGTTTACCTTCTGGGTAGGAACAGAATACCAGCATACTGCTCAGTCACACAGCTGTCTTGCACACTCAAACATATTGTGATTTATATCGCCTGTGCATAAAACAAATAGAGGAACATTAGGTTTTATTGCAGAAGCCATCAGACTTGTGAACAGCTGCTAAAAGAGACGTTTATTTTCCTGTTTATAGATTGATAAATGTACTTTTTGAACTTTTGGACATGGGGTGGCTGAGCAGTTTTAGATTGCCTTTATGTGAATCAGTAATTATAGTTTTAAAATTTTCACTAGTTTTTATTTATTTATTTTTTACTCTTATTTTTTAGTTAATTTTCTGTATTTATTTGAGTTTAGTTTTATAATTGCAAGCAATGTTAGATTTATTTAATTTTGAGGAACTGAGTAGTTTTTGTTTTTAAACAGCATCCCGGCATTGCAGAATCAAATAAGGCATAATGGCGTGATGTGACATGTAACACAACAGGGTCAGCCTCTAGTGTGACATATAGCATACACATTGGCATCACTTTATAAACAATGACAAACGCATAACATGGCAATAACAATCATTTACGGACTGTTATATGGCAGCTGATCTTATCCTCTGCTTGGAGGGTAAGTAGCTCACAGATCTCATTGTTTCACCAGTTTGCAGACATGTTTGGCCGCTGTTCATCTTCTTTGAGTTAGCTGCTAGCTGCTTTTTAATTATCCCACAGTGAGTTGCATGCATAACACGTTGTCAAAACATCACACAAATCCTGTACAATATACCTGTCTTGAACAGGTAGTGCAAAAAGGGCTACTGACGTACAGAGGCACCCTTTAGCAGCAGTATGAGACACACCAGAGCAACTGTAGTAGTGTAAAGAGGAAGTCTGTGTAGGGTGGCTGGGAAGGGTGGAGGATCAACTAAGCTCTGGACTTTGGACAAAAGTCAATCAAGAGTTATTTTAATAACAACACAGTATGCCAGTATGTGTAGCATACTACATTAGTGACATGTCACGGGACATTACATTTGGTTAGTAACAACACACTTATTTTAAACCAAACCATGATGTTTTTTTTTTCTAAACCTAACTATGTGCTTTTGTTGCTTAAACCTTAGGAAGTAAACCCACAAGTTTTTACCTGAGTTGGAAGTTTATTTTGAAACAAAGCAATGCATGTAATGAGTGTAAATTGACACGCTGTCCCTCAGCATCCAAAACTGTTTGAGAGGTACCTAGAGTGTCATAGTTTGGAGTGTGGGGCCACTAACCAAGTGTCTGACGAGGTGGGAGTGAGAATGTGTTGGTTTACTGGTCCTTTCAGCCATTCTTGCTTTCCCTGAATCTCTATTAAGCGTTATTGCCATTCTCCACCTGTCCACCAGATGTCCTCAGACTTTCTCCGTCAGTCCTGGTCACCTGACTCCCACATCCTCCTGCTCAGCCCCTTTTCCCCAGACTTTAAGAGCATCACTGTGGTATTCCTACTTTTACTTAAATATGGGATCTGAGGACTTCATTTTCTATTTAGCTGCAGATGCTCAGCACTTCGATGGCTGACGGAGGTTTTGGTTCGTCTGGGTCTAATGTGGGTGAGTTGGTGGGTTTGATCCTCCTGATGCTCTGCAGTGAGGCAGCAACACATCAACACATCCAGCCTGTTCTCTGATTCTCCACCAGGAGAAGTGTGAAATGGCAAGTTGTGATTTTGTGTGTGTGTGTGTGTGTGTGTGGGCGGGCTCTGGCCTTTTCCCCTCCTCTCCCACGTCCTCCAGCTCTGCCGCAGCATTAGCATGCAAACAGCAGCTGCAGCGCTGCACCCCATTGCTCACTTCAAACAGCCGCACAACCTCGGCTCCCACACACACACACACACACACACACACTCTGGCTCACTCACTCGCTCACAAACAGCGTCACACTATGACCATGTAGTCTAGTTCATATATCACAACAGTAGAATAAAAAGCACTTTGTACATGTCAATGAGATGTATTCATTTGACATTCAACCCACGCAGTAAGTGACACACACACACAGTTAACAACCCACACAGTGTGAGCGCTGCACACACACTCACCTGAACACACACACATATTGGTAACCTGCACTCTGTTTCTCTGCAGAACCTGTTCAGCTGTTCAGGATGTTTTCTTGTTTCTTCACTTTCTTCCCAAAGTACAAATTCAAAGAGCTTCAGTCTGAGCGCTGAGCTGGATTTAAACTTGTGCTTTAGGAGGTTACAGCATAGCAACAGAGCGCAGGAGCCTCTGCAGCTGCACCACAACCTCCATCTGAGCTCAACGGCACCTCCTCAAAGATGTAACTAAACGTTGGGGCTATGGGTACAAGCAAAAAATGAATGAACACATCTTTGGCATATTGCAGGTCTGCACTGGAACATACTGCTTCCAGGAAATAGCCACAACCTTGGAAGCTGAGCCTGAAACCACACAGCTATGCAGCCTATATTTTCTAAATCTGTACTATACAGTCCTGCATTTTGCAAATGCTCCACACACCCACCAAGCTCAACACAAACCAAACAGGCACAAACCAATCTGTTACCTCTGAATCAATTCTGGACCCAACCCAACCCATTAATATCAGACTTTACCCGACATGTAATCAAACATGGGCTCAAAGCTGATGCAGTGCAGGTTAAAGCTCAGGGTGTCAGGATGCTCTACTCAATGGCCAGGGAAAATCAATAAATCATAAAAATAGAGTGCAATGACATGACTGATGTTTCCAGTGGGTTCTCTACTTTTTCTGTGAGGTGGGGTGTTCCACTTTGTTTCCAACATAGATGGTATAAAATGGACTGTGATGTCACACTCGGGTTCATCTTGGTTTATTGGAGCCAGAAGTGACCATATTTGGGCGAAAGGCTGGCACTGTGAAGGAGCGAGGGGTGGATCCAGGTCCCCCGGAAGTGCATCAGGCTTTGAAGCCAATTTTCGTAATGGCCAAACAGTTGAATTACAACTCCTGAGTCTGTCATGTGATGCCATGGGGCATGGTGGTTTGCAGCACATCCTGACCGGGCACTGGGGGGCTGGTCAGGATGTGCACTGAGCTTTGAAGCCAATTTTCATAGTGGCATTCAAACTTCCTGGCCTGTCACATGATGCCCTGTGACCTAAAAAGACTTTTTCCCATTGACTTACACTGGGAAAGGGACACCTCTGAATTAGTGGATACCTTTTTTGAGCATCACAACTCATTTCACTTTCAGGATTTAATACATTTAATCCGATAACATTTGTGAAGTCTAGAAGAACTGCAAGATTTAAGAATTCATTCAAGATAAGCAGAGCACTAAACGAAGAGGAGCCGACTCAACTGGCGTAAGTCTCTAGTGCACTTGTTCTATGGGCCCAGTGATGCAGAAGCAGCGCCGATCATCTCGATAATTTAATATAATACCTTAACAGAGCTTTTTTGGCTTAATGTGCCACCAAGCAACTTTCATAGGAATGAACGTGGTCCCGTCTCCAACGTTGTATCCAGGTCTCTTAATACATCCATGTGGGGATCTGACTGAGAAGCCAAGGACACTATTCGCAGACAGCCTGTCACTCAAAGTGGCCCTGGCCTTAGATATGCCTAACTTTAAGCCTTAATAAAATGTAAAAATGTGAGTTGAAAAAAAAATTCAAATCTGTACAGTTGTCATGAAAGTTGAAATTAGCAAGAGACCAAACATGTTTTTTGTACCAGGCTGTAAACAAGTCCGGTCTCACTCCGAAGTTATTGAAATATAGTGCTTGGGCAGTGACTTGCAGCGCCAGAAACCAACGAAAAAAGGCGTCCTTTAACGTTGGCATGATATGCGGCCGGTTGCTGTCATAGTGTAACGGCGACGGGCGGCATCAGGGGGAAATACGGCAACACACAGACGAAAGTTAAGGTGGCAAAAGTCCAACTGGTGGCCGATTGGTCCAACAAACACTGACTTTCACCTGAGAGAGCGGTGTTCGTGCCCTGTAAGATCCTAGAGCCAAACTTGGAGGAAAAACAACACATAATTTCATGGTGTATTTTGAAAGAAGACAATGCATGTAAAAGGCAGAAGTTGACACGGCGTCCCAGAGCGTCAACAACCAACGCATGCAGGGTACCTTTCATGTCGTATCTGGACGTGGACAGTCCATGACCAAATGTTATTATGTGACGAGGTCGGAGTGAGAATGTGTTGTGTAAAAAATATTTCTGCTGTAGAGATTGGCATACTAACATTGGGGTCTAAAAGGATTGACTCACTCTTGGAGCCAGCTGTAAGTAGCCATTCAAGGAACTGCTGTTTTTGGCACTTCTGTGTTGGCTTCATTTTTCAGCCCTGAGGGTTGCTGCTTGATCCAGTGCAGCACCAAGGTTTAGCCCCAGGATCTCAAACCCAAAGCGGACAGAGTTCAGTAGAGACATAAGCAGAACCTGTGATAATGGCTACACACTATGTTACGGGTTGTTATGTTCCTGTAACAGTCAATCAAGAGTCTCCCAGGCTGTAACAGTGATGAGATGAGACTGGTAATAATGGGCACCAGGACAGGAACCAGTACAACCCAAAGCATTCTGCAATTTGTTGATCGTCATGTCATGGCTTCATGTGCGAGTGACCTCGGGACTGATCTCTGCTTCATCACAGATGGTAGTGTCTAATTACACATTCTCTACATTTGGGGGGTTGGTGGGAACACCAGCAGAATGCATTAATTAGCAGATGTGTTCAGATGGAAGCTGCTCTTTTAATGACATGAGATCCAGTCTTACTGTATGCGCTGTGTGAGTGTACGTTCGTACGTTATGTAACGGTCTCATCGGTGTAATTGCTCGGTAATGATCTTTCAGCAGACTTCACCCGCTGACGTCACAGAAATCTGTTCTTTGGTTGTGTCTCCTGGTTTGTCTGCAGACAACAAGGGTCCAGAGTCCAGAAAATGTTTTATTTATGTCCAGCTGAGGCTGAAATTAGACGACGGTGACACAATGATGAGGTGGTTTGACTTGGTGTCTGTCGCAGCGGAGCTCAAACAGTGGATTTAGATACAGAGCTGTCAAAGGGGACATCATACAGCTTCAAATACTGACTTCTAGACTTTTGCCTTCAAAATGAGAGTGACAGACACAAAAAGAAAACACCAGAAAAGACAAGAAAGTGTAGGTGCTTTATTGCTTGTTTTTCCAGCTGCTTTCAATGTTATTTATCCTGGGATATTCATGAGACAAGACTAAACATCTACAGCCATACTAAGCTCTGTGAGGCTGGACTGAGGCACAGCAGGGCTTTGAGCTTAACATAAGCAGTGTTTTACTCCACTCTGTATTATTACCATTTTTCTTTTAAGCATATCCTCAATGTTACGTAAAATAGAAAGACTCCTGGATGATGTAAGGATCCCATAGATTTATGTTAAAGCCGTCAGCTTTAATTATTCAAAGTTAATTCCAGTGAAATCATGTTTTTTTCCCAGCAGTTTGGTGTGACTCTAATTACTAGAATACTCATGAGCCTCGACTACTGTTGCTATGGAGAAGAAGCCAGTCGGAGGTGCGAATATGAATTGTAGAAAATTCAAAGTGCTTTGTTGTTTCAGCTGTGAACAAAACATGGTGCCACAGTTGCTGAATTCATCCAACATTGATGCAGAAATTAAAAGTCAATTTATTTAAGCTGCAGATTGTATTGATAGTTTGCTCAACTCTGTAATATTTAATTTTTGCCCATTTTTAGTGAGCACATGACAGACTATTAAGCTTGGTGATTGGATGTTTCTTACCAAAATGCAACTTGGGAGTGTTGGTTGACTTCTCACCTAAAGTTTTTATGTCCACAGGCTTCTACCTTTGACTTTGTTGTCATAGCAGATTATTTCACAGTTGTTATTCTTATGGTGCTGATGATTTGACTAAGAGTTTCATCCCAATCCCAGCTGTAGAGGAGCTCTACAGCTATCAATCTCCCACCATTGTCTGTGGGAGAAATGAATGGGTGTTTTACTGCTGGCATTGTTTTCAGCGTGTGTGTGGATGGGTGGGTGGGTGTGAGGGGAGCGCATGAACATGCAAAACTGCCAATTCTTTGGCAACATCAGTACACTGACAATCTAGGCAACCACACAATCAGTGAGTACGTTTACATGACTGGCCGAGGTGCTCTGCATATGCTCCACAATGTCCACCCCAGGGTAGTATTAAATGAGTGACAGAAGAAGAAGCTGGTAACAACATGGCAAAATCAACATCCAGTGCATTTTTGAACAGATGAGGAGACACAGTTCATGTTGTGTCAGCTGAGAGAGTTGAATGTTTAAAAATACAAGTTTGCCGCTAGCTAACCGTAGCTAACTTGTTTTTTTGATTGTTTGATCTATGACGTAAAAGTTAAACCAGAAAAAGGTCCAATCATAGCGGAGTCGAACATACAGTCAATAAATTGATTCCCCTCCTGTGCTTGTATACTGGGACGAGGACAGTAGTCCAATGAATTGGCCTAGTGGAGGAATAACCTTAGCTTGACTTAACTGTGCATGTAATGTACTGGATGTGAAAAGCTCCATTAGCCAGATAAAATGACCTTAGCTGAGTTATTTTTGTCCTTTATCCCACTGTGCCATATATCAAAATTAACCTTATAGGTTTTGCGAAAGGCATGGCCACTATCCTGGTAATCTTTGTAAACATATATCAGCATATGTACGCAGAATCTGAATTTGGTATCAGAGCGTTCTGGTTTCCATTTGTGGTCCACACAGTATTGATCAATCAGGTTTGAGCAGCAGGTAAAGAATCCGTGTGGAGAGGCAGAATGCATTGGCAAGAATGCAATTTTGTAAACCTTCAGCTATCGTCTGATGACAGTTAAACTTTTTATTAATCAGGAAGTGGTACATTGATGGATCTGCACTTGTAGAGGGCCTTTCAAGTCTTCCAACCATTCAAAGTGCTTTTACATTCACCCGTTCACATGTACACTGGTGGCTGAGGCTACCATACAAGGTGCCACCTGCTACTCAGCTTAGTATTCACATGCAGTCACACTCGGAAGCAATGTGGGGTTCAGTGTCTTTCCCAAGGGTACTGAAACGTGAGCTAGAGGGGGCAAGGATTGAACTGCTGATCTGTCGATTAGAAATCCGCTGGCTACACCAGATCAACCAAATATTGGCCATAGCCACCAGAGGCTTCTTGTTGTCAGACCAATAGCCAGTGGGTTAAGAGTTTGGTTTACTGGTGACTAGCAGATATAAATGGAAACTGTAGTCCATTTTGACAACAGCCATGTCTAGTTAGCCAGCCCATCTGTCTGTGCCATAGACTGTATAAAAAGATGGATGACATGACAGCTCCCCAAAAGCGAAGCCAAAACTTCTCAATCATCTCCTGGTGGCTGGCTGCAGTACAGGTCATAATGCCCTCCCTCTCCATGTTAGTGATGGGACATGGGCCAAACTAAAAACTGTACACCTTAAATACATTTTTCCCAATGATGGTTTCTATCAGTTTAAGTATTTCTAATCATGCTGCTGTGTGCTTAACCGTTCATTTTTCTGTTATGTTTGGTTTTGATTAGTTATTTAATAATATAAAAAGGGAGTGTGATGTCATGATTAACAGCTGTTTGTGCCAATCGGTGAGCTCATGATTAATAGTGTTGCTCACAACTGGGTCAGATGGGTGTTTTGGCGGGAACTAAACACTGCAGTGGTCGATACCGCGCAGACTTTGGCTCCAACTGACATTGCCAGTGCAAGATGGCAGCATCATATTTTGGATATTTTGGATTTAATAGGGCTAAGTGGAGTGCATTATCGATCTTTGTGAACAGTCTATGGTCTGCACAGAAAGCAGTTATGCATGCGCCCCTGCCAAGTTGCATTGACAGATGGGTTGAAATTTTATGTGGCATGTGGATTGTGTGTGTAGATTGTGTTTTCAGGACAATCTGGCACCTTAGGTGACATCAGACAAAACCTTACGGATACGTGTTTGACGAGTATCCACAATCAAGTTGGGGTTTTTTTAGATTTTTTGGGGGTGTTTTTGCCTTTAATGGATAGGACAGTGCATCAAGTGTGAAAGGGGAGAAAGAGGGGATGACACACAGCAAAGGGCCAGGGGCTGGAAGTGAGCCTGTCGCCGCCGCAGCAAGGACAGGTTCTGTATACATGGGGTGTCTGCTCTACCCACTGAACCACTGACACCCCTATCTTGAATAAAGTTTGAGGGTCATGCAAATTACAGGAGTTTCCAAAGAGGAACAACAAATGGGAGGCTCTGAGAAATGGCACTGAAATGCAGGAGAAAGCTGGGAAAAAATCGAGATTTGTCTGGTATGTTCTGGAGCCAGGGATATCTGAAATAGATGGTTCCACTTCACAACTATCTTCAAAACAAAGAACTCTAAATGATAATAGTACCCTCATATCATGGAACCAGACATACTGGATAAGAACAAAGAGACCAAACCTAAACACCAGTCATTTCTGGACCACAGTGTCTTGAATAAAACATAATGAAACATTATTAACTTTTAATAATTAATAGTGTTAAATACCATCTGCTTTTACATCAAAAGAACACATTAGGAACATTTGGAGCATGACAGGTCTGTGAGTAAACTGCTGCTGAAAAACCACATCACTGCTTCAAACAGAAGCATCAGCTTTATAAACATTTCAATGTTTGTTGTCAACAGCTGGCAGCAAGTGAACTTGGACCCAAGCTGTTACCATGGCAACACAATCCAATAAAACAACATGTAGCTAGCTATGAGTTGTTGTGAGTGAGATCACAGGGATAAAAGACAGAACTGGAGGACAGATAACCGTTTCTTTTAAAGCGTTTATTACAGTGACACTGAAACAGAGCTGAGAGTACTGAGTGAAAACTCCACGTTTAACTGACCTGACAACAACGGCAAGCTGCAACATCAGTTCCTACACGGATTAGATTAGATTAGATTAGATTAGATTAGGCTGCAGATCTCCATTATTATTTATCTAAAAGCAAACCTATGTTTTAGTTGAATAAAAACAAGAGCAGAAGCATCTGAAACAGACGTGGATACAGATTGCAAACCTTTTTATATAACATGCAGCAGCTCACAAAAGCAGCAGATACTAAATACTGTTTTCTGTCTTTCCTCCCTCACTGTGACACACACACACTTCTGTTATACAGTGTGTGTGTGTGTGTGTGTGTGTGTGTGTGTGTGTGTGTGTGTGTTTGATTCAGATGTGACTGTGCCACCTAAATCATGTAGGCGCTGCAGCAGAGTGTCAGATATCGACGCCATGGCAACAACACAAAGCTGTGTGGTTACATAAAGACAGATCAGAGTTTCAGAGTGAAAAGACAAACTGATCAAAAACAGACGCAGACTCACCTGAGAGCTGCTGCCCTCATCTGATCTGAACTGAGCTGATTTGATCTCAGACCCCATTTAGCCCCTCATGATGCATCTGAGCGAATATTGAAAAAAACTAGAGAATTAGAATTAGAGTCAGAATGAAATCCAAATGTTTGCGAGGGGTTAGTTTGACCCAAAATCAAAAATACATATTGTTCCTTTTACCTGTAGTGCTATTTATCAATCCAGATTGTTTTGATGTGAGTTGTAGAGCACTGGGGATAGCATGGTATCCTTTGGCGCAGTGGTCTGACTCACCAGACTTTTGCTATAAGCCTGCCATTGGCTGGCTATTTTGGCTGGCATTCTCCCTCCCTTCCGCTATCTGCATGTTACCGCTTACAATCTCCTTTACTACGGGGGACAACAACAACCTTGGCATGCCTGCTTTGTTCTTGACGTAAAGATCTACAACAATTTAAACAACTTGTGAACGCACCACAGAAAAGCCCGTAATCAGTCTCACAGGATTATTTCTGATATGGCCAGCTGGAGTTGATTTGTCACATCTTTAATATAATACCTGAATATAATCCTTTTAGGGGGTCTGGCCTCGGACTATCCCGATTTCCCGCTGGATCAGCAAACTTTATGTTGCTGCTGTCAACAGAACGGCTCTCTTCCTGGGGAGTCTGCCGGTTCGCACTAGCTAACACCTGAGTTGTGAAACAGTGGCAACAAACTCACACCGATACTGAAACAACTTGTCTCTGTCATTAAACCCATTAATAACTTTAGTTGTGTGTTGCCAACAGTTAGCCCTGTCACTGTGTTCTCCACCTATTTTACAAAGGCACCGTCACTGCATCCTGGGTGCTGCCCTGAATGAGTGTGACTGGTCAATACATTCTCACTCTGACCTTGTCACAAATCAGCGTTTGGTCATGGACCTTCCACGTCCAGATACAATGTAAAAGGTACCCTGGATGCGTTGGTTGTTGATGCTCTGGGACGCCGTGTCAAAATACACTTTCGTTTTCACAGGAAATTTACCATTTGTATACACCTCCTTTCAAAATAAACGCACTACATCTGTACGACAACACAAATTGACCTTGTTTTTACCCCAATGACAAACGCTTGTAGTTGGGTTTTTTGCAACAAAAACACATTGAAGGTTTAGGAAGAAAAGAGCAGGGTTTGGCTTTATAATCTTAAGGGACACGTACACCACTCCTGGGTGAAGGCCGTTGTTTGTTGGACCCATCCACCAACCCTTCCACCCGCCCTACTCGAAATCTCGCTACCTTAGCTTTTGTTCTTGTCCTGCTGTGTTTCCCCCTGACCTCGCTTTACGCTGTTAAAATATAATGGTGACCAGCCGCTTATCTTACCTTAAAGGACGTTTTTTTTTGTCAGTGTCTCATGCTGCTAGTTACTGCCCAAGCGCCGGATTTTGACAACTTCAGAGTGAGACCGGGCTCGATTGGTTTAGAGAAACAAAAACAAGCCAGAACTGAGTTTTTTTCCCCCTCTAAAGCGTTGACACAGCGCTGTAGATCTAAGTCTGGCTACGTGAGACTATTGGTGGATTGATATGAATACCAGGTGTAGTTCAGCACAGTTTCAGTCCGATATGACCAACATCAGGACACGACAGCAGGCATAAACCTAGCTCTTTAAAGAGGATGTCCATTAAGGCATTTTCGAAATCACCGTAGATGGCTGGGCCTCAAATTCTGATGGTAGAAACAGCAACACTCATACACAAACACTGATGCTATTGCCAGAGACATGCTGAATCTTTCCGTATGCAAGTTGTTCACATTAAAAGGTCTCAGTTTTGGGAGGTGTTTTCATTTCATTCTGTGCCTTAGCTCCCCCTTGAGATAACATTAAAGTAGTCATATTCTTGGTCAAATGTTCTGCACATAGATGCTTTGATGTACCATTTTCCACCTCTGATAAATTCACACTGAACGTATTCAATAATGTGCGCTTGATATTAAAAGAAAAGGATATGAGCCTCTGATGGTGCATGGCAGACGGATGGATGCTTTCACTAATGACCAGAGTACGATGAGAATATTATGTAGAAATACTCAAGTAAGAAATTAATAAAAATGGGAAAAGCCCTGTGACAAATGGAAATTAAATCACAACTGTGTAACTGATGACTGCTCCGACACTCAGCTGGTTTTGTTTTTTTGGTCCAAACGTCCATCAATCACCCAAATTCCTCTCTATCTTTAGAACGGGACTGTTCGTCTGTCTGTTATTCACAGATTAAATGTGCCCCTTCAGTGTAATGAGCCGTACACATAAACACTGACGGGACTTAATAACTGCTGAAAATTTAATTAAATGTTAGGAAACAGCCAAAAATCTGTCCCAGTAATAAGTTGTACAGTTTCTGGGCTTTGACCCAAACATAAACAACATCAGTCCTGACCCCAAATGATGGATGTTCTCGCTGTGGATATCTGCCTCTTCCAGGGCCATAATCACATACTTAACATTAGGTGGGAGCATTTTCAAACTACACCTTCTGCCCCCAGACTCTCCAGTCAGATCTGAGGGGAATTCCTCCTCTGCACTTTGAAACAAAACTCTTGGATCAGGGGTTCTCAAAGTTCGATGACTGAGTGCCGTCTTAATGGGCCAGCACATGATTGAGTGGCACAGAGGAAAAGTGCACACACTTTACAAAAACTATAACAGCTGACAGTGATATATTCTACATAACACGGATAGCACACTCTAGTTTTCCACTTTTTTCCCTCATATGAAAGTGATGAAGGACAGTAATCAACCAGTGGCTTCTCATGGGGCACAGCAGAAGCTGTTTGCACAAACCACAGGCAGAACAGCAGAACACCATAATATTTGAGCCAGCAGAAACAACACATTCTCACTCCGATCTAGTCACATATCGATGCTTGGTCATGGACCTTCCTCGTCCAGATACAATTGAAAGGTGCCCTGAGTGTGTTGGTTTTTGACGTTCTGAGACACCATGTCAAGTTCTGCCTGTTACATGCACTGACTTTTTTCATAATACACTTCTTTTTTCACAGAAAATTTACTGTTTACATGCAGTCTCTTTCAAAATAAACACACTACGTCAGTACAACAATGCAAATTTTTTTATTTTCCTTCAGCAACTAATGCACATGGTTGTGTTTAGGAAAAAAGAACAAGGTTTGGCTTTAGAATCTTGTGTGAACACTGCTCTCCCAGTTGAAAGTTGGTGTTTGTTGGACCCATCCATCACCAATCCCAGCCACCCTACTCGGACTCAACTTTCATTCTTGTTCCCCCTGATGCTGCTGAGCGCCATTAAACTATAACGGCAACCAGCCACATATCATGCTGATTTTAAAGGACAGCTTTTTCGTCAGTATCTGACACTGGATATTGATATATTGGTAGAGAATAATAATGGAAATTTATTTATTATGATCACATGTGCTATATCTTTTGTTGCCTTTCATAGCATAGCAATTTTTTTTTACATACAGTACAGGCCAAAAGTTTGGACACACCTTCTCATTCAATGCGTTTTCTTTATTTTCATGACTATTTACATTGTAGATTCTCACTGAAGGCATCAAAACTATGAATGAACACATGAGTTATGTACTTAACAAAAAAAGGTGAAATAACTGAAAACATGTTTTATATTCTAGTTTCTTCAAAATAGCCACCCTTTGCTCTGATTACTGCTTTGCACACTCTTGGCATTCTCTCCATGAGCTTCAAGAGGTAGTCACCTGAAATGGTTTTCCAACAGTCTTGAAGGAGTTCCCAGAGGTGTTTAGCACTTGTTGGCCCCTTTGCCTTCACTCTGCGGTCCAGCTCACCCCAAACCATCTGGATTGGGTTCAGGTCCAGTGACTGTGGAGGCCAGGTCATCTGCCGCAGCACTCCATCACTCTCCTTCTTGGTCAAATAGCCCTTACACAGCCTGGAGGTGTGTTTGGGGTCATTGTCCTGTTGAAAAATAAATGATCGTCCAACTAAACGCAAACCGGATGGGATGGCATGTCGCTGCAGGATGCTGTGGTAGCCATGCTGGTTCAGTGTGCCTTCAATTTTGAATAAATCCCCAATAGTGTCACCAGCAAAACACCCCCACACCATCACACCTCCTCCTCCATGCTTCACAGTGGGAACCAGGCATGTGGAATCCATCCGTTCACCTTTTCTGCATCTCACAAAGACACGGCGGTTGGAACCAAAGATCTCAAATTTGGACTCATCAGACCAAAGCACAGATTTCCACTGGTCTAATGTCCATTCCTTGTGTTTCTTGGCCCAAACAAATCTCTTCTGCTTGTTGCCTCTCCTTAGCAGTGGTTTCCTAGCAGCTATTTGACCATGAAGGCCTGATTGGCGCAGTCTCCTCTTAACAGTTGTTCTAGAGATGGGTCTGCTGCTAGAACTCTGTGTGGCATTCATCTGGTCTCTGATCTGAGCTGCTGTTAACTTGCGATTTCTGAAGCTGGTGACTCGGATGAACTTATCCTCAGAAGCAGAGGTGACTCTTGGTCTTCCTTTCCTGGGTCGGTCCTCATGTGTGCCAGTTTTGTTGTAGCGCTTGATGGTTTTTGCGACTCCACTTGGGGACACATTTAAAGTTTTTGCAATTTTCCGGACTGACTGACCTTCATTTCTTAAAGTAATGATGGCCACTCGTTTTTCTTTAGTTAGCTGATTGGTTCTTGCCATAATATGAATTTTAACAGTTGTCCAATAGGGCTGTCGGCTGTGTATTAACCTGACTTCTGCACAACACAACTGATGGTCCCAACCCCATTGATATAGCAAGAAATTCCACTAATTAACCCTGATAAGGCACACCTGTGAAGTGGAAACCATTTCAGGTGACTACCTCTTGAAGCTCATGGAGAGAATGCCAAGAGTGTGCAAAGCAGTAATCAGAGCAAAGGGTGGCTATTTTGAAGAAACTAGAATATAAAACATGTTTTCAGTTATTTCACCTTTTTTTGTTAAGTACATAACTCCACATGTGTTCATTCATAGTTTTGATGCCTTCAGTGAGAATCTACAATGTAAATAGTCATGAAAATAAAGAAAACGCATTGAATGAGAAGGTGTGTCCAAACTTTTGGCCTGTACTGTATATATATATATTTTTCTTTATGGTTTTTATCTAGAGGGAGGGTCTCCAATGTCATTTACGTTCAATTGGAAGTACATCCAACCAGCCTCACAACTGCAAACCACATGTAGCCACACCAGCTCAGGACCTCCACATCCAGTGTCTTCACCTGCATGATTGTCTGAGACCAGCCGCCCAGACAGCTGATGCAATAATTGGTTTGCAATTATTTTAAATTTAATTATGCAATTTGCTGCAGTAATGGGAATGACAATGGAGACATGTTATGGTAGTGAAATAAACATTCACTTTACAGGCAACAGCTCTAGTGGACATTCCTGCAGTCAGCATGCCAATGGCACACTTCCTCAAAACTTGTGACATCTGTGGCTACACAATTTAGAGCACACCTTTTGTTGTGACCATCCCAAGTCACACCTGTGTGTCAGTGATGCTGTTTAACCAGCATCTTGATATGCCACACCTGTCAGGTGGGTATCTCAGAAAAGTACTCACTTACTTTTACTTAACAAATTTGTGACCAAAATTTGAGAGACAAATATCTGTTGGGTGCATAAAAAAGTTGTAGATTTTCATCTTAAACCTGTGAAAAATGGGAGCAACATCGGTGCTGTGTTTAAATTTTTGTTCAGTATAATGTTTGCCCAGGCCCCTTCAGTTGAAGAGTTAATTTGTGAATAGTCGAAAATAAAAACAAATATCCATCTTAAGTTCTCTGACAAGCAACTTAACCATCTTGATTCACTCTCGCCGCTCTCATAGTGTTGTTTTTAGCCGCAGGAGGCAGCTAGTTTCAGAGATGAAGCTGTAAGAAGCCACTGTGCATTACCTGCTCAACAGCAAACAGACAGCAATAGAGGCTAGCTGGTGTACATGGTGCAGCACTTAGCAGCTAAAGGGACAGATATTTCCCCAAGGAGACCAAAAACAGAGACTGAATAAAATAAGAGAGTGAATGTTAAACTTACATTTATCAGGTAGACACAAACAATTTTTTATTTTTGTGTGGGTCGGCTTTAAAAACAGTTTGTAACTTGACTTCACTTAAGTGAGGCAGTTAACAGGTAGTTAACCAGCTGTTAGACATTATCGTTGGTACAGAGTATGCCAAGTTAACACTCATGTCCTTGTGCCTTGAAGCTGCCCTGCTGCATTTCCTTTCATAGCAGAAATTTATGATTTATTAAAATTTTAGTATTTCACCAGGTGTCGGAGCGTTCAACTTCTGCATTTATTTTGGAACATTTGTATGTGAATCCTGTTTTTCAGGGCATGCATCCAAACACACTCACCTGCTTCCAGGGAAGAACTCATGAATAATTATTTTACACTTTCCAAACACTCCAACACTTTTGCTGTGTACAGACCCTGGGAGCTGGCCTGATTATGCTGTTTGCTTGTTTACGAACATTTTGCCCAGCAGTCTCTGCAGCCGCTCGCTTTTTTACCGTCTCGGGAGTCCGCAGTCGTCCGGATGATGCTGCTTCTTCATCCCCCGGAGCTAAAACAGACGTCTCCTATTCTCCAACAGAGTTCACTGCTGCTGAATTTATCAAAGCTCTGCTCAAAAAACAAAATAAAAAATAAAGTGTATTCACTGGTTTGCCTCAGGGATTAAGCTCCAGCTGTATAATACCATATGCATATGAATAAGTCTTTCCTCCAATTCTAACACGTGTTGTGTTTTTTCTTTCTTTCCACGTTGACCTTTTTTAACATTTATACAGTAACAGCAGGGTGGAGGAAACTGTGTTTAGACTATTCAGGATGTTTTAATAAACAACACAATCACCAGGAAAAAATTTGGTGTCATTGTACGTTTCTGCAAACCACAGATACGTTACATCTGCACATTTTTATACTTAACGTTTGAACAACACTGTGGTTAACGTTGACGTGTGGTTAGATAGTAAAAGATATTTTTCGGCTTAGAAATACCCAGGTATGAGGGCACAATCCCTGCTGGAATAGCAGTGCTGTCTCAGTAAAAAAGAAACCAATTTTTGTGGCACTATCCCCGCCAATGGATCGCTACAGAACACCTAAGTTTGGTGCCTAAAATGCCGTTGGAAACCCAGCAATGCTCACTAAATCTCTGCAGCTTTTGTTGTTTGTTGGTCTCAAACAGTGGCCTGCATGTTCAGATCCAAGCTTCAAGTCCCACATTAACAAGGTGAAGAAAACATAATTTTTCCACCACAGAAACTGCTAAGGTACACCCTTTTCTAAATTAAAAAAGATGTCGAGAAATTGATTCATGCCTTTATTTCAAGCCGACTTGACTACCATAACACTCTTTATACTGGGATCCCAAAAAACACCACTGAGACACTTCAGCTCATTCAGAACTCTGCAGCTCGGCTATCAACCACAACCAAGAGAGAGCACATCAGGCACATCACTGCAATCATCTGCTGCTGGTTTATTGGAGGTTCCCAGCAACAGCCGGAAGAAGATCGCGGATGCGGCCGTTGTCAGTTACGCTCCAAAGCTATGGAATACACTACCTATAGATAACAGGGAAGGTAACTCACTAAATATTTTTTAAAAGAAAGCTAAAACTGTATCTGTTCACTTTAGCCTTGAACTAGCTCTGATTTCCCTGGTACAGGTCTGAAACTCTCTTTTTATGTGTTTACTTTTGATTTACACTTTATGAATCAGTTCTGTTTTATGTTCATTTTATTTATTTTCATGAGAAGCACTCAGTGTTTATAATGCCCTTATTATAAAGCACTTTGTGCTGCATTTCTTGTATGAAAGGTGCTATTTAAATATAGTTTATTATTATCATTATAATTATTATCTTGCCTAGGTGACTTCCTAAAAAAAAAGTCAGCTCATACATCACATCACTTTAGAAACCTTGATATGATACATATGAAATGTGAACATGAAACGTTGGTTTGCAGAAACACAGAATTCAAATATGTTTTCATGTGGTGACTGGGCTGTTATAAAGCAGAGTTCTAGTCAAGACCACTTGTTTCAGTTCAGAGTTAAGTCCAAGTTCAAGCTATGACACCAAAGAGTTAAAACCCACTTATCCTAAATTTTGTAACGCTTTGGAAACAGACCTTTATTCCTTTTTTTTAGGTAAATCAGAGACAGGTCCAGACCAACACAGGTCCATGTCTAGAAAAAAGGCCAAGACTAGACAGAAGTACAACACACGTCCAAGTCAGCAAGTCAGATCAAACATCTTAATTTCATACATTTAAGTCCGTGCCAGAAACAAGTCCACGGCAACCCAGGTCCACCGAGTCAAAACACCTGTAAGACCGATACGGATCAAAGTCAAAATGCCAGCACGATCAAGGCACCAATCTTGCAATTCCTGATCAGTCAGACCCAAAAAACAAAAAGGCTAAATAAAATCCAAACTCCCTCAAGACTAAGACAGATCCAAGTCAAATCATCCACAAAACAGAGACAAGTCAAGTCAAAATACCAAAGACACAGAATCATGTTCAAGGTTAAACATTCATAAAGGCTGAGACAAGTCAGAGTAAACAAGTCCAAGTCAAAACACCCATAAAACCCTGACAAGTCCAAGACAATGGAAAGAAACATCTGATTTAACTCTCTGACCGGTTTGAAGTACTGCAGCCCACTTATAAAGTCACAAGAGTTTGTATATTATTGTATCTGAATGACCTTTTGATCATTAATCTATCAATACTATGTGCCACATTGCCAGAAGCATTTCCTCTCTGACGTGACTGCGATGCTGCCGAGTCCTGCAGAACAATTTATAATCTGAACTGACCGGAGGAAACAGTTAGAGAGAAGAGCTGAAGTCAATAAAAAAAAAGAGAAAGTATTCAGGGTTCACAGCTGACTCTGTGACCTTTGTTGACCTTTGCTGAACATGTTGCTGAGTGTGGGTGATGATGCTCCTCCGATCGATAACGCCCACCAGACCCATCTCCAGCCCGAGGAGCTGACAGAGGAGTTAAGCTGAGAGAAATCATATCTGCACTCTGCAGCAGCGAGGAAGTTTGTCAAAAGTCTGAGAGTATGTGTGTATGTGTGTGTGTGTGTGTGTGTGTAGGCTTTCTGTGCTGAATACCATTCAGTTTCCACTTTACAGGGTCTCATTCACACAAACATCTCCTCCAGGCTGTGAGTCAGGTGAAGCAGCAGCACTATCAGTCTACAGTCGTGCTAGTGTCCCCTGCAGGAGGCAGAGCTCATTACAGCCACATTATGACAGCACTGAACAGCACAAACATGCTGATGATTAGTGCTGCATTAGTACTGAACCTCAAGACTGTCAGTATAAAGGAAAATTCCCACTTTTGTGACATCAATGCCATCAACAATGGTGTGCCACAGGGGCCAATACTTGGTCCATTATTATTTGCATTATAGATAAATAACATTATTTCTATAATTAGCCCATTTTCCTGTCAGTGTAACAATTTCATATAACCCTGGTTCTATGCCAACCCAGGTTATCACAAAATCTTTGTCTGTTACAATTAGTTGTTGTGACATATGACACTTCTGTCAGCTCTGCTAAATTTGTGCTGAATATACACACCAATGTGTATTTCACAAGTGTTAGTGGTGCCTTTAGTGGTTGGTGTTTGACAGTGGTGGCGTGTGGCAGCAGACCACTCATGGGGATGAGGAAATCAACCCACCAGTCTGTAAATTCTAATCTCCTGCAATTCTGCTAGCTGACTAGCTCAAGGTTTCCTAATGTACACATCAGTAAAATCAAGGAAAAGATGGAGAAGATGGGCATCAGCTAGAATCCCAACCACATGGACAAGCAAGACCATTTCTGTGTTCATCTCACCTTGCCATGTGTGGAGGAATCAAAAACCAGCTGTGATCCTGACTGCTTGGATCCTTCTGCCAAACAAGCATCCTGCTAGCCATTGTACATAAGTGTTGGATAATAAACTGGAAGACCTACATGCCTGCATCAGTTTTCAATGGGATATGAGGAACCAGCAAAGGACTCAAGTGAAAGAAGGGGGTGTGTGCTTTATGGTGAATAAGGATTGGTGTGACAGTGGGAATGTGAGGTGCTGTCCTGTTCCTGCTCATCCTGAGCCACAGGGGGAATAAACACTCTGAAACACTACTGTGCACCATTCAGAGGCAGCTGCAGGGCAGAGTTGCTGCCCACTTTGGGGAGGAGTCACCATGCGACCGTCTTGTTGAGGTCAAGATTTGTAAACAAACTATGATGCATGCCATCAGTGGCATGAGAGATGGAGCAAATCACAATCTGTAGCACGTTCTGACACACCACCGTCAACATCAATAAATTCACTGCACCCAAAACTACAGTTAAATCATCCCACAACCAGAAACCATAGATCACCAGAACCATCCAGGATGTCATAAAACACTGCAGCCTGTCTGGAAACATGGATGATTACAAAGCAGCAGCCTGCAATTTAAGAACAGGCACTTAAAAGGACTTAATGATGGTGCACAAGTTGAGGCAGCTGACAGGATCACATTTCACTGGAGTCGTACCTATATGATTTTATGTGACAAATAAATGATTAATTGATTGATCACTGTGTCAGACTAGCCAATTATAGAGTCATAAATTCTTGCCATGACTCAGCTGAGAGACATGACAGACTACATCGGTCCTCGACCAATCATAGCTTGCCTTTTTTCACACCCTGCGTGATGTCATTAGGAAGGAGGCACTAGGGACCGACATATGAATGCAAACAAGCAACCTCTTTAGAAGTGGTATGTACTGTATGACACTGGCTGTCTGGTGTTCAGAAAAGGAAACTCTTTATGTTGTATTTATTTTGGATTTATTATTATTATTATTCTTAGACCTTTTACATCTGCACTCTCCACACTTCATACTGCAACTGCTGTACAGCGATTACCTCTGAATAATTAAAGTTTTATCTCATCTTTAGGCCTTAAAGACAGAAAAAACAACTCTCCCTGTGTTTCCACCCAGCAGCACCAACTGCATCATTTCTCTTTCACTATTTATCCCAGGGGAAATTGCTGTGCAGCAATCGCAATTAAAGCAGGTGCTGAATAATTTCCATGGACTTTGTTGTTGATCAATAAGCAAACTAAAAAAAAATACCCTGAAACTCTAAAAGGAGCACAAGCAAAAAAAGATTTCCTTGTAGGAGATGGACACAAAGAAAAACAAAGATGTTACCAAGATCCGAATATTATAGATTTATAATATGAAATTAACTCATATGAGTGGGATGCAAGTGATTATCTGAATGAGATTACAGTAAAAAAAATAAAAATAATAACTTCACCTCGCAGTTTCCAGCAACAGATTTGGTCTCTATAGCTAATTTCCTGTTCATGACAACTGTATGGGGGTGAATTTTTCTGAGAAATTTTATTGCTGCCCCAAATGCTTTCAGTGGGCGGGAGTGCTCACCTTGACAGATTAACTCCTTCAGCCAATCAGCAGTAAATAATAAAACACCTCATTACCAACGGAACCAGCTAATAAATCAAACTTTTGCCAAATCCAGTCAAAAGAATTTAGAAAACATATTTTCTTCCGAAAGACTCTGCAAGTGCATACTCTTGTTCTCATTTAATGGTTGTTATTGACTCTGTTTCTGCAATTCATTTTCATTCATTCTAACCTGCATGTCTTTGGACTGTGGGAGGAAGCTGGAGTACCTGGAGGAAACCCACGCTGACACAGAGAACATGCAAACTCCGCACAGAGGGCTCCTCCACCCTCGGGTTTGAACCCCCCACCCCAGGGTCGAACCTGTGAGGCCACTGTGCTGCCTCTATGTCTGCAATAACTTCACTTATTGCTGTGCTTACTCTACTTGGGAGAGGGAAACAGAATGTTGAGCTCACATGATCAGGATGATCTTACGAGGCTACTTTGATGACGCCTTAGTTTCATCCCTGATGCCCGGTACTGGCCTGCCATAGACAACCCCAAACCAGGATTTAACAGGTTTAATGTTAAAGCTACAGGTAACTTGGGATAGTGATGTCAGGCAGCCTTCCACTGAGCCTCAGAAAGGTTCTTCAGAAACCTGTAGGTGACATCACAGAGACTACGTCCATTATTTACACAGTCTATGGTAGCCACTTATTAATATCCTGGCAGACATTTTTAACACCATATTTCCACCCCAATTAAAAGTTACATTTCATAACAGGTTGAAACCTCCACATCATCCAAACTACCAAGGACATGACCTCAATGTCCTCAGAGGTAGCTGCAACCCCATAAGCAAACATTGTGTTAATCAGCATCTCAACACTTTCTCCAGGTGCCGCGAGACATTTGGCGCAGCAGCACATCAGTTTTTTTCTTTTTCACCCTAGAGTTACAGAGTCACGCTAAAAGAAGAATCTTTTAATGTGCATTAATAATTTTCTTGACCGCCTTCTGCCTCTACAACAACAAACCCTGCTTGTCTTTGACTTTGTACTCCTAGATGTTTGAAAGAACACCGTCAGCTATGTGACGGAGCTGCGAGCCGCTTCATCACACTTACAGAAATATGACGAAGGTGTTGACATGTTGCACATCAGACAGCCTTTCAACCTCTATCAGGCTCTGCAGGCCTGAGCAACACAGCACTGAAACACCAACAGGAGCTGACTCAGCATCTTCTTACATTCAGCAACTTAAAACAGCGACTCGTCATGTGGATGACTTACATGCACTGAAGGATGACCTCACGTCCACCTCCTCCTGCTCAGGTCTCACGGGGGGCAGCTGATCCACATCCTGCCACATCTGTCTGGTAACACGGCTGTTAAATCTCTGTGCCACAACAAATCATAATCAGGCCGTCTCCAAACACAGAACTGTGTGTTCCTGCAGCTCTGTATCGTCTACATGAAGCATACTGACTTAGTTATTATCACATGAGATCACTAAATGATGGAAGATCATTTTTGCCTGTAGACTCCTTAAAGACATCAGTCTTTAACAGTCTGCACAATAACAACAACTCTAATAATGCTTAATCTGTTGATACTTACACAAACTAGAGCACTCGGAGAGCGCGGACCTCCACCAAGCAGCTTGGATTTCCCGCCACAAACAGACAAACGCCGGCGAAAACATAACCTCCATGGCGGAGGTTAATAATTTAAAAATCAGACAGTTTTTTCAATCTTAAAGCTCCAGTAGGCAACATTGTTTTGGTATAACTGAGTAAAAATGTTATAATATCTTCTAAGCATAATGTAAATCACGTGGTCTGAGACAAACAATAGGTTTCTGCGCCTCACCATGGCTCTGTGTTCAGCCTCTAAAGAATCAGTATCGTGCCAATGTGCATCAACCAATCAAAGGTCAGCTCAGACCACTGCGTTCCTATTGGCTGTTCTACTGAATATGCGAGTTCCTGTGCCGCTGGCAGAAGGGGAGAGCAAGCGGCAATGGCGAACAGTGCACCAGGTAAAATAGCTATTCCAGCATTTAGCAACACGGCTAAACAACCCAAAAAAAGGAAGACAGAACTCGGTTCCCCGGAGGGAGGGGAAGGGTGAGGTGGGGCCGGGCCCGGCCGGAGGGCGTGGGGGTTGGCTGTGGGAGGGGAGCCGAGGGCTCTCCACGGAGAGGGAGAGCCGAGGCTCAGGAGTATGTGCGGGGCCACGAGGGAGGGATGGGGAGGGCTGCTGCGCGGTGAGGTAGAGCCGAGGCTCGCAGAGAGGGAGAAATAGAACCAAGTAAGATAAAATACTCGCGTGCTCGTCTGGTAGGAGGGGCTCAGGGCGGAGACGAACGAAACCTAATTCAGATGAGACTCAAAAATCAACCGTTTTCAGGCTTTCTACCTACTGCAGCTTTAACTCAACCCTGAGGCACATGTTTCACATTAAAAGCCCTCTGAGCAAGAGATGGATTTTACTCTTTGTTATTGTCATCATGTAGCTGTATATGGAGTTCGAACAGTTCAGACCACTAAATTACAATATCCAAATAACATGTATTAAACTAGAAAAGCACTTGGAGAGCGCAGACCTCCGCCAAGCAGCTCGGATTTCCCGCCATTTTATTATTTTATCCACTTCGCTTCAATCGATCGCCACCAAAATTTTATCATCTGTTCCTTGTGCCATTATCAACCATCTCCTGAAAATTTCATCAAAATCCATTCAGAACTTTTTGAGTTATTTTGCAGACAAACAAACAAACAGACAGACACCGGCGAAAACATAACCTCCTTGGCGGAGGTAATGAAGCCACATGTGTAAGATTTCAACAGGCTTTTCATACTGCAATTAGTCCTGGGCTAAAAGTTGACCCTGGGCTAACTTGGCCCCTTTTCGCATATTCACTCACTGTTAACCAAGAATTAACCTAAGCCACACGCGATACAGTTCATACTGCATTTCTACTAGACCTTGCTTAAATGTCAGTTGAACCATGTAACTCATGTTAACATTCTAAAATTGTTTGTTTTACTTAGCCCCATTTCACACTGATGACTTTTAGTCCTAGGTGAAGTCCATTTTCAGGGGATAACACCACAAATTCGTGCCTAACCCTGCTCTGCAGCGGGGCCAACAAGCTCTGAAGTCGGGGTTAGCCCACTTGAAATGTGTCAGGATTGTGCCAATGTGAATGCTTTGTTAGACCCAGGCTAACAGCTCTCTTAGCCCACGGCTAACAGCTAGCCTGTGGCTAAGCAGTGTGAAAAGCAGGCCCCCAGATAGTGCACAGAACTTTAAAGCCAGTTACCATAAAACTTAAATTAAATGCCCAGTCCCTTTTACTAGCCCAACATGGCTACACATTTAGACAACTATGTCAATCAGTTGCCTGGTCTGGTTGCCAAGCAGTTTGTTCTTCAGATGTAAAACCTGGTTGTTGGGGGAACTGCCCATTGGTTCGACAGCCCATTGTTCCAACCATATTAAACTCATTGTTCCGAAGTCCGTTCCGAAATCATCATGATGCCCTGTGGTTAAGGTCTGGTTAGGTTTAGGCACAAAAAGCACTTGGTTAGGGTCAGGAAAAGATCATGGTGTGGGTTAAAATGAAAAAGAAAGTGACAAACACATAAGCCGTGAGCCTGCTCCGCCTCAAGCCCGCTGCGAGCCGTTCAGCACCGCGGACAGTCGGACTAATGGGATGTCGAACCAATGGGCTGTCGAACCAATGACATGGACCCGTTGTTGGCCACCTCAAATTATGTGTCCATTCCTCATCTTCCCTGGAAGTTATTCACATTCCTTTAGTCCACAGTCCACTTCAACATGAGGAAAATGTGCATAATTCCTTGTGACATTATTTGTAGAATGAATGGAAGTTTGAATGATTAACCATACAGCAGACAGAAGCCAAAGCAGCCTATGAATGAACCCAAACATTGCAGCCCACCTGTAGTGATCACATTAAGGATCATTACAGTGAAGGGGTAGCCTAGCATTGATGCTAATCAGTCAAGCTGGTAATACTGTTGCTAAATGTCAGGTACTCACTTTTAGCTGCACAAAAAGCACATTGAACATTCACACAGAGTAAAACAATGAAGAACAGATGACAACCTGCAGGAGCAGCAACACAATCTTCACTCTGCTCACTGATTAGTCTAAAATGACTGCAGCTGCTGCAGCTCTGTCTGCTTCAGTGTGCAGCAGGTGAAACAGTCTGGCTCAATCATTGCTAAAAAACAACAACAATTTATTAAATGAAGTAAACATGCACTTAAAGGAAGCAAATGAGTTAAATGAAATTACTGGCAGTCAAAAAATCATTTTTCCCATCGGCCACCATTATAAAAGAGATATCTGTAAAACTGCTAACAGGACACCTCGAACTACAAACAAGGTCATCAATGATTTCCTCAAGCAGAGAAAAGCGATTTAAAAATCAATGACGTCATCACAATGTAAAGTCTGTGAGCTGAACAGGAAGTCATGGGCGGAACCAGTGGAAGAAACACTGCTGTGCATATTGAGTGGGCAGCATACCCCGAAGTAAACCCGGAAGCTAGAATACTTTTTTGGCATAGGTGCCAGACGAGCAACTCCATTGGAATGAAGAGGAGCCATCTTGGCGTCCACGATGTAGTTGTTATTAAAATCTATGAACTGCTTTTTACTATTTTTCTATATATAACCTTTATTTAACCAGAAAAACCTCTTGAGATTAAAAAAATATATTATATATAAAAAAAAACATAGAACAGCAATACAGAATAAAAATACACAGCTCTAAAACACGCAACATAAAACCCAAAATAAGACTACTACAAAGAAAAGCCCAAAAGTATGTTAATATATACTAGAACTGAACCATAAAAACACAAAAAGGGCAACTACACATGATTAAGTAGACCAGCTAAGGTACACCGTGACACTGGCATGTAGAAGATTGCCTACAATAATCCTGCAACAGTGCTTTGAACCAATGAGTGCAACTTTAAGTCCTTCTGCAGAAGATTATGCATAAAAGGAGCTGCATACAGAAATGCTCCAGCTGTGTGCGTCACTCTTTTGTGTCCCCTGGAAACAGTTTGTGTTCTAAATGTATGTGTTGTCAAAATGATTTTTTCTTAATCTGCAGTGCACTGAACTCTCAGGGCCACCGTAGATTACTGCAGAAAGATGACTGTTACTGAAGTGCAGGTAGAACACACTGAACATTGTTACACACATTTCTGATCCGAATCAGGCAAAAAGCAAAAACTGCAACAGTCAAAAAATATAAATATTCAATCAGTCATTCATATAATAGTAAAATTTACAATAAAAATCTGAAAAAAATACTATTAAATATGTAAAATATAGCTAGATATATTTTGTGCAGGAATGTGCAAGAGTTCACAGTACAAAGCACAAAGAGTGCACCGTACACATATTACACAGCAAATGTCACACTGGGTCACACTGTACGTGTTGTCAGTGGCTCTGTGGATGTGTGTGTGTGTGTGTGTGTGTGTGTGTGTGTGTGTGTGTGTGTGTGTGATCTGCACACATATAAAGTGGTACATTTAGTATTCTGTGGCACGCTCCAGTGGTACCCCCCTCACTACTGGGTCGACAGTCCCATTGGAAATCCATGCAGCCGAAGCCGAAGCCTCTTCCCCCCTCGGCTGCCTGCTCATTGATTACCTGTCAGAGAGAGAGGAGGGAGAGGAGGGCGGCAGAGAGCAGGCCTGGGCGAGAGATAGAGAGAAACAAAGACCGAGAGAGAGAGAGAGCTGACGGGACGGAGCAGGAAGCAGAATGAGAATGAGGAAGAGGAGGAAGAGTTCTGCAACGCCTGAGATTGAAACCGGGAGACGATGTGAATGACAAAAGGAAGTGCAGAGAGAGGAGAGGCCGACAGAGCTCTCTGTGTCTTTCTCTCTTGTCTGTGACAGCCGACGCACCTAAATATTTAAAGGTACTGATTTATTTTATTATTTTTTTATTTTTCCCCCTTGCTTTTTTTTGTTAAAAATATCTACTGTGATGTGTGCCACATCTAACAAATTTATCCACATTTAACTGCTAATATATGAATTATTATAACTTGCCTAAACCTGAGGAAGTAAACCCTAAAAAAGTATTTAACCGATGTTGTATTTCCTGCGAAAAGGGAAGTTTATTTTGAAAAGACACAATGCCTGTGCAGTGCATAAATTGACACGCTGTCCCTGTGCGTCAAAAACTGCGGCAGGAGGTGTACCTAGCACGTATTGAGGCCCATTTATACTCCCTTTATGTACAAATATAGATACGCCTGTTTCAAATGTTGCAAATGTCACTGCCTGCATACTTCACGCGTCCTTCATGTTTGCACAGATACAGCCAGTAGTAGGCACTAGAGGGCAGAGTCGAAAGTGTCACGCAGAATTCGAGGAGACGATATAGGAGGTTGTAATAATATACCTTTCTGCTTTAACAGAGGCATCACTGTAGACGCTGTTGGACTGTGCAGCTTTTTTATACACATGGATGGAGAATTTTTTAAAATAATTTTACTACATATCATTATATATTACCAATTTGTTCTGTTTTACCATCACATTTCTGCAAAGTCTCCTACAGTCATATCTTGTTTAAACTACACTACACTGTCTTCATGATCTCTGGTGGTGCTGCTCCGTTTCGTCTGTATCCGTAAGCTTTCAGAAGACGTGCACAAATGAATGGGTACAGAAAGGAGGCTCCATCCATCTCCGTATTCAATGTTGAGTATAAATGAGCCCATAATTTGACGTGTAGGGCCACTGACCAAGCATCAGTAGCTGACGAGTTGGGAGAGAGAATGTGTTGCCAGTTTCTACCATCACTGTACCTGTTACGGTTTTACAATTTCTGTTTTGTTTTTGTTTTTTTTTGCAACAAAAAAATGAAACAGAACTAAAAGCAGAGATCAGGGATCACTCCAGCCATGATACAGCAATCTGCAGCTTAAAGCAAATGTGGGAGAGGGACGTTAAGAAGGAGGGCAATGGTCCCTACTTCCTACCCCCTGCTACCCCTCTACTTCCAGTGCCCTTGCTCAAACCACACCAATCTTCAAATGTAGCCTTGATTTTAATCTCAGCTGCACACCTGTAAAGTTTCATGACTGCATCTTGCACGACTGCGATGCTATCAAAGTGACAAGAATTTGTCCATAGAGACAGACACCTAGTAAAATACTCAAATTTCTTTCTGTGAAAGCTCCTGCTGCAGTAGGTGTCACCACCAGGACATCATTTTTGCCATGTTGATACACACAGACTCATGAGGTGAAAACAATACCAGCTGTTGCAACACTGTCACAACTGGATGACAAGACAGTTAGTAATATGGACAACCAGGCAAAATAAATGCGTGAGTGATCAGGAAGGATTGGTGAAACATTATATATTTAAAAATAAATTATTCAGGTAATATAAGAGAGATCTTTGAGATCTGAGCTGGGCGGCTGGAGGAGCCCGTTTCAACATAAGAGCATATTAAAGTAATGAATATGTGTGAATGAGAGTTTAGAAAGTTTCATTTGTGCGTTACAGCAGTCGGCAGTCTGACAAGTTTTGGAAATCATTATTATTATTGTATCACTCACAATATTCAGGGAGTGCACTTGAAATGCCCTCTCATACATAATAAGCTCGACGCAGTGCAAAATATTTCCAAAACTTTCCAAAGTGAAGTATTTAATTCTCCGCCCGACCAGTAAGAAGAACAAAACATCAGTATCAAAGCTGTGAAAATTAATGCAGCTCTTCATGTCAAATTATAAAGTTTGTCCAGGGTTTTTGTCGGACTTGCCGACCCGCACACCCTCTCTGCAGAGAGTGAGACAGGACGGCGCAAAGACAGAGCTAGCTGCTCGGTAATGGAGGATGAAGTGGGAATGTAAATGTCAAATGTTAATGAGATTAGAAAAGGGAAAGGAAGGGTTGAAAAGAGGAGGTGAAGCAGCAGAACGTGGGGGTACAGCTTCCTTCTGATGTATCCCAACTATCATATCTGAGCTTTAATGATTCTCTCTGGATGAAGGAAGGAGAGACTAAAGGGAGATCAAGGGAGCTGAGGGGGTGAGGAGGGGGGAGGAGTGGAGGAGTGAAGGAAAGGCAGTAAAACAGCATAAGAAAAGACAGAAGTGCCCTTGCAGACATACTTATTCTGTATGCTGTCATTTCTCTTAAGGCAGCAAATGTATTAAAGTTTAAATTTTATGTAAAACTCTTCACATGGCCCTGAATCATGAAGTCTGCATCAGGGAGAAGCATCTCATGGCCACTAATGAAGCCCACATTAAATCCTGGTGTGGGGTTGTTAGTTTATACATAGAGACATGAGGTGAAATTAAACTCTAAATCAAACTTTTAAAGCACTTAAACAGTTTAAATCCCTTTTGGAAACATAAAATATTTTATTTACCTCAACTGTAAGGAGAAGCAGGATTTTATTTCCAGTGGTGAAATGTAATTAGGCACATTTATTCAGGTACTGTACTTACATTTTGAGGCACTTGGTCATTAGTTGAGTATTCCCATTTTATGCTACCTTCCACATCTATACCACTACAGTTCTACAGGCTTACAACTGTAGCCTCTAGCAACACATTTACATTTACAGTTTATATTAGTGAGATTATTAATACAGAATATAAATGAACTAATGAAATATAATTTATTAAAGGTTCTGTATTCAGAGCATTAACCCTTTGAAACCTGAGCATTGGCTTGATATCCAACAAAAACATAGGAAGTAGGCAATGAGCAACAGAGAAGTTAGATATGACCCAAAATATTTGCAAGAAATTAATGAAATTAATAAGAAGAGAATTCAAAACAAGAAAAATTAGTTTAAAAAAAAGAAAAGAAAAAGAAAGTTAAAAACAAACAAACACGGAAATGACCTGGAAAAAGTGCTTTAAAAAATCTTATAATTCTGCACCATCATTTTAAATATGAAATAATTATCATAACTATATATATATATATATATATATATTTCCTAGCTGTTTCTTTTGTTCCCCATTTTTTGAAAAAGTAATTTTCTCAATCTATTATTTTTTTGCAATTTCTGGGACATTTCTTACCAAGTTGCTCATTGCCTTTTTTCATGTTTCCAAAAGAAATTGCAGCAATTTGCTCAGGGTTCAAAGGTTTAAATACTTGCAAAAGGCGTCTAAAAGCAGCACAAGAAAAGTAATGTGGCTCCAGGTTACAAGGGGTTAATATAGCAGCAAACCAGTCTTAGCAATGTAAAGATAAAGTGGTTTAATGAGCACATTCTCACTCCGAAGTAGTTGAAATGCAGCTTTTAGGCAGTGACTTGCAGCGTCAGACACTGACGAAAAAAGCTGTCCTTTAACATCAGCATGATACACGTCCAGTCGCCATTGTAGTTTAACGGTGCTCTGCAGCAGGACAAGTCAAGGCAGCGAAGGCTAAGTAAGGTGGGTGGGATGAGTGGGATGAGTGGTGGATGTGTCCAATGAACACCAGCTTTCACCTGGGAAAGTGGGGTTCGTATCTCACAAGAGTCCAAAGCCAAACCCTGTTCTTCTTTCCTAAACCTAACCACGTGTTTTTGTTGCCTAAAATCAGTGCTTAATTTGAGCCGGAACATACTGGAACGCACCAGGATCTTTTCAGAAAAGGCCCTGGTGCATTCCGGAACTAATTTGCATGGGTCTAGAACTTTTCGCATCTAACAACTACATACAGTATTGGCTGATGTCACTAGTGTTGCAGGGTATACTGGTAATGGTAGACCGCGGTACTAAAACTCCACAGTAGCCTACATATGATAGTTCAAAGTCCAATTGCAAGACAGTGAGTGTCCATGCGCCGTCCCGGCGCGCGCTGGTCAATAACGGCATGCGCCGGCCACCTGGCACTCAATATGCTGCTGTAGTGGTTTGTTTTCCAGGCATGTGAGTATCTTTGAGCAATGAAAGTTATTATTTATTTATTTTTACTTGTTGGCAGTGATTTGTTTTCCACAGAGCTCTACGTGCGAGCATTTTACTCGCATTTGCGACTAAAAATAGTTTTGTGCGCGCAAGTTAAATCGTTCAGCTCGCTGTGTGAGTACAGATTTCAACCAGCAGCAGAAAGGAAAATCAAATCCTGCCGGTTGTGGGTTGAACGGGGGTCACAGACAGGATACGGTGGTCAAATACGGCGGAGGCTCATAGTGCTCCGCGCCACAACATAACGGCTTACCGGCGAGTCCGACTCCAGGTCCAGTAATTTCCTCTTCTTGGTGTCATGACTGCCCAGTAGTACCTGGACAACTGAGCCATGGCGGCACACAGGTATGTGGCGTGTCAGAGGAGAAACGAGCCGTTCACATTTCTCTCTGTGTCAGGTAACGGTCCACAAACCTCACCGCACTTTAGGGACTGTTCTTAACTTATGAAGGGACTGTTCTTTACTTATGAAGGGACTGTCAGGGGAGGAGGGTGGCTGGTTGATTTTTATTTTATTTATTTATTTTATTTTGATCCCCCCTATGTTAATCACTTATTGATGCTGTTTTTGAAGTATGAATAAGTCAATAAGTAATTTATTCCACTGAAATATCATTGATGTATTATAGAAAAGTGATTTATCTTTTTATAAATGACAAATGGCACATCTGCCTCATTTTTGCTGTGGTATCCTGATACTACTCAGAACCGTGATACTTTCACTGGTATTGTACCGTGGGTCCCAATTTTGGTACAGTGACAATACGAGATGTCACAACCCTTCCATTCGGAGTCGCGCAGTGAGGCAGCTCGGGTGCCACTTAAGAAAGTGTTCCCCCACTTTTGGGAGTGGGGGAACACTGCTCTCTCAGAGGCCCAAAGTGTTCCCCTACTTCTAATTTTACAAATTAAGCACTGCCTAAAATCAACCACGTGCGTTAGTTCAGTCTGAAATAAAAGTCAATTTGCATTGTTGTACTGACTTGGTGCATTTATTTTGAAAGAGACTGTATGTAAACGGTAAATTTCCTGTGAAAACTGAAGTATATTTTGAAAGAGGACAATGCATGTAACAGGTAGAACTTGACACAGCGTCCCAGAACATCAAGAACCAATGCACCCAGGGTATTTTTCATATTGTATCTGGACGTGGAAGATCCATGACCAAACGTTTACTGTTTACTACCCTGTTTTCCAGCTTGTCTGTGACGCCATATGAGACACACTAGAAAAAAAACAGATAGATATACTTGTCTACGACAGATTCATATACACAGATTTGTTTTACTAGCAATGGGAACAGTCTTTTGCCTGTTTTTAATGGGATTTCTCATATTCAAAAAACCTGCATACACACACTAATTTTGTTGGAAAAAGAAACATTTTGTTGCAGAGACTCTGCCCTCTGCATGTATCGTCCTATTTTCTTCCTATTCTCTGTGTTTGGGATGTTTATGGCCGTGTAAACCACAGCACTCAGGTGGTAGTAACCAGATGCTACATCGAAGGCAGCCAGCATCCAAGAGACACAGCGCTGAAAATGCAAAACAGCAAGGCAAAACCTGCAAAGTACACCTTTAGGGTATACTTTTCCTTATGTATCTTCACCCTGCAATAGCACTACTTTTACGTTAGTTCAAGATCTGAGTTTTTATTTCACCTCTGTTTATTTCAAATTTCCACATTATTTAGAGGTCAACATATCTCCACCCAGTCATATTTTGTTGAATGATGGAAAATCATGACATTTACAACAGCATAAATGTCATAAATTTAACATCCTTCTCCTGTTAAAATGGCAGCAGTAAGTCCCAGTATGCAAAGCTGAAAGTGCAGATTTAAATCTCTAAAAGGTGCTTTTGTAATTCCTCTGTCGCCTGAATCATCTCATATTTAAAGCAATTTCTTTCCTACAGCAGTAAGGGCCCTGAACTCATCACCCCAACACACTCTAAAACATTTCAGCCTCATTTTTTTGTGAACTACTCTAAATAAAAAATACATGTTTTTTAATGAGTAACAGGCTCTATCTTTAACCCAGTGTCTCTGCCTGGATGGGCGGGCACACAGTTTGACCAACAGAAAAACGAAGTTAGCCAGTGGGAATATGCTATGTGAGAGGGGATTCATTAGCGCTCTCAAAGGGACGCAGTCATTTATAATTAAGTGATGAGGCTGCTCCATAATAGATGACCAGCAAGAATGTTTTCCCGTGACAGAGCTCGAGACAAAATACAGAGAGGAAGGGAGAAGCGGAGGGATGAGGATACATGAAGCGTACAACCCTCAAGATGGCTGAAACTAATCTCACATGAAAAGTACAATTTTTACCATTTTGAGAATCGAGTCAGCTGCTGTAACTCCACACTGTGACCACAGGACCACAACTTCATCTAGGTAACTTGAGAGAGTAAATTGTGCTCATTGTTTTTAAAGCCTGTTATTCTAAAATATTTGATTTAGAGGAACTTCCCTTCCCAGGCTTCAGCCTCCAACCTTAAACATCACAACTACTACATGCTTTACCACCATCCGAACCCGCTTCCCTATTATTATACTGACGTCTGAGGTCTGTAATTTTTCATGAGCACTGTTATCCTGATTTCGTCCTTCTCTGTTGTCAGATTTCTATAAAAAACGTAGCTCAAATTTTAGAAGAACTTCCAAAATTTCTTCAAAAGAAAATGTGAATTAGTGTGTGTTTCCATCCATGACCGTTACGCAGTTGATGACATTAACCCTCCTCTCAGGTGCCATTAAACCACCAAGAAGACTGATGGGAATTCATGTAGAATACATGCTGGAAATATGACATAAATATTTGTTTCATGTATTAATTTGAGATAGGTTTCAGTCTCCTCATCATTTCATGCAGATTTAGTGCTTTCAATTGAAGCTATTTCTTTGCTTTTTGAAGCTTAAGTGATGTTTAAGTCTCATGGTTTATGTGCGTCAGGATTAATTTGCTAAGGCTGTCTTCATTGCACCAATGATACACCAACCTTTCCACAAAGCGCAAAAACTTTTATGCAATATTTAGATTTTTTTAAACTGAAAATGCTCATACAAATACAAATCATCCATCCATCCATTTTCATCCGCTTATCCGGGGCCAGGTCATGGGGGGGTTACACGTTAAGGTCACCACCTTAAAGCAGCTGTGCGGAACTTTTTACCATTCATAAAACTGTCCCAAGTTCGTATCACCTCCCCTTGAAGATCCGCATATTTATTTGAACCCAGCAGTGACAAAAAAGCCTTTCTCTATATGGCTATTTAGCGTAGCCTGGCTCGGGTCGGACACAGCGGAAGTCAGCAAACCAGAAAACGGCACCTGGAGGTGAAAGTAAGTCTGCACGCCCGCAGAAGAAGAAGCAGCTGTGTTTACGAGTAGGATTTAAGAAACAGGCTAAATGACATGTAGTAGGGAGTAGTCTCTTGTACAGTAGGTGGTGGTGGTATGCACCTGGAAGTTGTTTGCTATCCGCCAATAAATTGAGAGAAGAAGAAGAGCAGTGTTTACAGAGAGGGTTCTTTGAGTAAGCGGTTTGAAACGGGCATTGCTGAACACATAACAGTTTTACCAGATGTACCTATAAGGACTTGGTTGTATTTTTGATGTCATGGTGGATAAAGAAGGAGCACCATCTAAAAGAAAAAGAACAGAAGAAGGCTAAACGGGACATTGATAGGGCTCGAGCCCAAAAGCGTGTAAACCTTGGTTAGGCATTCACCAAGTGGAGAGAGCTGAGAGATTTGAAAGGTTTTAAAACTGATCCCGAGTTGGCCCTTTTCCTAACTGACAGGTTCTGGATAAGGTGACTGGAGGTGAATAGGGTGGAGAGGGCGTGACGATTCTGCCAAAAATGACAGCTGACAGGAGCAGAGAGGAGAACAGATCTAAGTTTGGCAGCAGCAACATGAATGGCTGAAAGAGATCCTGGCAAAGTTTGATTGGCTAACCAGGAGAGGGAGCACCCATAGTCAGCTGATTGGAGGAAGCTGTGGGAGTGGGATAGAGAGAGAGAACTGTGAATAAATATCTGCCTGATTGAACTTATGCTGAGCTTCATAACAACAGCAGGTTTTTCCACTAGTGGCACCTTCAAACAGCAATAGACACTTCTTAGACTGGACAAACAGACAACCCGAAAACATAATGTCTCCGGTCTCCGCTACCACTGGCGTGTAGGCGTAAACTGAACATGTAATGTACAGAAGCATAGTCCCAAAGATGCATACATATATAAACACAGATCAGAAGACGAATGTAATATGTCATGTCTCATGGTGAGAAGGGGACTGTTTAATTGTTAAATTTATTGCAAAAACAGAAGTGTATCTTGAAAGAAGAAAACTTGATACGGTGTCCCAGAACATCAACAGCTAACGCACCCAGGGTACCTTGCACGTCATATGTGGACGTGAAAAGTCCATGACCAAAACGTCAATATGTGACGAGGTCAGAATGAGAATGTGTTGGTGTTTGTAGCATGAGCTTTTGGCCACAAGCTCCGCTGGAAAAGCAGCGATGTCTCGGCAATAACAACCAGTATTCGTTGCACTATGCCCACACTTTAGTGATGGGTTGCTAATAAGGTGGGGCTACGTGACGGGTCACTAAAATACAACAGGTTTTGTTGTTTGTTGGTTTCGCACAGTGGTTTGCAGCTTGGCAGGTGACACGTTATCAACCATCCCCTCCATCTGCCGACGACCAAGTCAGTTCATATACAGCACCACTTCAGAAATGTATGATACCTTTTGTTGCCTTTTTGATGTGGTCCTGGGTGATGATGGAGCCCAGGAAGCAGAACGACACACAGTGTGATGGGGGCGGGTCAGCCAGCATTCTGCTGCAAATCCACAACCACTTCCACTGAAGATGCTGTTAAGCAGGACTGCATTTAATATGAATACAAAGAGACATTTATATTTAGGAGTAATTGTTTCAGTCATTTAGAAGTGATTTACTCAGTTTTGAATCCTCTGAACGCCTTTATGTAAGGACCCAGACTGTTCACAGGTGACGCAGACATGATGGAGAAGCTCTGTATCTGAGGACATTAACTGAAGAAGAAGTCATTATCTTCATGTCTAATCTGACCACAGTGAGACGAATGTGCTGCGGAGCTTCTTTACAGCCACCAGGGGAGGAGTGTTATGGAACAGATGCAAGGTCACCGGCTAAATTGGTAACGCTCCGGTAGCCATGATGATATTGGTGCTGTCAGAAACCATAGGGGAGCAATAATGCAAACAAAGCATAATACTGCAGAAACATTTCCACAGACTGACTGATGAAAATGTTGCGTAAAAGATGACGAGGCCGACCTGCGAGCACAGTCTGAGGGAGGAATTGAATCCCTTTATTATTCATTTTTAGGAAACGTATGTGACTGTACAGTACGTTTGTGCTAAAATGTTTTTCCTCTGTGCTTATTGACTGCAGCCTGCAATGAAATGCTGACTGGCAGCCATAACTCTTCCAGCAGCGGGACACATTTCATCTGTCCCTCCCCCTCATGTCACCTCTCTCTGGTTCTATTTCTCTCTCTTTCCATCACCCTCTCTCCTCACGCTTCCCTCCAGCCCTCCCCTCTCTCTCTCTCATGACAAATTCATATTGACATCAGTGGAAACAGCAGCGGTTTAAATGTGTCGAGGATTTTGTTGCTCCTTTCTTGCCTCTTTGTACGTGTTGTTGAATTGTGGAGAGGCAGGACCTCACAGGGTAAGATCCACTTGCTCGGGGTAGTTAGCAATTAGTCTGTGATCGTTTGATTACACATAGATTTATTGAAGAGCCACTTAAAGGGTAACTCCACCCTTTGTCTCCCTTTGTGTTTTTGTGTCTAACAAATTGGTCCAGTATTGAGAGAGAGAGCTGCAGCTGGCAGTGGTGAAACCAACACATTCTCACTCCAACCTCATCACATATCATATTTAGTCATGGATTTTCCACATCTAGAAACAACATGCCCGGGTGCTTTGGTTGTTCTGGGGACGCCCTGTCAAGTTCTGCCTGTTACATGCATTGTCTTCTTTCAAAATTTACTGTTTACATACAGTCTCTTTCAAAATAAATGCACTATGTCGGTACAACACTGCAAATTCACTTTTTTTTCCTCCAACAATCGACCCATGTGGCTGAGTTTAGGAAACAAAAACACGTAGTTCAGTTTAGAAAAGAAGAACAGGGTTTGGCTTTATAATCCTACGGGGCATGAACACCGCTCTTCTGGGTGAAGGTCGGTGTTTGTCGGACCCATCCACCACCCCTCCCGCCAACCCCACTTGGACTTTCGCGCCTTAACTTTGTTCTTGTCTTGTCGAGTTTCCCCCTGATGCCACCAGGCGCCATTTACTATAACGATGACAGGCCACTTATCATGCTAATGTGAGAGGACAGCTTTTTCGTCAGTGTCTGGCGCTGCAAGTCACTGCCAAGCGCCAGATTTCGGTGACTTTGGAGTGAGAGAGGTGAGACCGGGTTGGTGAAACAAGCTCAGATGTAACCACTCGGGGCATCCATTCAATTCACGTCAACTTAAAGTGCTTTTTTGTTGTTGCCACAAACATGGTTTGGTTGTTATTAAAGGATCACAGAGAAATTGAACATTTTTTGTATCTTTGCTTGTCCTGGTCTGTTTTGTGCTGAATCTCGCTAACTAGAAGTTTCATTCTGAAATATCACGAGAGCTGACTTGCTGCAGGGAGGAAACAATGGAAATAGAAAAGAGTTGGAGAGATAAGTGCTGGTAACATCATATCCTCATACAGTGCCCCACAAATGATGTTACCATATCACATAGGTTAAGTTTATGGACAGAAACATGGTGATAATGTATGGGGTGCCGTTTGTAAAGTGTCTCACGCTGAAAATAACATCAACATTTTGCCACATTTAGCTTCAAACAATGTTTAAAAAAGTATTGTGATTTTTTTTAACATCACCTTTTACCACATTTACAGCAATATTTGTTAACTTAGAAATATATTAAATAGTTAAATCTAAATATTAAATGTGGCACCTAAATGTTAAATGTTAAATCTAAATGTTAAATCTAAATCTAAATATTAAATCTAAATGCTAAATATAAATATAAATATAAATGTTAAATCTAAATATAAATGCTAAATCTAAATCTAAATATTAAATGTTAAATCTAAATGTTCTGGGTGAAACTAAATATTTAGCTAATATGTAAATTCACACTGCCGGTCACCGGAAGTACCAAAATAAAAGCTCAAGATGGTCAGACTGTGTTTATAGAGTTGTTAGTGTCCCTTCGGAGGGACTAACAACCTAAGCTAAGCTAACAACCGTTAGCTCTTAGCACCGTTAGCAGTGTCTGTAATGACTCATTAACTCTTAAATGGTCTGTGAAAAAAAATATTTTTCTCCAGCAGATGTCTTAGTTACAACATGACTTAGCTAGCAAAGCAGTTTTGTGTTGTGATGTGTGGTATTTATTCAGTTTTGGGAAATTGCGATGTCTAGAAAGCATCAGTGGCTGCAGCAGCAAAGCTAACATCAGGACATCATCTGTTAAAAGCCTCCCGTTGTCAGATACGACATGAAACTACTCCAGTTAGCTCAATCATGTTGTAACTAAGACATCCGCTGGAAATTTTTTTGTTTTTTTTCACGGACCGTTTAGAGTTAATGAGTCATTACAGACACCGCTAATGGCTGCTAACTAATCTATGATAACCATGTTATTAATTTCAAAACATGATAGTAATGTTTGTTCAGTCATTGTGTTTATAGATTTTACAAACACCAGATTAGTCTAAACGGTGATATAGTGACGTGAAAAATGTGAGATATGCATATATATATGTAGCTAAACTCCGCTGGTTTTCTACCCGGAAGTATTTGTAAACAACAAGGTGATTCCCTCCGAAGGGACACTAACAACTCAAAGTACACGTCAAATAAAATTACTATTACTTACTATAATAAAATTATTACCACGCTAATGTATGTTCAAGTGTCCATTTCCCCCGATAAGTTGGTTTTAATTCGTTATTTGATTCTATAAACACAGTCTGACCATCTCAAGCTTTTATTTTGGTACTTCCGGTGACCGGCAGTGTGAATTTGCATATTAGCTAAATATTTAGTTTCACCCAGAACATTTAGATTTAACATTTAACATTTAGATATAGATTTAGCATTTAGATTTAACATTTAGATTTAGATTTAATATTTAGATTTAACATTTATATTTATATTTAGCATTTAGATTTAACATTTAGATTTAGATTCAGATTTAATATTTAGATTTAACATTTAACATTTAGATTTAATATTTAGATTTAACATTTAATATTTAGGTGCCACATTTAATATTTAGATTTAACTATTTAATATATTTCTAAGTTAACAAATATTGCTGTAAATGTGGTAAAAGGTGACGTTAAAAAATTCACAACACTTTTTTAAACATTGTTTGAAGCTAAATGTGGCAAAATGTTGATGTTATTTTCAGCGTGAGACACTTTACAAACGGCACCCCATAATAATGTACCTTAAAGTGACTCAAAGTTCACTTGGTTTCACAGCGTTCTGAACACCAGTCTCTGGGAAGGGGAAGTCCTGTGTTATGTGACCCATCCACCCCAACCTGTGTCCTTACACAGACTACTTCCATCTTTACTCCCATCAGCGCATTGGTCATGTGATCGCAGCCTTCCCAAATGTGTGGGTTAATCACAAATTACTGGCTCATCATTACATTGGATATATACAAATACTGGTGCATTACTTTTCGTAGGTAGCCTTTATGTAGCCTGCTGGTAATAGTTTGTTGTGCTGGAGTACAGAAAATGAATTTTACTCTTATCGAAAAGGTTATTGATGTCACAGCTGAATGTTCGACAAAAAAAAAAGTCAGAAGGAGACTTTTCATTTAGCAAGACTTGGACACAAAACACATCACAACAAGCAGGTAGATAAAGCAGAATTAATTGACTTATATTTTGTATTAATAATCTAAATCTGTAAAGTAACTAGTTACTAATGTCGTCAAATAAATGTAGTAGAGTAGAAGTACAGATTAGCATAAAGTGGAAATACTCAATGTGCAAATACATCAAAATTAAGTACAAAAGTGAAAAATACTCATCATAACCTCAGTCATGAGTCCCAGAGTCCAAGGTGATGTCTTCAGACTCCTTGTTTTATTTGATCATCAGTCCACAACCCAAAGATATCTGGTTATTTGTACACCAGATATCTTTTCGTTGTGGACTGATGGTCAAATAAAACAAGGAGTCTGAAGACATCACCTTGACTTTTTTGGAGAAATGTCATCCATGCGACACACACGGGGGGTAGAAAACAAGCTAGAGTGACTGACAGCATTTAGAGTTTCAGTGTGTGACTTGCTGACAGCTGTGCAAATTAGCTTTGAATGGAAAATGCATCATGTTGTTCCACAGTGTGCAGAGCCTGATCATGTTCCTGTGTGGCTGATAAACATTACTTATTAAATCGTGTATTGGCATGGCTTTCTTGAGAGTTGTTAGTTGCACAGTATTTTATAGCAGAGGCCGGAGGCGGCTGTCTTGCCTGACACGGACCTGAAATACTGTACAGCAGCTGACATCAGTATCGTACATCATAACCGGGGGAGGAAGGAGTCCTCAGATCTTTTACTTAAAGGAACAGTGTGTGTAAGATTTAAGGGTGCTTTCAGACTTAGAGTTGTCTTGCTTTGGTCCGGATCAGGGACTAGAGGCAGAGCAGGGTGGTGGCTTCCCCGGATCCAGACGTGAATGTTTTCTTAAAAGCCTCAACTCCTTTCAGTTTTTAAAATATCATCAGCTTAACACCATCCAGATAATAATATACGCCCATGTTGTTTACTCTACTATGCTATTCCCTAAAGAAATCTAACTGAGTAAATGTTCTTCTGTTGGCCTGATATTTAATTCAGAGTACTGAAGACCACATTCACTTGGCATTGTTGTTTGTCGATATGCAGATTATTATGGCATGGACTCAAATGCTAGATATTAATTCTGTAACTCTGCTGATGAACTTTACTAGCATAACAAAATAGGTTCAAGATTAGTAATGCTGTTTATGCCAATGTTACGTTATGTAACTTCAAAATAGTAACATGAGAAAATTTTGGTCTGTTTTTAGGTGGCAGGCGTGAACATTAGTCATCCTCAACATTTGTTGTGTTATGATTTCAGAATGATGATGAAGACAGTTGGAAAACAATTAGATACAAAATAGGATGCAGGCTCTACAGGATGATTTATTTTTCCTTGGCATCTGCCATGTTTTTATCCAAATGATGCACAGATTTTTAGGTATTTTAATGTCTCAAATGGCTTTGAAAATAGTGCATATAGCTTGTTTTCTTGTTTGCATGTGTTTCTGTCACCATGTATTGTTTAATTTTGGTACTTACCTGTGTCTCTTGTTTCAGATACCTCACTCCCTTGGTGCTTCTCAAAGTCAGGAAACAGCTAAATCACCATCAAATCCAACCAAAGGACTCTTCTAATCTCAAGGATCCTTCACGTTTATCCAAGGTCCGAGTCCTTCCATCAGATAATTTTCAAAGATGCATGTATGTACCTCAGCAGGCATGAAGTACCCACAATTAATTGGCATTTTGGAGTGAAGGCGGGGCCTCTTCAGTGATGCACACCTGGGCATTTACTAGCCTTATCCAATGGGTTTGTCCCAAGTCTCTTAAATTACTGCTAGTTATCTTACCTAGCTGACTTTGCTAGCTGTTTAGCCCCTCCCACCTAGGAAAAAAATGTGAGGAGCTAGCGCTAGGAGCGATGAGCAAGCATTGTCGGTTTAAGAGACATGAGACGTCCTTTCCACTGAAGCGTCACATGAAGCGACGGCGGCACAGCTGGATCTGCTGCATAACGGAGCTAGCGTTTGGTGTACATCACAAGTCACATTATATTCACTGATCAAAGCCGAGACAGAGACAGAGAGAGAGAGAGAGAGAGAGAGAGAGATGCAGGACAGACAGTAATGACAGTAGCTTACAACAACATTAATGAAAGTAATAATATTAATATTACCTACAGACTATTAAACATTATTCCACTCACATGACATGCAGGACAATTAATGATGGGCAAATGTGTTTGTGTGTGCGTGCGTGGTGTTATATCAACACGTGTGGTTCTGGACATGAGCAGCTGCACATTTCACAGCCACGCATCACCGACAGTCCGCTGAACAACGCAACAGGTTGTGAATGAAATAAACTTAATTACAACATGAAAGTCTTGCACGAAAATATCAATAATGTTACTCTTTGTAGTCACGTAGGCATGTGAATTACAGCGTTTTATTGCAAAGAATGCATGTAACGGGTACACTTGGGCTGTTTCTCCGCCATCTCGTTCAAATGTGCTAGATGTAGAGGGCGGGTATTTATATGTCATGGCGTTCAGCTGAAAAACTCTTCCGGATAGGAAGCTCTCGACCATCCTAGCTCATAGCTGCTTAAAGCTTGCTGCTAGCTCCTAGCGCTAGCTCCTCGCTGCACAAATAAGAGACTTGGGACGGCCTAGAAGATGGCGAACCTTGAACGACTTCCGGTTCAAGCGAGGAGCTAGCAGTAGCACTATAAAAATAAGAGACTTGGGACAGACCCAATGTGTGTTTACCGAATGCTAAAATGCAGTCTTGCCTAATCTCTGTAGGACTCAGCTTGGAAGGACCCATCCTACCAAGGAAGCATCCTTTACTTTAAGACGCACTGCCTGCTCTGCCCATGTGTGTCACACCTGTTTGATTACCTACACCACCCTGATTACATTCACCTGTCCCTCATTACCCTGCCAGTTCATCCTTACTGTTTCCAGTGAGCACTATCCTTCTAACCTTAGACAAAGTTCTTTTCTTGCATTTTGGTTACCGTTGCCTGTTTTTTTGGACTAACACCAGACTCTGCTTTTATACAAGTAAATACTTTGACTCGCTCTTTTGACTCCATTTACTGTTGATTGCCAGAGCCCCTTGAATGTTTACAACTTTCAGCTCCACCCCTGCTACTGCTTGGTAGCTTATCCTGTGCAGATACATCAAAATGTATTTGTTCATTTAAATTTTTTTATTAATAATCTCAATCTGAAAATTAACTAATGTTGCCATATAAACATAGTGGAGTAAAAATCACAAAAATTGCCTCTGAAACATAGTGGAGCGGGAGTATAAAGTAGCTTTACATGGATAAACTCAAGTACGAACACCTTAAAAATTGTACTTAAGTACAGTACTTGAGTAAATGTACTTAATTACATTCCACCACTGATTATAAACACACCTTAACCACTTAGAACAGCTCTGTAACTTTGGCAAATTATGGCAGAGAACAAGAGAAGAAATTCTTAAATACTGAAAGGTCCAGTGCAAAAGATTTAGGGGGATATGTTGGCATACATGGAATATAATATGAGTATATATTCTTTTGTGTTTAATCACCTGAAAATTAGAACCATTGTGTCTGTTTGTTTTGGGAGAGACGAATGTGGATAATTTGGCTCCTGGATCAGAAATAAGGTGAGCAAACATTAGCAGGTGTTGGGCGGGCAGTCTGTCTGCAAAATGCCAAGCAGAGTAGGGGAAACACTGTTTTGTCGCATGAAACTACTTTGTTCAGTCATTTTACTGGTTTAAATCACCTGGTTTGTTTGTTTTGGAGAGGAAGAGACCTCTGCAGATAATTTGGCTTCTGGTAAAAACCTCCTGAACAATGAACACTGGTGTTTCAGCTGGTTGCAATCTACAATCCTCATCACTAGATGCCACTAAATCCTTCTAAATCTCACACGCTGGACCTTTAAAAGCCTAAAAGTACAAACAAATACATGTCACACCGTTAGCAGTACTGGAGTCAGCCTCATTAAAGTACCACATTCAGGTCACTAACTGTCTATGAGGCATGAAGCTGTCAATATTAAATCCTTACTAAAGCTGCTGCCTCCCTCTGTTACCCAGATGACACCTCAGTTGTTGATTCTCAGCTGCTTTCAGGTCAGAGTCAAAGACTGAAACTGCTGACTTTGCTCTCAGATGGATTAAGACAGGGCTTTCCCAGGGTTTCCACTGTGTGTGTGTGTGTGTGTGTGTGTGTGTGTGTGTGCTTAGTAAGTGTATACACATGCATGTTTACACACAATTCCAGCAAAGATGATGTGTGAGATTGTTTCCCTCTGTGATCCATCACACCTGCAGCACTCAGCCAGATCTTATCTGGAGGTTCCTGAGAGAACGTGTGTGGGGAAAGATGGTGGACTGGGTAAACGTGCATGGTGCATCATTTATATGCTGAAATGGTCTGTATCTCCCAGTGATAAGAAAGCATCTTGTGAGGTGCTACATGTGCAGGCAACAACAAAATGTATTGAAAAATGGGTCGTTTTTTAATGGAATCTGGTGAGTGGGTCTGTGTGTGTTGACTCTGCACCACAGGACAAACACATCACTCTGCTGGTACATTTTCTTCTCCTCCTCCTCCTCCTCCTCCTCTTTCTCTCCTCATCCTCATCACCTGAACTGCTTTCTGTTCTGTCATGGAGATGAATTAAAGTCCCACTCTGGCCAGTGGTACTTCCTGTTTTTCAGTTAACGTTCTTTCTCTGAGAATGGGGGTGTGATTAATGGCAGGACGTAAACCACCATCATAGCAACCAGATTGCCTCTCTGGCACACATGAAAAAGGGATAGCATAGATATTAGCATGGATAGTGAGAAGGCGTTACTACAGCATAAGTTATAAGGTGTGGGGTTCTCCTCCAGTTACTCCTGAATGATGACTGTTAGCTTCACTATTTAACTGACAGTTGATATATTCCGCTTAATGCCAACAACAAGTTAAATACCCTGAAATAAAATCAGTGTTTACTGTCAATGTCTAATTATCTTTGATAGGCCTAAGTTCACCATCAACTCAGTTACAAGAAACAATGTTGGCATTGTACGCTTCTGTAAACCAGACATGTTGCATTTGCACATTATTATCCAGCGATTTAGTTGACACTTTACATTTCAGCAATAATGTGGTTAACGTGGATAGGTTTAGGCACAAAGACCACTTGGTTATGGTTAGGAAAAGATTATGTTTTGCCTTAAAATACACGGTTTTGGAGGCACAGCTTTAACTCCATTAAAGAAAACAGCTGCTTTTTCGTGACACTATACCAGCTGGAAAACCATGGATTGCTACAAAACACTCACGTTTGACTCCTAAAAAGGCGCTGGAAACACCGCAGTGACTTGCAAAACATAACCTGTTTGTAGTTTGCTGGTCTCAGACTGTGATCTGCAGTGATCTGCAGTCTGACAACTATCTTGCCTGGGTGAAAATTTTGGGTTTACTTGACCTTATACGTCATTTTTCTTAACTTAGACCTGTTGTCCTCATTTGTGGGCACTTTTTTGACCAGTCTAGTGGACTCGGTGGAGCGCCAAGATCCAACTTGACTATCTACACACATAAAAAAGCGAACTGTAACATATTTGTGATTTGCAGCACATGGTCAGGATCCACGCTGGGCTTTGAAGTCAATTTTCATAGTGGCCGAACTGAAATTACAACATCCCTGCTCATCAGGTGATGCCCTGCAACCCAAGAAGACTTTTTTCCCATAGAGTTACTCATGAAACCTGAAGTAAGGCTAGCAGCACGTTACTTACTGCCTCTCCATACGTGTTGCATTAGACATGACTTCCCTGGGTGAGTGTGACCTCTCCTATCTGTGTGGTTGACTCACCACCAGGCGGTGGACACCCGAGGGGTGTCCAGCGAAGTTGTTCGGACACCCCTTGGGTGCCGTCAGACCAGTCAGCCAGCTCGCTCTTCTTCATGGTTGTTCAGACTAAATGTGTATTTTACATGAATAATTCATGGTGGCGTGTCAAACGCCTGCTCAGTCTCTTTGTCTTCAGAATGTCTTGCCTCCGGCGTCTCCTCCTCCTCCCCCAAGTGTGACATCAGTGCTGACCCTGCCTCTTTCCAACTGCCTAAACCACGCCCACACAACATTCACTAATATACCAATAAAGCTATCATAACACTTACATTGTGAAAGAAACATCTTTAAATCTGTGGATACATTTTTGTGAACGTCACAACCCCCCACGACATGACTCCTTTTACTATCAGGATTTAATCCATGAAGTCCAGTAACATCTGGAAAGTCTAGAAGAGCTGCACAATTGAAGTATTTTATCCCCTTTTAAGTTAGCAGAGCGCTAAACTCTGGTGCGCATGCTCTATTGGCCGCACAATGCGTAAGCAGTGCCTGATCATCTGGGTAATTCTAGACCTAGCAGTTGAATCATTTTGGCTTCATGCGCCACTGTAGAGGAGGAGGAGATATACGCACATCATCGGTAGGTGCAAGGCTATCAACAAGCATCAAAGAAAAGGAAAAAAGCCTGCACACTGCTCCAAGTCACAACTGTGGTTTATTAGGACAACGTTTCGATCCCTTCTGGATCTTCATCAGGTCAAACAGTGTTCATGTGCCACTGAGCAACTTCCATAGGAATGAATGGGGCCCCACGTTCAGCCCTGTATCCAAGGCCTCTTAACACATCCATGATCCTGACTCCTGCTGCATACCCCAACACACAGACATGACTGATATCTGTCTCACACTGAAAGAAAGATAAGAAGTCTACAGTTGTTCCCAAAATGTTGAATTATTCCTTTAATTAACAGATGAAATGCCAAAATAGAATAGTCTAAAAAGCACTGAGAGATACGGAGCACGACATTAAGGCTGTCACTTTTAATTTAAAATTTGAAATGCTAGTTTGAACAGGGGGAAAAAATTAAATGTTGAATCTCTTAATAATCTCTGAATTTAAAATTCACAGTGTGTCTGCCTTGTAATCCAGAGGGGGATTAGTGAGAAAAAGAACCCGATCGACATCACTGTGCAGACTTCTGCAATCAACTGTGCATGGGAGTATGTTTGGTTTCAGAAGTGTGTAACTGCACAGTGCATATTTTTATATTAATGCTGCCTCTGAACCTCTTCATTGTTAATGCAGTAAACACACCTTCTGGTAGATAATATTGTTTTTGCATCTTCACTACACGAGCACCGAGCCTCATCTTTGACTAATGTTCAATTCTAGCATAATTTTTAGGGGAACATAAAAATATTATCTGAATAATGACACTTTCAGCCCTGGTCCTCTTCCCAGGCTGCATACAGGCCCAAAAGCCTTCATCAGTGAGGTAGAGCAGCCTGCCAGCAAACCAAGGGCAGGCAAAAAACAAAAACAAAAGCAAAGCATTCGCTGCAGCGCTCGCCTCTGCTTGATAAGCTTATTGCTCTGAGCAAACAGTAATAACTGAAGGCTGAATAACTCAGATGAAAATATTTTTATCAGATCTTCTCTCATTAGGATTTTGGTGGCGGGATGAAAACACAACAATGTTCACAGAGACTTTAGTATGAAAATCAACCTGAAACAATAAAAGTGAAGGGGGCAGAAATGGGAAATTATGCCACTGCAACTGTGTTAGTGCTCTAATTCTGTTATTAGAACAGCACATTAGTTATATATAATTTAATTGTGAGAATCTAAGCACTGCGTATCTCAAGTAGTGGCAGTTTTTATTTTGTTGTTCATGTTCTTCGGTTAGGAGCTGCAGGTTGGAAGCCTGTCGTGTTGCTTTCTGTTTTCTTTTATGGAAGTTTAGAGTTTTGCATCAGAGTTTTCTTTTTAACTTCGTGCTGCTGGTCTCTCTTGGATGTAGAACGATTGGATCATAATCCTGTTGTCCAATCAGTAACTTTTGTGATTGTTGCTCTCTTTGTAGCCAGTTGAGCTGAACAGATAATCATAACTCAAGGCTGACTGAGAAGTACCATGAACACGTGAAGCACTTTTGCTGACTCTGTGAAATACAACTCTCAATCACAGTGACACCGACAACAAATCTGACGTCACCGGTTAAGGCTCATTTGAAAATAGATACGTCCATTTCAAATGTTGTAAACGTCACTGCCCTCATACCTCCATGCGTTCTTTATGATGGCATAGATACAGCCAATAGATGGCATTAGAGGGTGGAGTCAAAGTTTAACACAACAACTAAAGAGGTGACAGTAGAGGAGGTCGTGATAATGTGCCTTTAAACGGAGGCAGCACTGTAGATGGTGGTCTGCGTGGCCTTTATATACATCCTGACATATGGACGAAGAATTCTCTTCACTTTTTGCACTATATATTTTCATATATTACCTATACCTTCCATTCCACCATTGTTGTCTCCTACTGTCGTATCTTGCTTGGACTACGCTACACTGCCTCCATGATCTCCCATGGTACTGCTCCGTTCCATCTGTATCCATTAGCTTTCAGAACATCTGCACAAATACGGACTAAATAAACGCAGAGTTTGGACTGACGGTTCCAACCGTCTCCGTATCTAACGCATAAATGAGCTCTTAGGGTGCATTCACACCAAAAAGTGTTGCAGTGAAAAGAGCCAGTCCTCCCATTCATCTCAATGTAAATGTCAATGAGTAGAGCGTCTAATCAGGTGGTTCTCAAATTTTAAAAATCCTTCACAGGGAACCTTTTTGTCGCTATTCACACGTGGGAATTCTAAGTGTGTGACACATCAAAAGCTCTGATTGGCAGCCAGTGTGAGGGATGATAACATTTAAAAGGAGAGAGCCCTGAGGAGGACAGTGGATCGCTTTATTGTACAGAGCAAATTACAACAAAGCACCAGTGAAGACGACCTACCACCAGAGGAAAAAAAAACTGTCAGTAGACAGTATCATGAAAGCGCCCTGTCTTATTGTTTCTTATTTTTATTGTCTTCTGTCGTGATAAGAGTGATAACACACGTTATAGAAGCTATTGTGCTCAGATATAAATACAGGTGTGCCTTGAGATACTGGCTTGCCCTTTGGTGTGCCTTGAGCAAAAACAAGTTTGAAACCACTGGTCTAGGCTGTTGCAATGGATTTGCAGGGAATGCCAGAGGAAAAAAGAACATAGCTGTCTGCGGGGAGAAGTTGAAGGAGAATCATCTTTTGGAACAATGCACCAGAGGTCACTCTGCCTCTGAGTGGCTAGTACTCATAGCCTTTGTAGGTGGGGTTGATTCGGTTTAGGCAAGAGGAGTGGTACTGGTTAGTGTTGTGCCAATCGGAGGCAGAGTAGGACAGAGAAGGGCAGGTCGTGCCTTCACTATCTTAGGATATGCAGGTTCACAACCAGATTAATGCCCGCAGTCTATAGGCAGACATTTTGACATAGTAGGTAAAGCACAGGCGAAACTGACAGCATTAACAATGGCTCAGTTCCATTAAGTATCTCTGTAAGCTATTCCAGTGAGTCAGCACAATATCAAGGTGTCCCCTAAATAAGTGGTTCCCAACTGGTGGGTCCCGGTCCAAAAGTGGGTCATAGGTCCATTCTGAATGGACCACAAGTGACTCGCAAAAGTGTCAAGTTTGTAAAGAAAAACATGCTTTATTTTGAAATATAGTCATTTCTGGCGCAAAGCTTTTATTTTGAAGAGCTGTTTTTTGCTGTAGAGTCAGTAACTCAATGGCTTGGCCAAATGAAAATATGATGCTGAATGTATCAAACTGTGTGGACCTTGAAGTAATGACGAAGGAGAAATCTGGACCCTGTGGCTGGACCAGCTGGGAACCACTGGTCTAAATGGAATGCAGCCGTCATGATGTTAGAAAATACTCCTTTCTAATATGACATGGCAAAATGTCTGCCAAGAAAAATGTCTATACATTTTATCTTTAAACATTAAAGTGAGTAAAAGAAACAGACAGTTTGTGTGTACAAAGGAGAGCACTTGCTTTGTTTTTGTCAGCGGACGTGTGTGCTTTTCTTGGCAGTAAAGATATTACAGTAAAGATAATCAAAAGGAATTCTACAGATCCTTTAAGGCAACATAAACAAACTCACCAAAGACTAATACGCAGTCACTGAGATGGGGAGATTGGCTTTCTACAGTTGGCCTCCACCCTCCACTCCCACACAAATGGACCATTTAAGTGACACTCCCCCACCGCCGCACAACCCTGTGGCTAATCGTCACAACGCGTGGTTTGTGTGAACGCAGCCTTTGCTTGTCAAATGTCACTTTCTTAAAAAGTTGCAGCCATCGAAGGAACATTCTCCATTATTGTGGCTGTTATGGTGCTGAGAGCAGGTTTAATGTTCACAGACTGTGGAGCAACATTTAACCTTTACACTGCCGCCCAAACACCATCATGTAACACTGAAACGAGCCCACATCCTATCATGGCTTCATTCGACTGAGCTACAGAGTGTGGACGTGCACAGGGGGGATTCCTGCCTCTGTGTGTGTGTATGTGTGTGAATGGTGCAGTACTTATTTATGTGTCCATTGCGGCATCTAGCTTCGGCAAAGTGCTGCAGTCACTTTTTACCACCACCCTCCCCCAAACACACACACACACACAGTCCCTTGTTAGAGCACACGGTCATGCGATCAGTGCTGCATGCGGCTGCATGTGTCAGGGCTCAGCTCCTATAATCCACATTGATTCATGGTGTAGAGAGGAAACAGCTCCCTGGAGAGAAACACTCAGGGCCGCTGTGTCCATCAGCTGCTGTTTGTGTGTCTGACTTCAGACTTTGTGTCTTTCTAACTGATTCTTTGTTTCTTAAAGTGTGTGATCAGTCTAAACACATTAACATAGAGCTGGGAGGAGGTGTGGAGGTTTGGGGGCACAGTAACAAAATCAGGGAGTGTCTCTTTAAACGAGAAGAATCAGGGTTTGTGTTGGGAGGAGTTTAGTTGAGCTGAATTGCTGTGGAGATAGAACGTATAATCAATGCTTGGTTAAGTGAATGGACGATGTATGGATGGATATATTGATGAATATTTGGATGAACGGATGAATAAATGGATGGATGATAGATGGATGGATAAATTAATACATAAATGGATGGATGGTTGGTTATATAGGCAGATAGAAGGACACATGGATAGCGAAGTGAATAGATGTAGACAGGGGGACAAATTAAAGGAAAATCCTGTGTGAAAGAGTGGAGAAAAAATCAAATGCAGCCACAGGTTGAGACCAGTTGATTTCCTTTCCCACTGTTTCATCTGCGCAGCCTTAGATTGAAACTGGCTGTGATCTGGGTTTTTTTTCAAACCATGAATATGTTCGATTTGTCCATTTAATACATATCATATTAACCTTTCTAAAGTGACATGGTGCACGTCGTTGTCATTGAGAGGTGGAGGGGAGGGTGGATGGTGCCTACCAAGCTACAGACCGCTGTTCCAGGCCAACAAACAACAAAACCAGTTGTGTTTTAGTGATTCATCGCTGTGTTTCTAGCAGCTTTAAAGATTCCAAATGTGGGTGTTTTCAAGCAACTCGTCTGTGTTTTTACAGCAGGGAAAATGCCATGAAAAGAGGCTGCTTCTTTTACCGAGACATTAGTGTGTTTCCTGTCGGGATTGTGCCCCCAAAAAGTGTGCCCCCATAGAGACAGACAATCATTCACACTCACATTCACACCTACGGCCAATTCAGAGTCACCAATTAACGTGCATGTCTTTGGACTGTGGGAGGAAACTGGAGTACCCGGAGAAAACCCACGCTGACACAGGGAGAACATGCAGACTCTGCACAGAAGGGCTCCCCTACCCAAAGGTTTGTACCACGAACCCTCTTGCTGTGAGGCGACAATGCTAACCACTGCACCATCGTACTGCCCTCAACGTAATAATGTACAAATGTAAACTATCTGTAGTTTGCAGAAAGGTAAGGTCCCAAAATTTTTGAAGGAGAATTTTTTTTAAATAGCTTTGGTCATTTTGATACAGTTGGATGTAAAATAAACAGAGATCAGGCTGTTTTAAACAAATGGTATTGAATTTTTTTTTTTTGAAGTATTGGTGCTTTTGACAACCTTGCACCTATGGCAGATTTTGGTATGCTCTCCACCTCCATCTCCATAAGACCAGATAATAAAATAAACGTTCATCTTCAAATCTGTTCAGTGATGTCTCTGATGCTGTATGTCCTTCGGTTATGTCTGGCTATATTGTTTTATCTGCTGTACTCAAGTCTCTCCAACAAAACAGTTCTTTATCTCAGTGAGATTACCTGATTAAATACAGGTTGTCTGTATAAATGAGTGAATACCTAGCAGTGAGCATTGACATATATATATATATACTGTATATATTCTTGGACATCGTGTTGATTGACACAGAAGAAGAAGAACAGAAGAAGGCAGTGGTGAGATGTAGCAATCCCAAGCAATAGCAACATCAGGAAGAAGAAACACAAGAACCCCAAAAAATGCCAAGGGCTGAAAGAGGAGCTAGAAAAGATGTGGGGAGTAAAGGCAACAGTGGTGCCAGTGGTAACTGGTGGTAATTGGAGCACTCGGGGCTGTGACCCCCAAACTGGGAGAGTGGCTCCAGCAGATTCCAGGTACAACATCTGAGGTCTCTGTCCAGAAGAGTGAAGTCCTGGGAACAGCTAAGGTACTGACTCGAGTGGATGAATGGATCTGTATATATACAGAGATGGACAGACATATGGATGGATAGATTGGCAGATAGATGGCTGGATTTCTGGTTGGATGAATAAATGGATGGATGATGGATAGATTAATAAATGGATGAATGTAGGGAGAGACATATAAATGGGCAGGTTGAGTGGATGGGTGGATCTGTATTTATACAGGGATGGGGAGATGGATAGGCAAATAGATGGTTGGATTTCTGGTTGGATGATTAAATGGGTGGATGAATGGATATATTAATAAATGGATGAATGATGGATGGATGTATATAAATAGGGATGGATAGATGGATGGATGGTTGGATTGAAATGAATAGTTAACAGGATGGATAGGTGAATAAATGGGTGGGTGTGTCTGTCAGCAGCCCCGTCAAGAAAAGATAAAAACAGATTAAAAATATATATTTTCTTCATTTTTCTGACACGTGTTGTTCAGTTGGTTTGTTAAGACTTTAGAGGCTGCTGTAAATATTCGACCAGCTCCTGACGCCCATTCACACAGTGACAGCGAGAGAGGAGGAGGGGGGGGGAGGCTGTAAATCCAGAGTTTATGGTCTGTCCAGTAAGACCAGTAAAGCACACAGAGCTGCAATATCAGTCAGCAGGTCAGAGAGAGAGATGGAGAGAGAAACGGGTCATCAGGGAGAGAGGGAGGACGAGAGAGAGAGATGGAGATGAAAGGAGGGAAAGGAGGTCAAACTGATGGAAAAGAGGGGGAGGAGGAGCTCTGTGGTAATATCCCTGCCTTCTTACAGCTCCTCCTGTGTGTGTGAGAGAGCTTTGTATATCTATCTTTGTGAAGACCAATTTGAATTTTATTACACCTCAGGAGTGAGGACATTCTTCCAAAATAATAAAACGCCATCTTTCTGGACCTCCTGGGGCTCCATAAGAATTTTGAAATTACAAGTTCATTCTAAACCTCGGAAATAGGAGTTGCTGAAACAGTCTCACCACAACGACCATTCAGTAGTCATTCTGGAGCTTTCCATCCCATCACAGGTTGTTCCTAAATTGACAGTCCATTGATCCAGTGAGCTGGGGCATCTAACGATTAGCCAGGCAGCAGCACTGGGTGGGACTACAACCATTGTGAAGCTGCTGTCAAGCAGTGCGCCAGAACTAATTAGGAGTAGTAACAACAATAGCAACTGCAAAAGACAACACAGATGCTGCTATTGAGGCTGTGCTAACACAACATGTCCTCTCAATATCACTCCACATTGTAGTTTGTTTTCACTGCGCTCCTTTCAGCTTTTAAAACCGTGGCAAAACCAGTATGTTGTGACACTACACATCAGCGTACACTCAAAATGACTTTAAAATTCAAGCCGATACATTGGTCTCTAGTGACTGGTTAGGGAAAGTCGAATCCCCCTCTCCCATGGAAATCAGTTAGAATGGATATAATGTCAGACTGAAGATGAAAATGGAGTGTAACAAACTGACAGTTCTGTCAGATATCAGCATGGATGTATAAAGAGATATCATGTTATGGTAAGAACCCAATAGTGGCATCACAGGCAGACAGGAAAGTTTGTAATGGCCTTTAATATAATATATATATATATATATATATATATACATACACACACACACACACACACACATATATATACAGTACAGGCCAAAAGTTTGGACACACCTTCTCATTCAATGCGTTTTCTTTACTTTCATGACTATTTACATTGTAGATTCTCACTGAAGGCATCAAAACTATGAATGAACACATGTGGAGTTATGTACTTAACAAAAAAAGGTGAAATAACTGAAAACATGTTTTATATTCTAGTTTCTTCAAAATAGCCACCCTTTGCTCTGATTACTGCTTTGCACACTCTTGGCATTCTCTCCATGAGCTTCAAGAGGTAGTCACCTGAAATGGTTTTCCAACAGTCTTGAAGGAGTTCCCAGAGGTGTTTAGCACTTGTTGGCCCCTTTGCCTTCACTCTGCGGTCCAGCTCACCCCAAACCATCTGGATTGGGTTCAGGTCCAGTGACTGTGGAGGCCAGGTCATCTGCCGCAGCACTCCATCACTCTCCTTCTTGGTCAAGTAGCCCTTACACAGCCTGGAGGTGTGTTTGGGGTCATTGTCCTGTTGAAAAATAAATGATCGTCCAACTAAACGCAAACCGGATGGGATGGCATGTCGCTGCAGGATGCTGTGGTAGCCATGCTGGTTCAGTGTGCCTTCAATTTTGAATAAATCCCCAACAGTGTCACCAGCAAAACACCCCCACACCATCACACCTCCTCCTCCATGCTTCACAGTGGGAACCAGGCATGTGGAATCCATCCGTTCACCTTTTCTGCGTCTCACAAAGACACGGCGGTTGGAACCAAAGATCTCAAATTTGGACTCATCAGACCAAAGCACAGATTTCCACTGGTCTAATGTCCATTCCTTGTGTTTCTTGGCCCAAACAAATCTCTTCTGCTTGTTGCCTCTCCTTAGCAGTGGTTTCCTAGCAGCTATTTGACCATGAAGGCCTGATTGGCGCAGTCTCCTCTTAACAGTTGTTCTAGAGATGGGTCTGCTGCTAGAACTCTGTGTGGCATTCATCTGGTCTCTGATCTGAGCTGCTGTTAACTTGCCATTTCTGAGGCTGGTGACTCGGATGAACTTATCCTCAGAAGCAGAGGTGACTCTTGGTCTTCCTTTCCTGGGGTCGGTCCTCATGTGTGCCAGTTTCGTTGTAGCGCTTGATGGTTTTTGCGACTCCACTTGGGGACACATTTAAAGTTTTTGCAATTTTCCGGACTGACTGACCTTCATTTCTTAAAGTAATGATGGCCAATCGTTTTTCTTTAGTTAGCTGATTGGTTCTTGCCATAATATGAATTTTAACAGTTGTCCAATAGGGCTGTCGGCTGTGTATTAACCTGACTTCGGCACAACACAACTGATGGTCCCAACCCCATTGATAAAGCAAGAAATTCCACTAATTAACCCTGATAAGGCACACCTGTGAAGTGGAAACCATTTCAGGTGACTACCTCTTGAAGCTCATGGAGAGAATGCCAAGAGTGTGCAAAGCAGTAATCAGAGCAAAGGGTGGCTATTTTGAAGAAACTAGAATAGAAAACATGTTTTCAGTTATTTCACCTTTTTTTGTTAAGTACATAACTCCACATGTGTTCATTCATAGTTTTGATGCCTTCAGTGAGAATCTACAATGTAAATAGTCATGAAAATAAAGAAAACGCATTGAATGAGAAGGTGTGTCCAAACTTTTGGCCTGTACTGTATATATACACTAGTCCATAGCTTTGTCACCTTCTACCTATGCCAATCCTCAATGCCTATGTGCAGTTTCACATAGATTGACCACGTCAGTGAGTAGAAAAACGTGGGACAGACAGAATGACTGACTGACAGAATAACATACTGACAGCTTCAATGATTATGTTCAGCATACCATACCATGACTTAGTCATACCAAAAATTAGAGAAAAACAAACATTGGGCCACAGGGGGAGCCACAGCAATCAGTCGCATTTTTCTGTTGTTATAGCGCCACCCAGTTGCCAATTAGAGTTAAATTTCTCCAGTCACCTTGAGGCGTCCTGTTCTACATATCTACCAAGTTTAGTAAAAATCCATATGGCGGTTAGGCCTAGATAAGAAATTAGCTCTCTAGCGCCCCCATTTTGTTTGATGGGGTCAATAATGGAGGGGTCCCCTCAGATTATGTGTGGTCATATGCCTACAAAGTTGCGTGGTGATGGGTGAAACCCTTGAGATGTTATACACCTTTATGTGATGAGCCACGCCCTCCGCAATATTCATTGCCTTATAAAAGCTCAGTTTTAGTAAGTTTTCCAACTTTTGCCAAGAGGGAACTTTAGATATTGGTCCCTAGATTATGTTCACCCAGCTTCATGCAGATCGGTCAAACTTCCTAGGAAGAGATCGATTTGTTTTTCAAAAAAATTCAAAATGGAAAAAAAATCTATATAACCAGACGTTATGGGTTCTTGAGGCAAATGTGTTCCTCATGAGGAGAGGCATCTCTGTGCAAAGTTTCATGTCTCTACGACATACGGGGCATGAGATATGCCCATTCAAAGTTTGCAATTTCAATCTGTTGCTATAGCGCCCCCCTTTGGCCAATTGATGTAATATTGCTTCATTCACATCCTCCCATGACCCTCTACCACTGTGCCAAATTTCACATGGATTGACCAAGTCAGTGAGGAGAAAAACATGGAACAGACACACAGACAGACAGACACACTCACAGACAGAGTTTTCGTCATTAGTAAGATATGTCCAAACAGGTGAAACAACAGTGAGAGTTAATGTCCTGACTTGGAGCCTTCCAAGACACAGCTTTGGTCCCAAGCACTCAGTGTGACATGCAGAAGCAGAGAGCAGGTGAGTCAAAGTCGTTGCAAAAGAAAAAACAAAACTTTATGTTTCTGTTCTGCTGCTGTTCAACCTCACAGTGAAGACGAGCTGCAATATGTGTAGGAAGAAGGTCGGACATCTTTAAACTACTCTGAGCTTCTGTGAGAAACTGATGTCACTGTGTGAATAATGTATAAGTCCTATAAGGTTTTGCTCTTATAGCTATGCATATTTGACCAAATCTGCTGTTTCTGCGATGCAAAGAGGGCACGCAGCACTCAACATGCAGGATGTGCTGTATGTTTATATGCATGTACACACACACACACACGCATACAGACGTTTGTACTTTTAACCATCACAACTACAACCTCAACCCTCACTCTAACTTATAGTGCTAACTGTAACATCAAGTTATATTCTATATTTGTTATTGTAAACAAATCCCATTAAAATACAAAAACCAACATGAATGTATCTGTGTATTAAAAGCACAATATATCTTCTTCCTCTGTGCCATAAAGCTCCGATGTTGTCAACACACTAGTAAAAACACATCAAAGAGCTTCATGATTGCATTGCAGTGACATGTTCGTGCATCACCATAAACACACACACACTGCAAATTATTTTGATCCAATCCCACATCCTGCCAATTGCCAGAATAAATGTTGGCATTGTACATTTCTACAAACCATTGATATGTTATGTCTGTACATTATTATGTAGTGGATGCATTGAAACTTTACAATTCTTTACATTTAAACAGAGATTTTTTTAAAATTTTTTTATGAAGCTGTTTTTAGAAATGTACATGCTCGGTAGAAACCAACGGCTTGGAGCTAACAGAGTAGGGAGGATAGAAAGTATAGAGAAACAGACCAATACAATGTTTATTTTGATCTTTTCATGGGATATGTTGACAAGACGAAACACTGTATAAAGAAGAATAATGCCGGACTGTTGTGCCCCACCCTTAGACAGCCCTATGGGGCAGACAAAACTCCACCACTGACCCAAAATACCCACAAAAGACACCTTTAAAACATTAAAATACATTGGATTTTTAAACAAAAAACAAGCAAACAAGACAACAAAAATCCGAGGCCGAGAGGCAGTAGGACCAGTAGTCCCCTTACCAGAGGCCTCTGGTAAGGGGACTTAATTACCAAAACACATTGAATGCATTGTCGTCCATAGAACATTTGGAAAGCTGATTTTTCAATAATTTGGAAACCTGCAACAATGTAAAAGGTAAACTCTGCAGGATTGTAGGTCACTGTCGTTAACATGCTCGTAAAAGCAAAAATAAAAGTAAAAGCCGACCACAGATTTATTCTTGTTTGGCATTTTGTCTCGCTATATTTTTGTGGGTTTTAATTTTGCCGCTGTGTCTCTTGTATGCCTGCTACTTAAGGTTTGGCACTTGGTTACTGCCGTTTTACAAACCCTGACCTTACCTGCGCCTGTGGTGGAACACCCTCATAAACATCCCAGGCACAGAAAATAAGAAGAAAATAAGAAATGTCAGGCAGAGGGCAGAGTCTCTGCAGAGAAATACACCGCCACACACTTCCAGTGGATAAGTGATTGATGAGAGGAATTACTTCTGTATAAGTATATAGATCATTTTTTAGTCCTACATAGTATATCTTTAACCTGAGAGCAGTCTTCTTCCTCTGCTCTGCCTTCTGCTGGTGCATTCATCCTGAAGCTTAAGTGGACGTGCCTTACAGACAGATGAGGTAGTGAAGGTTCACCACAGGACATCAGCACAAGATGGGAACAATTCAGAGGATGCTGGTCCATCGAGGCAGAGGGGGTTGCTGTTTGTCAATTTTTGAGAGTCAAGAGGGAGGTTGAAATATGATATATGGATAAAATAAAGCATTATCCAATGTCACTATTATTTATAAAATATTTTAACTCGCTTCTTTAAAAAACATCTATTGTTAAAATTGTGTAGGAGGTGTATGTGGGGGCAGAGGAGGACGACAGACTCCTGCTGTCCTCTGTAGGGCGAGATCTCTTATATCAATCAAAGGTACTTTATCTTTTACATGCAAATCTGTTAACATCCAAAACACATGAAATGATACTCAAATGGAGGATGTCCTCCCTAACCAACCAACAACCAGCACAGTATTGACATTGCCTTGGTCTGATCATAATTTCCAAATTTAATGTTAATTCTCTATCACTGTAGTGTAGGTGAGTGTGACCAACTGGGGATAAAGTGATAGATTAATACAGTTAAATAATAGGTCTTTTTACAATGTCCAAATTTCCTATTTTCAAATTCTAATTTCCCTGTTTTTAAAACAACCAGTAGCTAGCTACCTGAGTTAGCCAACACAACACTATAGCTTGATGTAGCAGCTGTAAAAGGACTGTTAAAGTCCGAGGAAAGCAAAAACAAATATGTGTTAACAATTTGTCAAACCACCAAAAAATTGCAGTATTCTTTGCTCTGAGACACTGGGGATAGGGCTGCTCGATTATGGAAAAAATCATAATCACGATTATTTTGGTCAAAATTGAAGTCACGATTATGCAAACGATTATGCGGTGCACGTGATGACTTATATTGTTTACAAAACGGCATGTCATTTCTGTCTCGACATGGTCGCACGTTTACAATTCTCCTCTGCTCTCTGTATCGCGCATGGCAGAGTTCGCCCCAATGCGTGCACACAGACACACGCGCACACACATACACTCAGACCAACCTCTCTCGCTCTCGCCGTTTTCCGCACGCTGTTTTTGAAATCTTCCGCGATCCCCTGCCCCTCACATTATTTGTATTTCACCTACTTGACTGGCTCGTGGAGCGAATAGAGGAGAGGAGGGGTAAGTATTGCACGTGCGCGGCTTCCGTAGAAGACAAAATAACATCTCCAGGCGTCCATGACCAAAAATCGTTTACCCTCAATTTCATTAATTTTGAAATCGTTTGACCTCACCAGACGATTAATTGCACAGCCTTAACTGGGGACGTGTCCACTGAAGGATCTGAAACATAGAACTAGCCACTGCGCAGCAACAGACAGCAAACACGCCTTGAGGTGAAGAGCGAGTGAGCCGCTACACAGCCACACACACTAGCAGCTAACAACAGCTAACTTCATACACCCACAGCATTGAGCAGTAACTGTCGGCGGGTCGGGTGGCCAATCAGGATGAAAGCCTGTGAGGTACATTAGCGACGGCTATTTTGCTTGTGTTTTTTTGTGGCATTTTAATTTATATATCAGACTGAAAGAGTTTAAAGAGCTTATAGAAAATAGCAAATTTGCCGCTGACACAGGGGATGAACAAGATGACCCTGACGCTGAGCGATCAAACATTTATGATAAGGATGGCTTCAGTGCATCATGAGGTCATGATTTCAGGCCGGCCCAAAAAATCCTGGACACAAAAATGGTGAAAAACTATTTAACAGTCCACAATTCAGTTTTTCGTAGTTCACAGTCTTTTCACATGTTCTCAGGAAGTATTTTTGAACATGTATAGGCTAATGTGTCTAGAGATAAATCTACTACGTCTTTAAGCTAATGGTGAGAATGTATTGGGACTGGTAGGTGTGGCAGCGGCAGGACAGGGAGCAGGCAGAGGGCTTTGTTCTGCTGTCAAGGCCTCGGGCCTTGCTGCTTCAGTTGTCTGGGCTGAACCCATGAAGGGACTACAGTGGCATGTGGCTGCCTTACGTGGGATTGGATCCTGGTATGGGTGACAGACTGCTGCACAGGCTCACTGACACATTAAACCCAAACGAGATTTATTCCCATCCAGAACCACCAGTGATTGTTTTAAGAAATCCTTTTAGCCATCAAACCCCCACTTCCTGTGCTGCCATACATTCTGCTTAATTTATTGTTGATCAAAGTAAAGGAAAGTAGCTGACTAAGGTATAATATTATGAAGCCGTGGGTTGTTTCTCCTTCTGTCCTCCCCACTTTTTTGACTCATCAGCCACCACTGGGGAACATGTAGCCATAGCAGTGGACTTGAGTCTTGAGGAGCCTCCTGACAGTTACCCAGTACATAGACCTCACTGTCACTCTGTTCTGTGGATTATCCAGAGCTGCAGGATATTCATCCAATTTCTTAACTGTAATATTTCAGTGCTGTGCACTCAGATTCAATACAGACAGACAGTATGGATGTAAGTTGCATTCAGCGGAGGGATCCCCCGTTAAGATGCTGCCTGTAATTATTGGATTATTGAAGAGCGGAGGAGCTGGTGGCCAACCTGAGCCCTTCACACTCATGATCACAATCTCAAACATCAATACCCTCCTCCCTCTGCTGCCATCCATTCTGCAGCCCCCCTCCTCTCCTCAGACTGCTGAGTGGAGGAGGCAGAGCTGCTGGGAATCCCACAGTCATACATTATATAACCAGCTCTGTGCTGCAGTCATGGTGCTCAAGCTGTGACACTGATTAACTGGTGGCTGTTCTTCTAAATCTAGCAGATCAACCTCCACATGGAAAAATTAATCATTTTTCCATCGACTTAAAGGTACACTCTTTGATTTTATTATACCACCCAATTTAGATAAAATGTCCTGTTAGCTCAGTGCTGAGACATCAGTCAGTATTTGTGACCTTCTGATACAGACAATCAGGCCACTTAATGCAGTGAATGACCAGGTGTGCAGAGGTTTAGAACATCTTAGTTTCACACCATCAACATGAAAGTATGGACCTTTATCTCCATTTATACAAGTCCCTGCATCTTGTCCCTATGTATAATGGCCTTAGACATTCTCATCAGGTATAACTTTGACTTGAGACACAATAATTGGACATTTCATATAAACTAGTTTGAAGCAAACTACTATAAGGTAGACCCAGGCAGTGCTACCCGAACATTTAATGCTATGCTCCTCCCTGGAAGCTGAAAAAATGTCATGCCCACAGATGAAATATATGTAACCCCATTCCACCATCTTTACGTGCTCTATCTATGTGTGCTGCAGCAGCTCACATCTCTGAAGCATGAAATTAACTTGTGAATGTATATAGCCTAAGTGCCTGTATTTACTGGCAGTTGACTTAAAATTAATTTTTAATGATGCATTTCATTCAGCTACACACATAACCAGTTCTTCATAGCTGTAGTTCTGGAAGGAGAGAGGAAGACAGAGTGGGAGAGGGAGGGAGGGAGATGGCCCATCACCAACACTTATACTGTGTTTCAATGCAGTTGAATATTCACAAGATTGTTGTTCTCATTTACATATTTTACAGTGTCAGTTGTCAGACAACAACTGGCTCAGATAATTGACTAAAAATGTGTAGGAGGTAGCTGGAGAAACAATCTTTGGCTGCACTCCGTTTGTCCAATTTAAAAGTTTGAGATCACAGTGTTTTCCAGTTGCTAGCGGTGTTCCTCAGGGCTCTGTTTTTGGCCCTCTTTCTATTTATTATTTACCCTCTGCCTAGGAAATTTGGCATTCAATTTCTGTGTTATGCAGATGACACCCAGCTCTATTTATTCACCAAGCCTATTCCCAGTCTTCCACCCACTCCCCTTTCCAACTGCTTACTGGAAATTAAATATTGGTTCTCATGCAACTTTCTCAAACATAATAGTGATAAACTGAGGTTTTCCTTGTAGGTGTTGTGACGGTCCCCTGGCTTGTTTATTTATTCTATGTTTTGTCTCTTAAATGCAGCAGGTACGCTACCTGGTTGGCGGCGTGCTGATCTGCATAACTGGGAGCCCCTGGGCTCGAAGATCTCACACTACCCCCTGCATCTTTGCATCTTTGCATCGTCCCTCCGATGCATTGATTGTTGCTTTCACCCACTAACACTACACACAACCTACACTAGTACACGCAGCACTCATGCAGACACACACCTTCACCACTGACTTTACTGATAAACACATTTTGGTATTCTCTGGTTTACTATTATTCTCTTTATGTATATAAATTACTCATTATTTTGCCTTAAACCTGTTTCTCCCTCTTATTTGTCATGTCTTCAGAGCCAGGCTGTGAAGTCTTTGGCTAAAACTGGTACTTTTTCTCTGACTATTATCAACTTCATAGTTCTTCCTTTCCCTCAGGTTAAGAGTCTGGGTGTCATCCTGGACAGTCTACAGAAACAAAGCAACAATGTTAGTTAGTCTGCATACTTTCATCTATGCAATTCTAATCACCCATCACCTACACCAAATAGCACCGCCATCCTCGTTCACACCTTAATTACATTTCGTATTAACCACTGAAATGCTATCCCCTTCGATCTTCTTCTCAAGTGTCTTTATGAACTTAATTTGATCCAGAATTCAGCTGCACATATCATCACCAGAACTCCCTCAGTATAAGATATCATTTTTATTCTCCAGAAACTTCACTGGCTGTTAAATATCTAATGACTTCAAGATTCTGCTCATCAACTTTAAAGGTATACTGTGCAGGATTGTCGATGACTGCGCTTGCCGGAGAAACTTAAAGTATGAGCCAACTCCAGATTCGCTTTCACTGGCATTTCGCCTTGTATATTTGTGTTTTTTGGTGGGGCTGTGCTACTTGCAGTCTGGTACCTGGTGGCTACCTTTAATGAAGCCTCACCTGAGTGCTGTGGGAGTACACGCGTATAGACATCCAGAGCACAGAAAATGAGAAGGCCCTTCATAACCTGTAGCCCCTTTTTACCTTTCCGAACTCCTTTGTATCTACACACGCTCCCTGCCATCCATTTAACGTCAGTGTCTACTGACTTGACAACCTAGCAATGAGCCTGAACACTGCATTTTCTTCAGAGATCCTGTTCGTATCAATCACATGTAGCAACAATGGAGAAGTGGATAATGCTGCAAGAGTAGTTTGAGAATGTCTTGTGGTTGTTTGATTGGATTTGTTTGATGATTAAATAAACCCTGCCACTGCACAGCACTAGTTACAGTCATCAAAACACAATAAAGATGACAGATCCACTGATATTTATAACACATACGAGTACAGTTACTCCAAAACAGGACAGAGGCCTCGTTACAGTTTCAAGTTTTACTTTAAATCATCATCAGGAGCTGGTGGAGGTGTCAGGAAACAACAGCTAATCATTAGCAGGTGTTCCAGCTGATTACTCGATTGCATCGCTTAGGCTGATAATGTCAGAGGCCTTAATTGTTTGTGAGACTGTGTATAAAGAAATATCAACACCCACTGCAGGCTCATTTATGCAGTCAGTGTGAACACAAAACAGAAATGAAAAGCAATAATGGATCTTTTTTTTTCTTTGTCAGAAGCAAAAGAACCAAAGATTACATCCCGTATTGACTATCGCAATTCTTTTCACGTCGTGACTCCGGCTCTGTACTTAAGATGCAGACATGAAACTGATGTCCATCTTTTCATCTCACTTTCAGGAAGAAAGTGAATACCCAAAGAGTTGAACTAGTCCTTTATGGTCAGGTATGTGGGAGAGAGAGGCCAGACCTGACTTACACCTCATAATTTCCACTGATATCCATAAAGCATCACAGCACTTTATCACCACGTTCAGTCACGGAGGTGGTGGTGTTTATATTTTCTGAAGCATTGGCTGAGTGCCGAGGCTCGGTGAGAAGCTAACAGCCGAAGTGACAGAAAGAGGAGGGAAGGGGTTAATGTATAGGAGGCTGAGCAGCGTGGGTGTGAGGTCACAGCTATAATCAATACGAAACAGTTGGAGAAAGTTAGAAAGTAGAGGCAGACATGGAGGGGGCAGGTGGAGAGGGGGTGGGAGACAGTAAAGCTCAACTGATTTGAATTCTATTCATAATTCTCTGCTGGGAGGCTGGTTAGCTGAAGGCGGCGGATGATGAGAGATGGAATGAAAGAGGGGGAGAAGGTGTAGGAGGAAGAGAGAGAAACAAAGGGAAGGACAGGATGGGATGGAGTGTTGAGTCTCTGAGGGGGAGGGAAACTGGGAATTAAATACAGCTCGGCTTCAAACAGAAAGGTGGAGAGACAGACAGAATGAATGAAAGACAGACAGACACAGAGAGAGAGAGAGAGAGAGAGAGAGAGAGAGAGAGAGAGAGCTGGTGTCTCTGTTGTGTGGAGGTTTGGACACTGATTTACAGCAGCTGCTCAGTTTGATTTCTGCAAATCAAAAACACGAACATGAACCATTATCCTCCACATTTACACACACAAAGACACACATGAACTTATATTCTTAGCAGTGGGCAGTAATGCTGTGCAGTAATGTGATTACTGTTTACAGTAATGAGTAGTACAGCAGGCACACACAGATTGATGCAGCAGTCAGGGTTAAGGAGTTGGGATGAGTTGATTTGGGGAGTAATTATCTGATCTAATTTCAACAACTGAACTGAATTGAATGAAAATAAATCAAGACTTTCTGGACTGAAATTGATTTTAGACAGAGCAAAGCTTCTCTCTTCCATGCATCTAAGCCAACAGGCGGCCATCAGTCAATGTCAGCCGGTTGTTGAGCATCTGTCACCCTATAGTTTTTGCGGTGTGTCTTGCTACATTGGCCCTTGTTGGCCCCTGTCGACTTTAATTTCAGCTGATTCAGCGATGCTCTCACTCACATGAGTGAGGGTAGTGCCGGACCATCATGGTGAAGAGGGAGTTAAGCCGGAGGGCAAAGCTTTCAATTTACTGGTCCATATACGTCCCAACCCTCACCTATGAGCCATGAGCTCTGGGTAGTGACAGAAAGAATGAGATTGCAGATACAAGCAGTCGAAATGAGTTTCCTCTGTGGGGTGGCTGGGCTCAGCCTTGAAGATGGGGCATCTGATCAGGATGCCTCCTGGGCACCTCCTGTTAGAGGTGTTCTGGGCCTGTCCCACTGGTAGGAGGCCCCGGGGCAGACCCAGAACACACCAGAGGGATAACATATCTCATCTAACCTGGGAACACCTCGGGGTCCTCCAGGAGGAGCTGGAAAGTCTTGCTGGGGAGAGGGACGTCCGGGGTGCTTTGCTTGGCCTGCTGCCCCTGTGACCTGGTCCCGGATAAGCGGATTAAAAAATATGGATGGATGGATTTAGCAAAGGAATTGAAAAAAGTAAACAAACAAGAGTGAAATCGAAACAAACTTATTATATTAGATACGATTTTTTTTGGCCATCAAGCTTTTAACCATAAACGATTTGTAAGTATTTGTGGCATAGCTCGTTAGCTCACAGTAAATATAATTTGTTCTTTCAGTATCAGGTTGTGTTGTTAATGTGCTAACTGGCTAATTAGCATCATGAATCCATCCTGTCTGTCTTCTGGTTTCTCTTTTTTGAATGACGGATACAGACTACCACCACCTGCACAAAGTGCAGTTCATGAGTTGTATTCTTTTATAATATCTCATTTGGAGTTTGAGTTAATGACTGAGAGAAGAGAGGGAACAGGGGAACAGAAGAGGTTTAGGAAGATAAGGGAAACTAAAGGGAAAGATAAAAGCAGGGAATCACTGTCTCTAGACTCTCTTTTCTGCTATGCTCCTATTCTTAGACATTTGATTTCATGTCCTTTTTTTCTTATATACAATTTAGTTTTTATAATTCAATTCAATTTTATTCAATTTTATTTATAAAGCCCAATATCACAAATCACAATTTGCCTCACAGGGCTTTACAGCATACGACATCCCTCTGTCCTTAAGACCCTCACAGCGGATAAGGAAAAACTCCCCCAAAAAAAAACCCTTTAACGGGGAAAAAAAACGGTAGAAACCTCAGGAAGAGCAACTGAGGAGGGATCCCTCTTCCAGGACGGACAGACGTGCAATAGATGTCGTACAGAACAGATCAGCATAATAAATTAACAGTAAACTGTATGACACAATGAGACAGAGAGAGAGAGACAGACAGAGAGAGAGAGAGAGAGAGAGAGAGAGAGAGATGCAGGTAATGACAGTAGCTTACAACAACATTAATGAAAGTAATAATATTATAGTTATAGTTCTGGCTACTGTGGTACAATATGTTGAAAGTATGTATTAATATCTGACAGTATACTTGTGTGACAATAGTCATATGTGTATAATAACAGTAGAAGTATGACTAATGACTAATGATGGCAGCAGCAGCAGGAGGCATCTGGCAGGACCACGGCAGCAGCACAACCACACACGTCACGCTGTCAAGGCACCGCTGCGGTATGAGTTATTCTGAGAGACAGTGGAGCACAAAGGCTCCGGAGAAGAAGCCGAGTTAGTGACATCCAGAATGGCCGAGTTAGCAAGATGCAGTAATAGGATGAGAGTGAGAGAGAGAGAGAGAGAGAGAGAGAGAGAGAGAGAGAGAGAGAGAGAGAGAGAGAGAGAGGGAGCCCGGTGTATTATAGGGGGTCCTCCGGCAGACTACGCCTAAGTCAGCCTAACTAGGGGCTGGTACAGGGCAAGCCTGAGCCAGCCCTAACTATAAGCTTTATCAAAGAGGAAAGTCTTAAATCTAGTCTTAAATGTGGAGACGGTGTCTGCCTCCCGGACTGTAACAGGAAGATGATTCCACAGGAGAGGAGCCTGATAGCTGAAGGCTCTGGCTCCTGATCTGCTTTTGTAAATTAAAATGAGCATTCACATAACAATATGACATAACAGTAAAAATATTTAAAACAACAGTTGGCCTTCATCACCACTAGCCACTCACATCTAGTTCCTTGATGTGGATTTTGGTGTGTCAGTGCCCTTAGACCCAACATCAACTCCTCATACCACACCTGGGGCAGGTGGTGACTAAGGAGGCAGAGCAATAGGTTGTCTACCAGTGAAAAGGTCAGTCTACATGTCAAAGTCTTCTTGGGCCAAATGCTGAACCTCAAATTGCTCCCATCGGTGTGTAAGTGCGTGTGAATGTTTATCTGATAAGCAAGTGGCACCTTATATGGTAACCCCGGCCACCAGTGTGTCTGTGGGTGAATGGTGGTTGTGTTGTAAAGCACTTTGAGTGGTCGCTAATTCCTAGAGTGCGTGTTGTTGATGAGGCCAGCTGCAGAGTGATAGGAGGAAGCTCCAATCTAATTTGGTTCTCTCTTAAAATAACCCACAACCCTCTGTCTCCTGCTGTAGAGCCAAGTTTAGGGCTTATTTTTTAATTCTGTGTTGTGTGTTGTTGTTAAAAACTTTTGGTACAAGCAGAGTTTGTGTTAGTTTGGGTCTATTTTTGTGCTTCGTTGTTGTTGCTGGCCCAGAAAGGTTGCTGAGTTTGGATACAATTCCACTGACACAAAGTCACTAGTTTATGTTAAGGTTCCTTCACATTGTGCATCCTGTTCCTTTACGTATGTATCACAGCTGTCTCTCAAATATTGGATGTGCCCGGAAATCCTTAAAGGCAGATGCTCTGACGTAACCACCGCAACAAGTTCATTTTGATGTAAAGGAGCAGCAGCTGTACTCTGAGCGCCCTCTGATGTCTGAGCTCTTTATCTCCATGAGCGAGCCTAGGCACCCGACAGAGGAGACTCACAGGCCTCTGACAGCAGACATTTTGGCTCGTCATAGTAGGAAAAGTACAGGTGTTACTGATAACACTGACAATGGCTCCGTTCTTTTCAAGTGCTCCAGTGAGAGTGGCAGTGAGTCAGCATGTACGAGGACCCTGAAATCAGAGCATCATTAATTCAATTATTTACACCTGTGCTTTTCCTTCTGTGACATGTCCTCTGTAAAAAAGGCCTGCTTCAACTGCTTCTCAGTCTTTCTGTCATTACTCAAAGCTCATTAACCACAGGTGAAGGTTGCAACATAGACTTGTAAACACCACACTTGTCCGGTGCAACGCCTGCTTTACTGCTGATGCTGCACCAGTCCGCCTGTCGACATCATGATATATTTTACTGCTGCAAACTAACTCAGGGTGTTTGACAAGGAGGAAGAGATTTATTAAAACAAACACAATTTATTAAAAATGGACCGACGCCTGCGAGCTAGTTCAGGCTGTCACCTGAGCTGCACTGATTCATACACACACGTCGTACTACACTCTCCATATGACATCTACTAACACACCCTCCTAATTTGGCGGTCTATTTAAGCTGCAAAATCTTCCCAGCTCTCCCTTTGCCTCGTCAGTGCTGCTGCTCACTCTTTCAGCCCCGCCTCCACCCCAGCATCCACCTCCAGGCTACAGCTAAGGGGGGAATATTAAATCATCTCTCCCCGATAGCTAATGCCAAACTCTAACTATGTTCTGCTGTTGAAATAGACATTTAAAACATGAGTTGTGTCAATCAGCAGTGAAAGAGGTGCATGGATGTGCGCTGTTGAGGTGTTAAAAGTGCAAAAGAAGGTAATGCAGTGTGGGTGCCAGCCATCGGAAAAGAGAAGCACATGGTTTAGGGTGGCACAGTGGTGCAGTGGTTAGCATTGTCACCTCACAGCGAGGGGGTTACTGGTTCAAACCTCAGGGTGGGGGAGCCTCTCTCTGTGGAGTCTGCATGTCCTTCCCGTGTCAGCATGGGTTTTCTCCAGGTACTCCAGCTTCCTCCCACAGTCCAAAGACATGCAGGTTAATTGGTGACTAAATTGCCCGTAGGTGTGAATGGTTGTCTGTCTCTATGTGTCAGCCCTGTGATAGTCTGGTGACCTGTCCGGAGTGTACCCCGCCTCTCACCCAGTGTCAGCTCCAGCGACCCCTAACAGAATAAGGAAAATGAATGAATGGCCTGGTTTATACAGCCCGAGGGCTCAGCTGAGTTTAATCAGCTGAAGACCCTCAACTGTCAGACAATTGTCTGCTAATGTTGGCAGCCTCGTCACATTGCCCTCACTTAACAAGCCACCAGGATACTTAAACTCAGTCACTCTGACTCCAAGCAGCAACTCACAGTCCACTGTTTTCCAGCAAGAAGATACAATACAATGAGCTAGAAATTTGTTCAGTGAGGGAAATTGTTGTGCAGCAGTTGCAGTGCAAAGTGGGAAAGAGTGCAAATATAAAACACAGAATAGGGACACAATAGGATGCAAACCAAATGTACACGGGTTAACAGTGAGGTGCAAATCCAAAATATGCACAGTGTCCAAAATATAAACAGGTTAAACAGTAAGGATTATTCATATATATGAGAAGTGGCAAATTGCTCTGTAAGTGTACAAGGTTAATTCCAGATACTCAGTGATCATGTCCATGATACTGCTCGTCATGTCTCATGGTGTAAATAGTTGTAATCCACAGAGAGACAGTAATCCAGAGAAAGAGGCAGATTTAAAGGAGAACTATTGTGCTTTTCTGTATTTTGTGTCTTGTTTAGTATGACTATGTCAAATGTTTGTGGCAAAATATCCAAATGATTGAGGTAAATGTGTGTAAACATAATCCTTGTGAGCAGAAACCTCAGCTTCAGACTGTTCTGAACACTCTGTTTCCAATGTTTTTTTCTACTTTGGCTACACTACTAAAAGTGTTAACGATATTCAGGCTACAATGCTACATGTAGCTCATGCTAACATAAGGGAAACTTGTAAACTAGGTTGCTGATGTTGTTGCTTAGAAGCTTTTATTGGTGATTGTTCATGGTAGAAAGTGCCGCTATTCTCTGATACAGGCATTCCCTAGCTGCAAGTACACTGCTAACGAATATGTAGCTGTATGCTACGTTCTCCCTGATTTCAGATCAGATTCCTGCTGGAACATATCCGGTTGTGTTTAGAAGCGTTTATTGGTTATTTTTCATGGTAAAAAGTGCAGCTATTCTCCGATACAGTCGTTCTGCAGCTGCAACAATGGTGCAGAGAATCCAAGATGCAAAGGACCCAGAGACGCTGACCAATCAGAGCAGACTGGGCTTTATCATGGGGTGGTTTTAAAGAGACAGGTACTAAAACGGAGCGTCTTAGACAGAGGGTGAATACAGGTGTTCCAGCACAGACAGTATGAGGAAAATAAATTCTTTTTTGACCATTGAAGCAAATAAATATGATCTAGTAGAAACCCAAAATACAAATATGAACCTGAAAATGAGCTCAATAGGTCCTCTTTAAACCATGGCTTCAGACCTGAAGGTGCTGATTCTCATCTCGACCCCTTAGCACTCAGCTGCAATCAATCCCAAACCAAATGATGACGGTTACAGTCTAATGAAAACAACAAAACCACATCATCTGCAAAGAGCAGAGAAGCAATTCTGAGGTCAGGTCCTCAAACCGGACACTCTCCTCCACTCAGCTGCACCTCAATATCCTATCAATGAAGATCACAAGCGGAGTATGTTACAAGGATCAACCCTGGTGGAGCTCGACACACACTGAATACATGTTTGACTTCCTGCCGAGGACAGGGACAACACTCCAAACGGCGCTAGTATTGTATACTAGAAAATGTCTCGCCTTTGTAAAGCTCTAACTGGTCCCCACAAAGTTAGAAGTAAAAAAAAAAAATTCTAACTCTTAACATGAATCATAAAGGAAACTGAAAGACCTGTTATGTCCCAACAATAGTACTGTGTCACCGAACACACACGCACACACCCCATATGCGGGTATAAAATGCTGGGTTGTGTTTTGTGTCTCGCTGTCATAAACATGCCGAGCTGTTGGACCTGGTAATAGTCTAAATATGGACGTTGTGAGCTGGTCTGTTAGGAAGCTGCAGGCCTCCTGTATAAACATCCAGCCTTCATGCCCAACACACACACATACACACACACACACATAGAACACACCGAGGAACACTGTTACTGCTGATGGAAAATCCTCCGCAGAAATGCTGGGCTGTAAAAATGTATCCTAGCCTCCTAACAGTTATCAAACAGACAGCAAACTGCACATGTTTCAGGTTCAAGGTATTTTATTTGTATCCGCTGGAAGATTCAGTGCGCAGAAGAAAAGGCATTTATCTTCACACGCATTTTACAAACAACACAGACAATAGACAGACATGATAAAGATACTCAAGGCTCCAGTAAATCTACATTTTGTTGCTGTGACAGAGTAAGTGGTAATATGACATCTTTCAGAGAGATATTATTGTGACGCCTGTGTCAGGAAGAAGAGTTTAATACTGGGGAAGAGCTGTTTGTGCTGTTGAACTGAGCTGCATGATATGAAGAGGTATTAGCCTCTCTGAAATATAGAGACATTATAATCTTCATGGAGGGAGGATTCAGTGCAGGGCTGTCGTATCAGACTGCATTAGCTTTCGCATGGTTTGCCTAATAAACTGGCAACTGAGTCTGTATTGATGATACAAGACAGATGATCAAGTCAGGCAGCAGATCAGATGATCATCAATACATTTTAACACTTCTTTTTATAATACATGAAAAACAAAAATAACCAAACTTTCTTGTGTGACTGTTTCCAGCTGTTTCCGGATGTTTTTCATAAATGATCTTCAGCATCTTGAAACAAGACAGAATAAAGTATTTCACCGCACAGTTATAAGATGAAAAAAATCTTGAAACAGTCTGATTTTTATTGGAAACAACTGTTTTTGTAGTATTTGTATACTCTCAACACAGCGGCACACATCAACCATATCTGACCATTATTAATCCCAGAGTGTCTGTCTGGTGTCCACACACTCAGTGTCCTCTGATGTGGAGCTACGTCGCCTCCATGTGGCCAAACAAAGACGTACAACACTTGAAGTACTCAGAATGATGCTGAAAATGAACCTCTCATCATCACATCAAATTGTGTCATCATCGTGTCACTGAAATTTTAACTCTTTTCAACATAGCAAATCTTTTTCCTCCACACATTTACAGTATTAAAGTGGCTGCAACTATCAATAAGCCTCATCAAGGGCCAACCCAGTGCTGTCAGCTTTAATACATAGATAATACACACACTGATCAGACACAACATTAAAACTACTTACAGGTGAAGTGAATGACATTGATTATTTTGTTACAGAGCAATGTTCTGCTGGGAAACCTTTGGTCCTGGTGATCATGTTGATGCCACTTGACACACTCCCATTGCAGACCAACCGTCAGTGCATCATGTCACACCACAAAAACAGCTCAGGAATGGCCTGGGGAATGCAACAAAGAGCACAAGACATCCACTTGGCCTCAAACTTCCACACATCCCAATCTAACTCAGCATTCATGGGACATGCTGATACCCCAGAGGTACCTCTGGTCCACAGTGGGGCCTAATTGGATTGGCTCTGACCTGTTGAAGCATGGACACAGGATCTCTGGGGGGCTGTTGTGTGGTGTCTGGCACCAGGGTGTTCGCGGCAGATCTTTTGAGTCCTGTGGGTTGTGAGGTGGGCAGCACATCCCAGAGATGCTCAGTCAGATGGAGATAGGGAGAATTTAGACAGGTGGGCACTTATAGCTCTTTGTCACATTCCTCGGGCTACTCCTGAACACTTTTTGCAGTGTGACATGGTGCATTGTTCTGCTGAGGGGACCACTGTCACGGGGGAGTGCGGTTGACATGAGGGGGGTACTTGGTCTGCAACAGTGTTTGGGTGGGTGGAATGATTTCCCAAGACAGAAATACATTTGACATTCAAGCCCAAGTCAAAAACCACACAGGGAACCAAAAGGCTGGAGCATTTGACACACAAGGATCTAAGACAAACTGACACTGAGAGAAAACAAGACACATGCTAAATACTGAGGAGGGGGGGAAAAATGACGAGACACAGGTGAGGCTAATCAGGGCGGGACAGACAATCAGACACAGGTGAAGTCATCAAAAGGGAGGGAAAACACAGGGGCAGGAAGTGAAGTGATCTGAAACAAGAGGAGATGTGAGTTTCAAAGTAAAACAGGAAACAACATGAATTAATGAAATAAAAAATATAACCTAAGAAACTCGAGCTGTGGCAAAAAAGTTTCGTTTCTGGATTTGATGAGCACATTTTCTTTCTTCTGAATGTATGTTTGGTAATCTTTATCCTGCGTACACATCTTATAAAGCTGTGAAGTCGAAAGGTGTGAAAGAAAAAACTCTCTGCTACTTTATAATTTTACTCCACTACAGTTAAGTATTATACGTTTTACTTCACTACATCTAACAGCTTTAGTTACTTTTCAGGACAAGATTACACATGTAAAAAATATAAAGAATGTAAAAATGAATAAAATAAAATAAGATAGTATAAGATCAAATTAAATTAAATCAAATTAAATCAAATCAAATTAAATCAAATTAAATCAAATCAAATTTAATTTAATTTAAAAAATGATGAATTCTTATGACTCAAAATACATACAGATTAAGTAATAAAATAAATGTAATTAAATCAAATCAAATAAATTAAATTAGATTAAATTAATTAGCTCTACCTTGACAATATTTAAATGCTGCTTACATTAATGAACAAAAATATATACATTGTACATATAAATATAGGCTATATACATACATACATATATATATATATATATATATATATATATATATATATATATACATACTCACTCTGAGTGTATTCATTTAACATAAGGAATATATTTACTTTTAATACTTAAAGTACATTTTGCTGCTAACACCTCAAAAGATTTTGAATGCTGGACTTTACTTGTTATTTAAATTTTTATATATATATATATTTTTTATTATTATTATTTTTACTATTTCACTTGAGTAAAAGATCCTAATACTACTGACCTTAAAAACGTATTTATGTAAAATCCATGTGATTAAAACATGAATAAATTAAAGAGAATAATAAAGAGAAATGCTTTGTGTTTGTGTGTTGTGAAAATATTTTTGGTAATGAAATATATTTGCTTTCCTCTACATTAAAGCAGTTTATAAAATAAACAGTATCAGTATTGATATTAATGATCGTAGCTCAGGTATGGTTGGTGTCATATTAAATTTAGTGGTATTCCCACAGGAAAAATTTAATTTGGGTTAAACTGTTTGATGTTTTTCTCTGAAGCCCACCCTCAGATTTTGGCTTTTCCCTGTTTGAGCATTGCCAAGTTAATGAAAGCTCTGTTTGCTCAGGATTGAAAGGGACTCCCAGAGTTCACTGATGTTTCCCATGTCCTCTTAAAGAGCTCAATGAGGAAGTGGTCCAGCAGCCTACTTCCCCCACAGCCTGCTGGTGGGGCTTCAGCTGGCTTTCACTGCCTGCACAGAGCCTCACTGGACCTCCTCTGTGTTCTGGTGACGGGGGACATGGACACATCCGGAACCTCTGGTCCTGATGGGAAGCTTAGGGCCCCAAAGTCTCTGTGGGACTCCAGCATCAAGCGGGGATGGACCAAGCCTTTTGTGGGACCTGCAGTGATGGGAGAGGTACACAAGAAGAACTGCTAAAAATACTGTCTGGATTTTACTTAAGTTAAAGCATATGTATTTTCAGTAAAACGTCCATAAACTATCAAATGTAACAGTGCAGAGAAGCCTCTTTCAGAGTGTTATTTATTTGATCACTGGATTATGATGGATGCAGTCAATCAGTGTTCCCAAAATATCTTAATGCATTAAAGGGCATGATAATGAAATCAACATATACCTTTAATACTTTAGATATTGACAATAATGAACAGAGGGCCCCTTGTTGTCCTCGGGGTCCTAAGCAACCACTCAGTGCGCCGATGCCTCGTACTGGCTCTGCATCAATCCAACAGAGAGCTCCACATGTGGACAGGACTCTGTTAGCATTGCTGATTAGCACTGAGCTGTCGTCTTGGTAATGGTTGCTGCTAACACATATGGCGCTGTGTATTTCCTGATCCTGCTGAGGCTGAAGCCAGAACAAGACAAGTATTAAAAAACAACTGTCAGAGCACACAGAGGCTCAGAGGAGAGCCTGGACATCAATACAAACAGGCCCAAGTACATGACGTTGAAATGTTACATGACTTATCCAAGATTAACCTGTTGTTTAGAGAAGAGTGCCAGTGTCTTACAGGCTTTAGCCATTTACTAGACATCATCCAGTGTGTTACACTTTTCAACAGAATCAGCAATTATACAGTAAGTTAATTACCATGCTACGCTAACGTAACTGTGGCAACAGTAAAGCAGACTGAAGCACTGACTGTACTGGAGTAGCAAAAGTCTGTAACACTTTATAATAAGGTTACAAAATGAGCGTTTAAGTAATGCTCACCGTTAACAATTGATCCAGTCACTATGTGTTTATGTTTTGTCAGAAAGTGTCTAATAAATCATCATCAATGATTGTCTCTGTTATTTCGTCATACATTTATTTATATTCTGCCAAATTATCTGCAATCAAATTACACAATAAAGGAAATGTCAGACCTGTGCTTTTGATGCATTTCATAAAACATCCTGCATTAATTCATCCATTAAATTATAATGAGTCATGATGATGTATCAAAGGTACAATTGGTAACTCTTATAATGCTCGTATTTGTTGAAACTGTCACTATATGAACACAGAATTACAAGAAACAGACAGTCTTCCCACTGCCTCTAATGGCCTTTGCCATAACTGTTCGCAGTGCACCAAAAACAACCAGTCAGAGCCAAGGAGTCTCTAATGCAGCTGTCAATCATGTCAATCACTGCTCATGAACTGTGGTACTTTGACAAATATGAATCAAAATTCTCTTACTACATTGCCTATTTCTCACCTCAAATGTTTCACAATATTTTCAGTGTACTGTTTAACTGTAAACTGACAGTCTCACTTCAAAGTCGTCGAAATCTGGCACTGACGTACGGCATCTGAAACCAACGAAAAAAGGCATCCTTTAACGTCGGCATGACACATGGCTGGTTGCCATTATAGGAGGGGTGGTGGTGGATGGGTCAAAAAACAGGGACTTTCACCTGAGACAGCTGTGTCCACATCCCGTAAGATTCTAAAGCCAAACACAGTTCTTTATTTCCTAAACCCAGCCTCGTGCATTTGTTGTTGAAGGGAAAAAAACGTCACTTTGTGGTGTTGTACTGGTGTAGTTTGTTTATTTTGAAGAGACTATGTAAACGTTAAATTTCCTGTGCAAACAGAAGTGTATTTTGAAAGAAGACAATGCATGTAACAGGCAGAACTTGACACGGTGTCCCAGAACATCAACAACCAACGCACCCAGGGTACCTTGAATGTGGACGTGGGCAGTGCATAACCAAGCATGTCAATATGTGATGAGGTCAGAGTGAGAATATGTTGAAAATGAGGACATCTGTGTCCCAGCGGCCATGTTGGAAACAGTCAAGCAAAGCACCGCCCACTGGCTGGATCAACCTTTCACATTTTATAGCTGAACAGTGCACTAAAATATGTTTCTATGAACATTTGAGGCGAGAAATAAGCAACACAGTAACAGAATCTTGATTCATATTTAATCAGCGCTGCCTAGTTTGACAGCTGCGTTAGAAACTCCTCGGCTTTGATTGGCTGTTTTTGTTGCTGTCAGGCCATTAGACGCAATTTAAGAGGGCAGAGTAGCATGATTTTTTTTTGTCACAGATTATGTGTCACATGTAATATTATGTGGATAAAGTGACAGTTTCAGCAAATGAGACAAATGTTATTTCTATAAAAAATATCCCAATGCAGCTCTTTTAACCTTATCATTTTCTAGTCTTCCGACCACTCAAAGCGCTTTTGACACCACATATCACATTCACACACACATTCACACACTGGTGGCCGAGGCTACCATACAAGGTGCCACCTGCTACTCAGTAACCATTCACGCGCACTCACACACTCACACACTGATGGAACAGCCATTGGGAGCAGTTTGGGGTTCAGTATCTTGGCCAAGGATGCTTCAACATGCAGACTGGAGGAGACGGGGATCGAACAGCTGCCCTCATGTGCAGTAAATGTGCAGTGATATAAGGCATGTTGCTGCTAACAAGTAAGAAACAAGAATCGGTAAATTTCTGGACAAACTGAAGGATTGGTTACAACTTTGTTCGCTCTGAATACTTGTCCCTCTTGTTGAGCTAAATAAACCATTTGAATCCTTGTTTCATTATCTGAAAAAAAGCATTGTGTCATAAAGAGGTGACATGTTGGAGATACAGCATTTCTTAGATCTGGGGTCATGATGACATCACCGAAAAGAAGTCTGACAGGAGCAGCCAGACAATCAGATAATAAACCTCTCTGACAGTTGTCTAATCTTCACAGCCTTACTTAATGAAGTGATAAAAGCAATCACTGCTGGTGACTTTCCTGCAGAGACACAACTCCTCGTGTCTGTCTTTGGGGTGACAGGAGCTGGTGGAGCACCTGAGGGAGTCCACATGAACACAGCAGGAAGTCCACACACAGGCCGCAGGCGGGTTTAAAACCCAGGAGCTTGTTGGTTTTAGGCCATATTGCTAACTTGAGGCCACCGTGCCGCTGTGTCTCAGCTGGTTGTCAAGGCAACCAAGAAGAGAGGAGTTTTGGCTTATCTGGGCGGACCGCAGCAGTTTTTTCCTCCCCTGCATCTCTGCCCTCTTTCTTCTCTCTCTGTTCAGTGACTGGGGCAGCTGGTGGGAGGCGGTGGGTGTTGTGTAGCTTAGCAACTCCCTTGGTGGATGGCGATTGATATGCAGCTTTGTTCAAGTGTCTCTCTCTCTGAGCCAGAGAGGGGGACGCCTGAACAAAGCAGGCCTTATTGAAGCTTCCCCTCCTCCTTCTCTTTGCCCAGGCACAACGACGTGGGAGGACAAATTTTTCAGCTCAAAGGAAGCGAGACTCAAAGTTACAACAGCAGGTCCTGAGAGTGTAACTCAGGGGCCCGCCGACATCTGTGAAAGGCCTCCAGGTGTCCCCAGGAAAATGAATACATTATGTCCTCGTAGTATGGAAGCAGAAGTCGTCTGTTTGCTACAAATGTCTTCGAAATTCACTTGAAATGATCAAATCACTGAAATCAACTAGTAAAATCTGATTCATCTGATTAAATGTGTGTCTGTGAGTCTAATGTGAGCATGTGAGGGTTGTGATATTATAATAGCACATTGAATAGACCCTCCACCCTCATCCATGTTCCTGAGTGTTGTGTCAGTATATCTGGTGCTTCTTGTTTGACTTTCTCACAGTTGCCTATTTTCTTTAGCTGTGTAAAACAGGAAATGAGACTGAACTTCAACTGTTTATTGTGTAAAAATCATAAGATGTACAGCCAATATCAAGCTAAAGTCTACACACAAGGGAAACTCATTTTTTTGTAAGCCCTTTTTAAAATAAAATAATGTGAAATACTTTTTTTTTCTTGTCATATGAGAAGATGGATATCAGTTTCATCTCAGTGCATCCAGTCCAGCGATAGAGGTGACTTTGTTCAACTTTAGTTAGGTGAGTCATGGATTAGTCTGAGATTAAAAAATACACATAAAATTGCACAAAACAGAACAAAACAAGAGAAGCAACTTACATACTAATACCTGCCCCAGATTTCCTGCCGACTCGAGCCAGCAGCGACTGTGTGTCGGGACAGTTCTCTGTTTACTGGTCCCAGAGGACCAAATATGAGCCGGCTCTGGCCCAACCACAGCTGCCAGATTCAGCTCAGGTTAAGGGGTGTGGACTCAGCCAGATTTAGGCTGAGATTCAGCTCCTATTAGCAGCACTCAGGGCAGATGTGGGACAGAAACCAAGCTGCATTAGCTGCACTGATCCTGGCAGCCAGCCACACCAAGGTGTCTTCAGGTGGTGTTGTTTTTGCTGTTTTAATGAAAATGGTCCATTTAGATGATGAATTTGTGTCTATAGGATGAAGTAGTGATGTGCGGCTGGAGTGTCTTGTAAACCTCTACTTTTAAAACTACTTTAACCTTTTTTTTCCTGCTGTCAATTTGTCTCTTGTTCCTAAACTGATGTTGAAATGCAGCAAACCCAGAACCCTTAATATCAATTTGAACAGGAAGAAGGTACCATCTGTTTTTGTTGATTGATCACCTGATGTCAGCTGACAAAAAGAGGTTAACGTGGCCAGTTTTATGTTTACTTATGATGTTTTGGAGACAGTAAAGAGAAGAGAAAGAGTTTCCAGAGATTCATGACACTTTTATCTTCTCCCTCAGATTTGCTCACTGCTGAATTTTTTCAAATATCCTCAGCTGCTAAAATCCATCCACAGTGAAGTTTTCTACTGAAATATACAGGTGAGCAGCTTCAACACATACATTACTTTGTTTTGAGACTTCAATCAAAATTACTCAGAAAAGACAACACACTTTAGTGCAGACAGTTAAGTTAGATATCTATCTGGCATTTGGTTTTGTTAAAGTTAGACAACAGAGTGTTTTTATGAATTTAGGAACTGGATGTGTTTTGCCTTTTTCTTAACACTTTGCTTGAGAGAAATGGGAAGATGCAAGCCTTGCGCTATCAATATGATTTATATATTTTTATCCTGTTTATTGAACAGGCGTAGAGTTTGAAATGTAAAAAGGAGACTTTTAGCAGCTTTGAAAAAAACAGCTTTATTTTAATATCTTGAGTTATTATGGACACAGGATCCATATTTTGATCCATATATTTAGTGCAGGATATTTTCTTGCATGCACACAACCTTCCTTATTAGATTCATATCTTGTGCATGTGTACAAGATGTGAATTTGGTGCGCAATATTATCGTCTTGGGTAAACAACATACTATAATACAGTGGTTCCCAACTGGTCCAGCCGCGAGGTCCAGGTTTCTCCTTAGTCATTAGTTCAAGGTCCAAGCTAGTTTGCTGCTGCTGTCTGTTAGTCACTCACTCTAAAGCAGGAAATAGCACTTCAAAAGTGCAGCTCTGTGCTGGAAATCCACTGTACTGAAAAATAAATAATGTGTTTTCAAAGTTGACACGTTTGCAAGTCAACTGTGGTCCATTCAGAGTGGACCCGTGGACCACTTTCGGGCTGCGACCCACCAGTTGGGAACCACTGCTATACTATATGGATTAAGATAATGTAACACAAAAGATATACCCCAAAGATATTGTAGTATTATTATAAACTGTGACTTCAGGAATTCCACAGAAGATAACTTGTTTGAAACACTGTGTATTTTCTTTATGTAACTTTGTATAAACTGTATTTAATTTCTAAATGAACAAGAAGACATTCTGGCTACAGCTATATTACAAGTCATTATTAAAAGTTGTATAAATTGTTTTCTGGTATAAACTGATGGCATTTTGTTAAACTGACATATTAAAAAGAAAAAAAGAAAAAGCTGAGAAATACTCGGGTGAGCGAGGCATTCTTGTCTGCTCTCCCCAGCAACTGGTCACAGAGCGACTGTGTTTATTATGTCTGCAGAAACTCAAAAGCCAACTGTTATTGTGAAGCTGTGACCTTCAATAATTGAATAATGACAAAAAGGAGCGTCACAGTCAGGCATGAAGAGCTTTCTTCTCCAGTGGGTGTTGAGAGCTCTGCTTCAGAGCATTCCTTCCATTGGAGATCAGAGTGAAAAATCCAACAACATCCGCCTCCACGCTTTTTCCAAATAAAATGAATCCACTTAAGGATATTTCCAAAAGTGTTCACACGTTCATTCAAAAACATGTTTAGGAACAAATGCAGCTGTCCATTAACAGGAGACTCTTTCCCTCTTTTTCTGAACCTTTCCACCCTCTGTCCCCTCTCTCTGTTTTTCTTTCTTTGTTGGGGAAAAAAAGATTTCTCCTTGTCTCTCCTCATTGTTCAGTTTCTTTTTTGTTTTTTCACTTTCTCTGTTTTCTTTCTGTCTTCGTTGTGACTTCTCTCTGGTGGTCTTTGTCCTCATGCTTAGCAGCTTAACATTTAACTGAACTCTGAACTTTGGATTTGGATGTCTGCAAACTGAAATTTAATTTTTTAAAGAGAATTCCAATCTCTTTTTTATGTCAAAATATAACATTTAGTCATTGCTGACAGAGCACAGGAATTCATCCTACTGAGCTTTAATTTAACAGGTGGCACAAAATTTCTGCTTTTATAATGGGAGCCCCAGAGATACTGTAATTTCTTGAGGACATGGCTGACTTTAATTTATATTTTTCTTATTGTCAACAGATCCCACATGCAGACCAGAACCAACAATGTGTTAGTCTGTCTCTGTATTCTTTCTGACTTCCCTGTGGCTCTTCTCAGGGCTGAGAGGGGCTTATTGGTTAACTGGAGACATACATCTTTAAAAACACTCCACAAAAATATAGTTTCATTTTAAAAAGAAGGCTCGGTAGTTTCCTAAAACAGCTGCTCACTGTAGTTTTTAACAAACAATACTCCAACAGGATGAATCAGTGCATGTGTTGGGATTATTTTCAGCAGTGGATTAACACACATTTGGAGCTTTAGTGAGTATTTCCAGCTGCAGGATGATCAAAATAAACTACAGGGTGTATGCCCACAGTCACTCAGCGTAGCTCATCAATGTCATCAATGTGTTTTTAATAGTTTTTGGAAAACAAGGGAGCTCTCTGGCCCAGAGGGAGATAAAATACCAGATTTCGGAAACACACACAATACTTGTTAGTTGATACATTCATTGTTGGTCTTTCGATTGAATTTGTGGACAAAAATAAACATATAGAATATCACAAGACTTGTCTTTTAAGATGTGATTCTGCTGCTGAAAAACACACTAGTTTTGATTTTTTTTTTTAAAAAAAGGAAAGAAAACCATCTATAAAAACGTATATACTTAAAATTCATATTTAAAAGAGAATTTAAAAGAGCACTTTCAGAGTCTAATGCACTTAATGGAAGTTCAACTCCATTACACCCACTTCCATTCCAGTTATTGGTAGAATAAAAATCACTGTAAACACTACTTTTGTATTAGTTGATAAGGTTTACACCAGACATTTGAAAACACACACAGAAAAAGGATTAATCACAGGTCATGTAACACAGTTTTTCAGAAGATCTAAACTTTACTGAACCAAAAGTAACAAAACAAGTCAAACGTCACACTGAATTGTTTCTTGTAGCTTCAAAATATTGATTGATCTGTAGTATGATCTCATCCCATTTTAACAGCAAAATGTCACGTTAAAGGTATACTATGCAGGAATTGTAGGCTACTGTTTGTTGGTGAAAGTCAACCCCAGATTTGTCCGCTTAGCATTTTGCCATTTGTCATAGCTTCTTCTTGGATGCCTACTCCATCTAGGACCTGGCTGCTACCTTTTTACAAAGTCCTTTACAAAAAATAAGAAAATACAGGCAGAGGACAGAGTCTGCAGATATATACACTGCCACACCCTTCTAGTGGGCCATAAGTGATAACTGAGAGGGATCCCTGCATAGTATACCTTAAAAAACAGTTTAAAAGTTCACAGCAGTCTGTCAGTCTGCTGACAAAGAAGTCTCAGAATGTCTAGCTTCAATTTAGCCGACTTAAAAAAATCCCCCAAAGTCAAATGATCCAGTGTTTCTATCTCATACAGTACTTAGAGCAGATAATACTAATATCCTGATCGAGCATTAGAGATTAATAACCACTATAGAATGTATCACAAAAAACTGCAAAACAATAATAAGAGCTATGAATACAGGATTAAATCCATCACACTAAATTTCTTTAAAAAAATACAAGCAAACAAACAAATAAACAAACTCTATATTGTACATAATTATCTAACGCTAGTCAGATAAGTTCCTGCTCCTACAGGGGCTCTACACACCACCAGTTCATACACACTGAAATGTAAGGATTGTTCTGATTTATTACAACTTTGGTGTTATTTTGGTGGTTTTGTCCATCATTTCTATCAGTATTAATATATTCATATCTGAGGTCTGGGAAAACGGTGCTTTCACTAAAACAAAGAATGACAGTTCAAGAAAGCTCGAGCAGTCAGACATTTAGACAGGTTGAACAAATCTGTAAGTAAAAGTCATGTGGAGGTAAAAGTCAACAATGTCAGCATCACAGACTGTACAAAACAAGTGGACGTAGCCACTGTGACGTCATCCATTGGTTTGTGGACTCCCGTTTTGAAGCCTCGAGATTGGCATTTTGGCCGTCGCCATTTTGTGTTTTGGAGCCAGCAGTGACCATATTAGAATGAGGGGGTGAAACTTTGGAAAAGGGAGGAATAGGTATGACTGAGAACCCAAGGACACCTCCGTGGTAGTGACTTGTCATTCACAAGGTAGCCCCACCCTAAAGCATACCCTGCTTTATTGTCTACTTTACTCTAAAAGGGAACATAATTTACAAACTGAACATCATGCTGTAATGAAGGTGTAAAACTAGCGACTGAGACCATAAACTCATCCAGGAAATGTTTATCGAGGTAATAAATCAAGTAAGAACTGGATCATTTTCTCATTGACTTCTGTACAATGCAGGTTTAAGGCACTTCTGCATTGACTTTACTTTTCGGTTAACCCCTTGGTCAGCGTCCATCTCAGTTTACAGACCCACTACCTGCTTTAACTTTGACCTCACCCTACTTACTGTACTACTAATAAAGTGGTTTAGATAGACCACATGATTGAGAGTGTGTCAACAACCCAACAAGCACACAAACAGTAAGTTGAACATCACATTTCATCCCAAAACCATGAGCATTAATCTGCAGGTTTAAGTCTTTCCACCAGATGAACCTGCTGCAGGAATTCGCTCCCATTTAGCCACAAGAGCATGACTGAGGTCCGACAGTGATGTTGTCGGGTGGTCAGGTCTGGTTCACAGCTGGTAATTAAGTTCATCCCAAAGTTTCTGGACGGGGTTGAGGTCAGTGCTTTGTGCAGGCCAGTCAAGTTCTTCCACACCAAACTGGGAAAGTGGTAAACAGGTAAAGGGACAAACACATACTTTTGGCACAAAGTTGAACGTACTAAAATATCAACTTTCATAGAAACTAAGAGACCAAAACTAAACCAGGAAAACAAAATTCCAACAGAGGTGTCCACATACTTTTGTCTCCAACCTGTTTGATCATCTGACTGCTCGTGTTTCTTGATCTGTCAGACTTCTTCTTAGTGAAATCACCAGATCTCTGCTATTAACTTAATGAGTATAGACAAAATGGACAAAACCACAAGAATAAGACCTGAGTTGTAATAAACCTAAATGATCCTTTAAAGTTACATGTGGTTAAATATAGTTCTGGACCTCAGCAGGGCGTCCCGATAGCTGCTGAAGAGTCTTTTGCTCGGTCGTAGCAGACTGCTGATTCTGGCACCAACAGACTCTTCATCGTCTCATCTTTACTGGACGGAGACAGGGAGGTCGGAGATGGCGATGTGGGCGAGGAGAAGTTGGAGGTGGCGGTGGTTGAGGCAGATGAGGAGGAAGAGGAGTTGCCGTCTGGGAGGCACTCTTCACAGCAGCAGCAGCAGCAATCCATGAAGGCCTGGCCCAGCGAGCGACACAGGCACAGCAACAACACCGGCGTCGCCGAGCAACGCACAAACAGCAGGAACTGTCCAATCAGACTCAGAGCTGGCAGAGCCAGAGCAGGGAGTGCAGCGGACACGTGGTCGGACACATACGCCAGGGTGATGTTACAAATGCTCTCTGGCAGGTTGCACAGGATGTACAAGACTGTGAGTGACATCACGGTGGAGCGCAGTCTCTGCTCTCTCGTATGCTGCTTTTTCTTTGTCGAGGATGAAGACGCAGACGAGGAGGAGGAGCATCTGCCAGTCACCTTCTCACCAGCGGGTTTCTGCGGTAGACGCTGGGCTAACACTTGCCTCGTCACCAAGTCGCAGGCCAGAGTGAAGAGCAGTGGCAAACAGAGGTAGCACCCAAAGACCCACCACATGCGGGCCTCGTGGTAGGTCAGCACCAGAGAGTAGATGCTCTCTGGGAGCTCCACAGACGGCTCACGGACACAGATATCCACCTTGAACGCATCTGGTCGGGCCCTGAAGGCAGCTATCAGCGAGCCTCCTGGCTGACTCTGCTGCTGGTCACTGGGGAGCACTGGCAGGCTGACAGTCTCCTGGAGGAGCTGCCACAGCAGCAGCTCAGGGGCAGCCAGCACCATGGAGCCCACCCAGATGACGGACAGTTTGGATAGGATGGACTGGCAGGGCTCCACCTTTGGCGTCTGAAGGGGCCCGGGGCCGGTGGCTGCATGGAAGCGATCGATACTTAGAGCACAGAGGCTGAATGTGGCCACACCCAGAGAGGTCACCTGACAGAGAAATGACAGAGTGGCATGGAGATAAAGATTAATGGCACACGTTTCTTTGGAAAGAAGATTGTTTTCTAGGTCAGGTATAGGCCATGTAAGTTCAAGTGTGTAGGATTTAGGGGCATCTATTGGCAGAAATTGTATATAGTACTCATAACTCTGTCTTCATTAGTGTGTAATCACCTGAAACTAACAATCATTGTGTTTTTCATACCTTAGAATGAGACGTTTATATCTACATAACAGAGCGGGTCCTCTTCACCGGAGACAGACATGTTTTTCTACAGTAACCCAGTAAAGACTACTCAAACACTGATTCTGGATAGGGCCGATTGAGAAAAAATCCTTTGTTTGGTGGTGACACATTAATAAATAATTGGTAACAGGTTCTTTCTCCATTATGTTTATCCATAATCAATGCCCATATATCCTCTGTAGGGGTGGGGCTGTAGTCTATCTCAGCCTAGATTGGGAAAGAGGTCAGTGCAGGTGTACCCATTCACAATCAGGGATGCATGATAATATCGGCACATCATTGGTATCAGCCAATATCAGCTTTAAAATGAACTATTAGAATCAGCCAACGTGCTTTTTCTTAGTTTGCACAATGAATGAATATTACACACATTGAAAAGTATTGTATTTCATGTCTGCTGGTGGGCCATCCTGATAAGAGTATGCATGCATAATATGATGGTAATTCCCAAAGAGAAGAGACTTGATGATCACAAAAATTAGATGAGGAAAAAGATATGGATATATCGGCATCAGTTATCGGCAAAAAATCCAATACTGTGCATCCCTATTCACAATCATAATCTATCTAGTTAGTTAGTTTCAGTGAGTCCAGCTAACCACGTCCTGAGTCCAGCTCTGTACAAAAGATATCTATCTAAACACCTCACTCTCAGAAAGACAGACAATAAGCGTATTCCCACAATGTTTAAATATTGCTTTGCTTGCTCTAAAGTTGTTCCTCAACATGTAAAACACAGGACTTCACAGATTATTTAACAATCCCTTTAGAATCCTACACCACCAGTTTTAATCATTTCAGCTTTGTTTAAGAGAAATCGTGTTTGTTCCATCAGTTTGGCATTGTGGACTGAATCAAATCAAAGCTGCACTGAATTCACAAAGCTTTGTTGTTGCAGAAAACAAAAAATTGTGCCATAGTTTATGAATTCATCCACAATTGACCCAGAATCCAAACGTGAATTAATGTGAACCGTGCATGTGACCACACAATTTGAAGTACTGTGACTAAATATACTGAAAAACACCTTAGAACTTCTCACCTTACAATTTTATGTCCTCAGGCTTGTATTGTTGACGTCCTTATAAAAAAAAACCCCTGATATTTTATAAGACGTGTAAAAAGTAGGGTTGCAGTGATTTTCAGGTATACCGTGATATAAAACTTGACAGTTATCGTACATTTGCTTACTTGCGATACTGAAAAAAAAATGCAACTGGATGTTGAATCTCCCCTTTATTTAGTTACTTTCAAAGGGGAGACTTTTTACACAAACTCCCATTAACAAAATGGTGTCAAGTTTCAAATATAGTGATAAAATGTTTGTTCAACCAAAAATAACCCTTCCATTTTCATTCCTTTAAGGGTCATTCTGATAGATAATAATATAAATTTGTGTAAAAAGTAGGGTTGCATCCGTGATATCGTGAAACTGCCATATCTTCTGAGACGCTTATCATACCATGAAAATCTCATTCTGCTGCAACCCTAGTAAGAAAAAACTATATTGGTCCATATGCTCTGCAGTTCTTTTCCAGAGGGTAGGTGGTCCAATGGCCAATTTGGCCCCAATGTTGTTTTTATTTATGACCAATAACAGACACACATTATAGAGATAATCATTAGTTACAACTTCCTAATCCTTTATAAAAATGCTGCCTTAAGAAGTGTCATATTAAAAAGTATAAATGTTTGGTATCAGCATTGAAATTCTGATACTGTATTGGCATAAAAAAATCCAGTGATAGCAGCCCTGCTTTAAAAGTACAATATGATTTAAACCATCTAATGTAAAATCCAGTATGCCTTTTTTGTACTGCAGAGCTGCTTCCAAGTTTAAACTGTGTTCATTCATGCTGCTGCTCTGACTGCAGTCAGACGTGACCTGTTAGCACGACTGAGAACAAAAAAAGACTTCATGCATTAAATTAGGCACAGGAAGGAGTTTCGTTGCTTAAAGAACAAATTAAAGGCTTTCCTCTGCTTTGTTCTGCAGAATACAGAAACAGGGAAATAAAAGGAGTCACAGAGGGAATACAGAGCCATTATGTTGTAGCAGCCTCAGACTGGGGACAGTTATTGGTGCCTCGTGCACATTAAAGTTGGCGGATTTGGCCAAAAACACAGACTATCATTACAGAGACTTGTCCTCCCTCTGTGAGTGCTTAATGGCCTCAAACAGTTAAGACAAAACTGAAGATAATTAACACAGAGCTCTAATTAGCATGAAAATAGTTTAACTAACAGAGCGCAGGGGCAGCTGGCAGCCTGACCCGCTTTAACACTGCTCAATAAAACAAGTACAAACCGCTAAAGACCACTTTAAAAACGTTAATTAATTAGCAAGAAATGCATTCATTTGCATACAAATAGGTGAGGCAACAAAGAATAGAGGAGGTCAGCAGCCTGACCTTGTTAAAGACTGCTTCATACAAGCTGTTATTACAAATCAGTAAAACTCCACTTCAGTGATTTAAAGCTCTGTAGGCGTTTGGAGCTGGTTAAGAGACAAAAACAAGGCCTCCGCAGGCCGGCTGAGTCCAAGCTGAAACAGATGAAGCTACTGAAAACCCAACAATAGGAACCAAGGGGCTGTGAGAGCTCGACATTATTACTCTGTGAGGGTAACTCAGCCTCCAAACTAAGTTAACTGATAGGCTGAGCTTTTCACCTCATTATTTATCTTTTAATAAATCTCTGGACTGTAGGGACATGTCAATATTATATTTAGAGATGCAGCAACTGGCCAATTATTTGATTAGTTAATTGTCAGATGTCTTGTCTCAGAATTGTCTTACTGTATGTGCAATAACTTATTTTATGTGCAATAATATGTATGAGGACTTTTTTAAAATCCCATTTTAACTGCATACTTTGGCAATGAGTGTATAGTTTATCTACAATTGTGTAGAATCTGAGTGATTTATTTGTTTATTTTTATTACTACTTATTACTTATTTTTATATATGAGCCCGGTCCTTGAGTGCACCTGAATTTTGTTGCATGTTTGTACAATGAAAATAAGGAAATCTGAAATCTGAATCTGACTGTTCAGAAAAAAATGAAATATCTGAAGATGGATTTGAAGGATTTTTCTGATTTTCTGACATTTCATGAATTAAATTCAATTAGATTGAAAGTTATTGCACACAGTATGGAACTTGTGTTGTCAAAAATATCAATGTATTGACATATATGGGTTTCTCTAAAACAGTTTTCTATTTTTCACGATATTGATACACCTGTAGCTGCGCTTTCTCACGGTCTTGCTACTAATGTTTACTGCAGTCATTCTGCTGTTTTCTGCTACTAACCAAGGAACTAAAAGTCCCTATTGTCATGTTATATTTATTTTTGGATAAAAATTTTATATTTAAAGCCGTCAATGTCATTTTTTCCCTATGGTATGGAAATTGTTATTAAATATTAACATTTTTCAAGGTATTGTTTCGAAGTTAGAAATTCCAATATCATGACAACACTAAAAGGTACTGAGACAACAAAATGCGGTTGAGCATCTAACCAGAAGTGAAAAAGCAGTAAAGTGAAGACTTGTAATGCACTCTATATTTACTGGTAGAGAAACAGTAAGGAGTAGACATGATATGCTAAGATACAACATGTGCAGCAGGTACAGTAGGCAGTGCAGGTATTAATCATATATACATATATATGTATTTATAGAATACATGATCAGTTAATCAATAAAATAATCTGCAGATTGATCGATAATGTTGCAGCCCTAATTATATTTCATCAGCTTTCAGCAGCTCTGTTTAGAGCTGAAACAATTAATCAGTTATTCATAACATAGATAGAAAGCTTAACATTCCCTTGTTTCAGCTTCCCAATTGATCAGTGATCATGTGTGTTTTTGGGTTAAATATTGTTGGGTTTGGATTAAATAAACATCCCAGTGCCTGATAAATACATCACTGTGTGTCATTGTTTGGTTGTGTGAGCTGGAGAAGAAGAGTCACTTCATGCAGGGCCCTGCTGGCCTTCATGATGGTTCACAACAGACAGCAGAGGAGGCCAAACAGCCCATAACAGCACGTTTGTTGAGAGCAAAGACTGCTCTGAGTCTGAAACCGACGAGCAACAAGAAACAAACGGGCCATTCATCACAGACCTGCGTGCCTCTTTATTAAAGTGGAAAACATTCACAATGAGTTTAACATGGGGGATTAAAGACGGCACTGATAGTATGAAGGCAGACTGGGGACTGATTAATGATCATCACATGAAGTTGTTTTAACTGTTTGACTTATTTGACATTTCTTTGCCTCACTATAGCTGTGAGATATCTGGATTTTGGTACATTTCAAGAACACTCAAAGGACTCTAAAGGACCATTTAACTCCAGTTTGGTTCATTTATACAATAATAACCAGTGCTGAACTAAATACTTGATTTAATTATTAGTCAAATAGATTTTTGTCTTAAATCAATTAACTGCTTACCTTACTTTTCAATCAGACACTGATGATTCTCTGGTTGCGCACTCTTTGATGTGATGATTTGCTGCTTTTCTCAGTTTTATATTACTGAAAATTTTTATGTTTGAGGTTTAGATCATTGGTCAAAGAAACAAGACATTTAAAGATGTCCCATTGGATTTGGGGAAACTGTGATGGACATCGATTTTTCACTATATTTCATGTCAACTGAGTAATCAAAATAAAAAAATCAATAGATGGATAAGTAAGAATCAGTGGAATACAAATTCTAAGTTGCAGCACTAAAGTTAAAAGGTAAAACTGTGTAAAACTTCAGAAAAAACTGTTGGTATGGTTACGTGTTATTTACGTCAAGCACTGATTCAAAAAATAGTTGACCAGAACTTAGAAGCCAAAAAATAAAAAACAAATGAGTGAAATTAAAAAAATGAAAATTAAATTAAATTAAAGAAATAAATAAAAAATTAAGTTCAGTATATTCATTTGTTAAAACAACTAAATCAAATAACTTAAATAATAAAATTAAAATAAATGACTATAAACAAAATATAAGAAATAAATATTTCTTATATTTTTTGTCAATTTATTTATATTATTTCATTGGATTATAAAAGACATGGGAGAAGCAGTAAGCAATTTTCATAATTTAAGCAATATTATAATGAAAATTAAACAATATATTTAACGTTGAACTTTTTGTCATGTAAAAAATTCAGTAAAGTAAATTAACTAATTAAACCTAACTTAAAATATTTGAAACATTGAACGTCTCACCTCCAGATAGGGCACGAGCCGGCAGGACAGGTCTCCTAGCAACCTCTTCAAGGTGAGCTCGTGGAAGACGACCACCGGAAGACAGAAGAACAGCACGAGGAAATCCCAGAACGCCAGACCCGCCAGGATACAGTTCCACGCGCTCTTCAGGTAGAAGTTGTGCCACACGATGCACATGAGCGCGAGGTTCCCCACGATACCCGCGGCGAACAATACCAGCGCGAGCAGCATGACTGCGTACGCCCAGTAAGAGCCATCGGTGACCGGGAACAGCGGGTTGAGGAGCCCCAACCCACGGTTGGAGGAGAGGTTACCCTGCCGGGCGGACTCGGGTAACCGCGGTGTGGTGAAGTACCCGCTCGGGTCGTCGTAGCGTCTCGGAGGCCCGTAGCTGCTCTGTGAGTGCGGGTCTCTTTTTTTGAAATTCCCATCCTTGGCTCCTCGCGCGAATCGCTTCAGTTCGGGAACTCTAGAACTTTCACCCCGGTCTAGAGTAGTCCTGTCCGGGGAGAGAGACTCCTGAGTCCCCGCTGCCTGCGGTCCAGCATCCTCCGCCCGCTGCGCCTCCAGCTCCAGCTCCAGCGCGGACCCTGACTGACCCTCCGGGTCTCTGTGGGCTGTGTGGGCTCTGTGGACGTGACGGAGCTCCGCGGTCCGCACAAAGAGAAGCAACAGAAACCAAACCGGACTCATTTTAACCGTTGAACTAGAAGTAACAGGTCCGTGTTAGCGATCTGTTTCACAGACATGTGATGCAGCAAATATTAAACTCCTGGAATAAAAAGAGAGCCCATAAAACTGTCGGTGTCACAGTCCGACCTCAGTCCGGTCCTGATGGAGAAGTTTGGAGACTGATGCTCACTTCAGCACTTGTTACCCATCAGTATCAAGACTGAACACAACACGGGACTTCCGGTTATGACTTTCAAAGTAAAAAAAAATGAAGGTGAGATAAAATGAACGCAGCCCCTCTGAGCATGGAGATGATACAGAAGTTCAGTTTAAATCTATATACTAAAAATTGTTGCATCAACACGTCATGTTTTATCATGACGTAATCACTGTCATGTGTTGGTATAAACGGAAGTACGTTATGTGTGAACATGCATTTCAATAAATTAACCAATATTACTTTTTTTTTTGAGTAGAATAACAATGGAATTTTGGTCTGATTTGAGTTCTCATGCTTTCAGTACTACTAGGGTCAAACAGTGAGTGATAAAATAAACAAGTTAACATAGTTCAGAAACTTGTTGCACATCATCAAGTTTCTGAACTATGTTAAGTTTATTTTAATAGGGAATGTATGTATTAATAAACAGAGGGTTTTAGATTCACAACCCTCTTTTCATCTTTTTTCAATTGAATTTAACTCAATGTCAAACTGCTTTGGTCTTATGAACAACAGAAAAAGTAACACATTTTTAGAATATTACAAAACATATTTGATGAAACCCCTGATGTGAAATGAACTGTTTTGTTTGTTTGGTTTTTGTTGTTGTTGTCTTCTAATCTCCATTCTTACTTTATCCGGATCAGAGTGGACCTGCTGTAGGTTCACTGCAGCAATTAGCTCGTGAAATCTATCACTTAAGTATTTTTTTTTTTTTTTGGCAATTTTAGTAACACAAAAAAACATGATACATTTTACACATTAGAATTACAAATTGTGGGGCGTCGGTGGCTTAGTGGTAGAGCAGGCGCCCCATGTGCAAGGCTGTTGCCGCAGTTGCCTGGGTTCAACTCCAGCCTGTGGCCCCTTGCTGCATGTCTCTCCCCCTTCACACTTCACTGTCCTATCAATTAAAGGCAAAAAATGCCCATAAAAATATCTATCAGAATTACAAATTGTGACCTTTTATAAGGCTGATATATCATTAGTTTTGGACTCCATGTCCTGGATTTAATTAGACTAAGAAAAAAAAATAATAATGATAAAATACAGTGAATTTTTTAAGTCAGTGATTCCTGGGATCTGGGTGACACTATTGCTTTTAAATAAACTTGTCAAAAATTATATGAATAAGCTTTGCATCGGAACAAACTACAGCCTCCAAAAAAAAACAATAACTTGAATCAATCCCTCTTCAAAAAACTGAACATTATAACCTTCATGGAGGAGGCACTTGTTGTATTTGGACTGCATTGGTTTAAGCTAGCTGGACCTGATAAACTGGGCATGCAGTGTATTCCTATTCCCAGAAACTTAGTAAGTTTCTTCATATTCAAACCTCATAAAATGTAAAAACCAAAATAAAAAGAAACAGTGAATACACTTGCCACATAAATATACATATGAATTAATGGATGAAGCAAAGGCAACCGGGAAAGGAATATATTTTTTCATATTTAATATTCATTTTTGTTTTTTATTTTACTATTTGTGAACTTAATTATCTTTTAATTTGACCATTTTCTTTGTTTATTTGTTGATTTTTTTGTAACAAGTTTGGCCCTCTGAAGTTGTGATTGGCTGCTGCTGCTGCTGCTGCTGCTCATTGTCCGCAAGTTCATTTGCAGCATTGTTTCCACGACAACTAATGAGAAAACCAAACCAGATGAACCAAAAGACCACAAAATATCTCAGTATTTACTTATATAAAAATATAAATCCGATACTCCGATGATCCTGAACTTTCACTTGATGTCTGCGTCTTAAGCTGCCATTTATTTGGTGTCATTCCTGCTGTTGAAATTAGTCTGAGGCACAAAATGGCACCAACACAGAGAGGTGATCTGTCAGCTCCTGCTGATTCTGAAGTCCAGGACATTGTATGCAAACTGAAACACAGAGACTTCACCTCCCATAGTTCTCAGCTCTTCAGGGAGGACTTCAGCTTCCTCCGGGCGTCCTTGTGTTTTTTGCGGTACTCCTGTGGAGACAGACAGGAAAGTACAAATATCTTTACCAAACCTTCCTAATTTCAGTTAAAGTCTTCACTCAGTCTGAGGTTGAGAGTGAGGTGTTCTGAATAACAGAACGGTACAATCGAACAGTGCTCTGACTTTATGAAGAGTCCAGTTTGTGCCAGAGTGTAAAGTGACATTTACCTGTTTGAGCTCGCTCCTCCTTTCCTCCCACTGCTCCCTCTGCTCCTCCAGCTGAGAGGGGCGACAGAACAACCTGGGACCCTCTGATGGAGGAGAGACACACAAATAAAACTCCATTCACTTAAAAGAAACAGTACAACCATGGACTGTATAAAATAATGGACCTAGCCTCCATAATGTCGCCCATTGGTTTAGTTTGACTCCTGTTTTGAAGCAGCATTTTGACCTTTGTCATCTTGGATTTACTCTTTATGTCAGTTTCACCCTGGGCAAACTCTTGAACTATACTGGTGAGATCACAAAAATATATTTAAAGATTTAACCTGCTTGATAAAAAGTATTTTCCTTAATGTCTGTGACCAAGTCACACAGTAGTGTACAAAGTGCAGAGGTCACAAGCAGGGCTAGGAGGGACTATTTTAGGGAATCTTTTATTCTAATCATCCTACCTTTCAGTCTGACATCTTCAGGGTAGAAGAAGAATAGATCTCTCTTTGAGGAAGTCTCCTCTCTGTGAACATAACACAAATATACACACATTCAGATATCTGATTTCAATTGAATTAGATTTTAGAAACAGTCATGATTTTTAACATTGAAGTGACAGGTCTACAGGTAAGGCTTCAGTTGACTTCAAACATACTGTGTCTGACAGGTGTGAAGTAGGCAGGGTTTTCCCCATTCTTCATACAGATACCTTCAATACCATGAATGCTTTTGAGGAGGTAAACCTCAATGATGCATCACATTTCATCCTCAGATGAATATTCAATTAATTATCTATGCAAGCAACAACAAAAAAAAATGAACGATATCGATATAGTTTTGATGAATTGTTTCAGTCAAACATTTGCTGGTTCTAGTTTCTTAAATCTCCTAATTTGTTGTGTTTCTTTGTCATAATTGATAACTGAATCTATTTTGGTTCTGGACTGATCATCAGCAGAGAGACTGATAATGATCAATGATCAGAACAGTTGTTATTTGCAGCTCTAGTAGAAACTTTGACTTTAGGCATGGTTTGACAACATGTCACACAGTCTACCTTGTACGAAATAAACCAAGGCTTTGAAAAACACACAGTACAATATTTTTTCTCACTCTGTGGTTGTAGCGACGACGTTGCTTTGCTCCTCCTCTTCCTCCTTCTCTTCCTCCTCCTCATCTGAGCTACTGTCCTGGAAATGAAGGTTTTGTTGCCATGACACTTTTGGTGCCTGGATGCTCTCTATCTTGTACTCCGCTGGCAGAGAGATGTAAAAATTAGAGAAACAAATCTTCCTTCAGACAGTCTGAGATAAATATCTGAGATATAACCTACCTGTCTCTCCACTTCCTGTTTCTGTGTCGTCTCCAAAGAAGGAGAATTTAAATCCAGACGACTCCACTTTCTCCACGCTGGGATCTGCTGAGAGGAGAGATGACAGCGGGGTCGGCTGCTCGTCCTTCCCTCCTTCCTCCTCTTCTTCTTCCTCTTGGTCCCAGTTCTTCTTCTCATCTTCTCCAGCCACATCATCCTCCTTCGTCTGACCAAACACAGCCTTCAGGTCGCCAGATACGTCGTAGAAAATCTCCTTAGAAACCTCTGGAAGCTTCTGAGCCTCCTCCCTCTTCTTCCTCCTGGCCGCCTTGCTGTGAAGACAACAGATCACATGACAGTTTTACTAGAGATCAGGTTGAGCTTAGACCGTGCGCATGACGCAGTTTGACTGCATTTGATTGAAGAACTTTAGGAGGTTTTTATATGTGAAAACTTTAAATTGCCATCATTCTAAGACAAGATCAGATGCCCTACAACTACACATTAGTGTACTATATATTATTGTTCTCACTCTGATGAGTGTTCTTTGCTGCTCCTGCTTTATATCATTGCCGCATCTGACACTACTGATCAGTATCTACTGTACCTGTTCTCCCCAAAAACACTATCTTATCCTGGTGAAATAAAGTCAAACTGAAGTTAGATAATCTCAGCAGGCGGGCTGGGATATCTGGAATTCATGAGTGATTTAAATCTGATCAGTCAAGCTGAAAATTCACCATTCAAGTCACAAATGATCACGTTTCATCCATCAGGCCCATTCATTCATATATGGAGTCCCACATGGCTCAGTCCTGGGTCCCCTCCAGTTCTCTATAAACAGTAGCTTGTAAAGTATTTAGCGGCTTGTACTTTTTTCCCAACATTTTTTTGTGTTTTAGACTTAATTCAGAATGGATTAAATTACCTTTTTGGAAATTCTTCTCAAATAACACCCAGTAGTTAAGAAAACACACTACGTTTTTGCAAATTCTTAAATAAAATCGAGAAAGATTGATTCTGATGATTTTTGTTGAAATTTCTCATCTATACAAGTATTAAAAGAGTACTGCACGATTCAGCATTGAACTCCTACAACATCAGTGGACTAACAATGGCCAGAGGAAAAAAAAAAAGATCTACACTGATGCAGCCGAATCGAATTATTGTCTATTTTATTCCATGCATTTCTTGTTTGTCAAACCTGCCAGCAACATTACTTGAGCACCAAATATGGATCAATCCAGCGCTGAAAATAGTCCCGAACAAATACATTACTGCCTTCTGTTTAAAGTAGTGTTTGTGTCAATGTCCATGTGTTTTAGGAAGTTAGTTGAAAATTAAACTATATTTTGGAGCTGTTTTTTAAGATTTATGTCTCTATGTCAAGGACAAGTGAGGTTGGGGCTGAGTGCCACAGACAGAGTAGGGAAGTCAGAAAGTGTTGAAAGATGAACTAACACATCGTCAAACTGCATCTTTTCAAGGCATTTTAAACAACTGTAAAAACTTGGAATACTGCCGTAACCTTTAATGTGAATCGGTCACATATGGCCGATACTTCATCTGAATAATAAAGCCAGTATCAGTGTTGATACAGATTCAATGAATCACATCTGTGTGTTACATAATCGTACCTCTCCTTCTTGGTTTCGTCTGTTTTGGTTTCAAATGCAGCGTGTTCCTCTCTGCTGGGGTCGTAATGCAGCGCTGAGACATCTCTGCAAACACACATTTATCAAAATACTGAATATCAATTGTTGTAGTTCAGAATCGTCTGTGGCCCAGACTGTGTTTGAATGTGTGGGTTTGTGAGGCTGACCTGAAGGTCTTGGCCTTGGTGGGTGTCTTGCTGCTGCAGGTTTGTTGGCTACTGCCGAGGACGCTCTGCAGGATGGACAGGTTCTTCTTCTTCTCCTCCTCCAGTGCCTCCTCTTCCTCCGTCACGCTCTTTTTTTTCTCTGAATCGTAAGAATAATATATACTATATTAATATGAGACATCTTGCAGCAGTATTTAAATATAATTGAACCAAACATTTCTCGACCATGATAAATGCGTATTATCAGACATGCTAGAGATGTTTTTTTGCATGGCCACAGAGACATTTCCACATCTATAGAGGAAGCTCCCATTTCATCTACTTTTAGACTTTAACAACACCCTCTATCTTTCTTAGCGCTAAAATACAACCGTTATATTGTAAGCATCACTACTGCAGAGGCTCCAGAATTAAGAACTATAGCAAAAAATACCACCCTACAACCTTTTTTTGTGGCGAAAATGAGATGAGGATGAAATAAACATAACTTTTGGAAACTGAAACTGTGACAAAATGAATTCAAATTTGTCACTGAATAAAATTTATCAATGAAAGACGGACGAATGGACCAATAAGCTTATTACCATTTTCATGTATTGTCACATTCAACAACATAAATACATCAGTAAAATCACATATTGTATCACAATATTGACTGGTGGAACTGCATCCTCCACCACCCCAAAATTAACTTTTCTTCTTCAGCAGCTGATGTGACTGTTTGACCTGCTGCTATTCAGCATCATCTCAACGTTTCAGTGATGTTATGTCTTTGTCAGTAATGTTAGTTACTGTTACAGTAATTCGAAGGAAGAAAAAGCAACAGATTTATGGACTAAATTCACTGACAATTTGCACAATAAACAAATCAGCTGTCTGGGCCATTGTCGAGGAAACGTCATCTGAACCTGCTTTTCTACAGACTACCACAGCAAACCTCCACCCACAGCCTTACCTGAATCCTCCTCTTTATCCTCATCCTCCTCCAGGAAACGAGAGTCCATCCGGAAGCGCTCGTCTGTCCCGAAGCGAGACTGCAGCTCCATCAGCTGGACAACAAACAAACATTTATGGATTTACATTTGAACGCTATTTACATATATATTTAATATAAAGAAAACACATATATAAGCATATGTAGCAGAACTGTGTAAACTCAGTTTCTCACCTTCTGTCCTGATCGACCTTCAAACTGAGGCCTGATGTCAAACCTGCTGCCATCCTCCTCTTCATCAGCATCCTCCTCATCGTCACTGCCACTGAACAGCTGAGGGCCCGACGGCTTTAGACGCACCTGACCACACACACACAAACACACACAGAGTTAAATTACAGTTGAATTAACAAATAGATTCTAAACTAAATAACCAACTGACCCATCTTACCCAGTTCTCTTTCATCAGTAACTCTTCACTCACCTTTTCTTTTGTTGTGTCGCTCTTACTGACTGCTGCCTCATCACCTGTGGCCTCGTCCTCTGATTGGCTGTCCTGGAACAGCGTCTTCTTTGGCACAGTGACCTCTGAGGTTATTTGCTTCTTATCCTCACCATCACCATCATCGTCATCATCAGAGCCAAAGACGATGTGTTTCCCTGCTCTTGCTGTTGGAGCATCCTGATGAAGACAAATACTGCGTTAAACACGACCACAAATTAATTCTAATGTTGCTCCGTATCTGCTGGATGGGTAAATACTCAACTGAAATACAACATGTCGACTTAAAGATGTTCTGTTGTTTTAAATGTGTTTAATTTCTTTAAGTTTACTCTGATCCTCACACAGACTGAACACACACACACACATCCTGCACCCACCAGGTTGGCCAGAGCTCCCTGGATGAGCTTCTTGTGTTCTTCAGCCTCTTTCTGCCTCTGCTGGACGGCAGCCAGCCTCCTCAGGTTGGCCTCCCTCTGCCGCTCCTTTTCCTCCTTGGCTCCTAACGGCACCCGGGGAGGAGCCTGCTTTCCTTCCTCCTCTTCCTCCTCGCTGGAGGATGCGGAGGATCCGGAGGATGAAGATGAAGCGGTTGCTGAAGCTTTTACTGTGAGAACAGTCTGATTAGCCTTCATCTTATCCTCCTCCTCCTCCTCCTCTTCATCCTCATCATCATCACTGCTAGATGTAGTCTCATTTTTTCCGGTTATGTTCTTTCCCACCCCCTTTTTCTCCTGCTCTTCTTCTTCCTCTTCTTCCTCCTCCACTTCTTCCTCTTCCTCCTCACTGCTCTCAGAAGTCTTCTTCTCTGTGTCTGTGTGTTTCTGCCCGCTGGTTTTACTGTCAGCTGCTCTGTGGTTCAGCTGAGGAGCTTCAGAGTCCAGCTTCTGTTTCTGAGCAGGTGGTTCTGCAGGGCCAGATGTGAGGTCAGTTTCTTGTTTACAAGAGGTGCCAGGGATGCTGGGAGCTGTAGTCTCAGAAGTCTGCTGGGATTCTTCAGCTAGCCTCTGAAGATCAGCAAAAGAAATCTCCAGACGGGTGATGTTAGAAAACATAGCTTCATAATCAGAATCTGAACTGTAATCAGCTGATTCTGACTCCTCCCCATCTTCGTCCTCCACATCATCATCATCCTCATCCTCATCATCATCACTGCTAGAGGAGGACACTGTCTCAGCTTTTCTGGTCATGCTTTTCACCACCCCCTTTTTCTCCTGTTCTTCCCTCTCTTCTTCTTCTTCCTCTTCCTCCTCACTGCTCTCAGAAGTCTTCTTCTCTGTTTCTGGGTGTTCCAGCTTCTGTTTTTTAACCTCAGCTCCTCTTCCCTCCTCCTCCTCATTCTGTCTTCTCTGACACTCATGTGTTTCTGATCCCTCGCCCAGCGTTCTCGTCCCCTGGAAGGCCGGCAGCGGCGCTGACACAACGGCTTTTCTTTTCTTCTTTTTCTTCTTCTGCTCATCCTCGCTGCTGTCCTCCTCCATGATGGCAGCAAGGATCTCGTCCGGCATGGTGCCTTTTTTGGGAGCCGGTCGTTCTGCAGGGCCAGATGTGAGGTTAGTTTCTTGTTCAGAGGAGGTGCTGGGGATGCTGGGAGATGTAGTTTCAGGGGTCTGCAGGGACTCTTCAGCCAGCCTCTTTAGATCAGCAAAAGAAATCTCCAGACGGGTGGCGTTAGAAAACATGGTTTCATAATCAGAATCTGAACTGTAATCAGCTGATTCTAACTCCTCCTCATCTTCGTCCTCATCATCATCATCCTCATCACTGTCTGATTGTGAGACAGGCGGCTTTACAACGGTGGGAACTGTCATCTTCTTGCTTTGCTTCTGAGAACTCTCTGCTCTCTGCTGTGTGGAGGAGGGTTTCCTAGAGAGGAGGTGTTCTTCTGTTGAACTGTCCTCTTCCTCTCCAGCTTTACTCTTCTTCTTCGTCTTTTTCTTCCCGTCTGTGTCGTTTCCTGAGAGGTGGGCTTCAGTAGGCACAGTCAGTCTCTCCTGCTGTGGAGGAGGAGGTTTTCTCGATGCAAAGAGTTCATCTGTGTCTGCAGAGTTGTAGCCATTCTCTTCTTCGTCATCAGGACCTCCTGGAATCCAAAAGAAGAAAATCTTCTTGCAGAGTTTGTCACATTTTTACAGTGTATTTGAGTTTTTGCCTTGTCATTGGATATAACCTGAGCTTCAGGCTTTAAATTCACAAACCTTCCTAGAACTACGAGTTGTTCCTTATTTATTATCTTCAGTAGTTTTTTAATTCCATTATCCTATTTTATTCATTATATCATCCAATTTTCATTTTTTTACACATAAATCCTATTGGTTATTATTACAGCTAGACCTAGAGCTGCAATGATTAAGTGATTAGTTGTAAACTTTTAAATTAATCCCCAATTAACTTGATAATCTGATAAATGGTTTGAGTATTTTTTTAAGAAAAGAAAGTCAAAATTCTCTGATTCCAGCTTCTTAAATGTGAATATTTACTGGTTCCATTACTCCTCTGTGACAGTAAACTGAATATCTTCAGGTTGTGAACAAAACTTCACAAGACAAATTCTAAGTCTTACCAAAAAAAAAAAAAAAATCCTGTTTACAACATGTCTGTTACCTTTCTGCTGCTGACGAACACGCCCAGACTTCTCTAAGTAGTCGAGGCCGACCACTTCCAAGATATCCTCCTCCTCTTCCTGCTGCAGTGCAACATGGGAGCTGTTCTGAGACGCCACCATTCTGCGGATTTCCTCGTCTGAGTCGATATCACTGTCAGTAAAACGCAGCGGCCTCTTCTGAGCCAGTCTGTGGTTGGTTGGTGGTTCATATCCGTTGGTGAACTGATGAGTCTCGTTGTGACCGACAGAGTCGTCAGTCTGCTTAAATCTAAGAAAGCAAACAAAGAGGAGGAGACAGGACGATGAGAGCAGAGTAACAATAACACCGTGTGTAGATCCCACAAGTGGATCATTTACTGGAAATCTTAATTCTTATGTCCTTAATTTTGATTTTTTTTTTTTTGAGACCTTAAGTATTCAACATTGAACCTCAAAAAAATTTAAATGGAACTTCAAATTATAAATACCAAGAGTTGTCCCGAATTGAGTTGATCTAAGTGATGTAAAACTCACTCGAGTGCACACCTCCGGTGATTACCATTTTTTTCTCCATTGTGCACTAAATTGACATACAATCTGTGACGTTTCACACAAAACATATTTGAAGCTGATGAATCAAAAACCAAAAAAAAGCTTTGCCTATGTAAATGTAATATTTTTGATGATAAGAAGAACCATAAAAAACACTTCAAACTTCAAATTAATCTGCATGAGCATTTGGAAACTTAAAACTAAAACAAACAATACATTTTGGGAATCAAATAACAGCTAATAAAAATTTCCAAAAACCATTAGTAAGTTTTGGAAATCCTGGGAATGATTATTAAGACCTTTTGAGAATCCCAGGAACCAGCAGAAATACTGGATATGATAAAATTCTGAGAATGTCAGAAACTAGTAGGAACATTTTGTGAATCCATGGAAGAATTGGAATCTTTAGGTTTTGATAATTAGCAGTAGTAAAAAATCATATCATTACCTGTTTCTGCCCACAGAATTCTGAGAGCTGTCTGTCCGACTCTTCTTACGTTTTGGCGGCTCATATGGAGGAAACTCTCCCCGCCTCTTCTTGCTGATGTCATCATCCCCTCCCTGCACCTCCCAGGTGAGCTGGGTGACAGGAGTGGACTCGTCTACGGTGGAGCGGTCCAGCTTGCGGATGTTGTGGCTGTATTTGGACGGGTCGTACTTTTGGGTTCGGGCTTTGCTGCCTTTCTGACACCTGAGCTGCAGGATGGGGAGGACTCGTCCGAATTTACTGACCACCCAGTCCTGAAACCAGAGCACCCAGAAGAAGTCAACGCCTTCATCCTCACACGAGTCATGATGCTGTGAAGTTATTGCAAACTCAACACTTACTCCATGTTCATATGTTGGAAGCAGTAGATGACTTTACCTTATGTCCTGGTATTTCAGTCCCCGGCACTGCAGCCTTCATGGTAAAGTTTTCCACACCGGCTTTGCTCAGAGAGTCCAGCATCTTCTGTCTCTTGTCCTCAGCTGCAGGCTGCTGGAGGCGCTGCTCTGCTGCCGCCTGCCGCTCCTCAGCCAGTCTAAAGACATAAATATCACAATTTCATCAGCCAGTGGGATCAGGGAGAAGATATCATCGGAGATTATCAGTGTGTGGTTCAGGGAGGTGGGATCAGACAGATATTAATCTGCAATAATCCATCAGTTGTTTTAAGTAATTTGTCGAGCAAAAACTCTTGGATGACTGGTCAAATAGAACAAGACATCTGAAGACGTCACTCTGGACTCTGGGAAACTGTGACGGGCAATTTTTATTCTCTAAACAAACCGATTTATCGATGACTTGAGAAAATAATCGGCAGATTAGTAAATAATGAAAATACCTGTTAGTTCAAAGAAGGTATACTTTATTAATCCTGCAGTTAAATTTGTTCACTTTGTTGTTTCATATATATACTGTCCGAAGACTTTGATGATGACTGTACCTGTGCAGGAAACTCTCCTTGGCTGTTTCAATCTGCAGAGTTCCTCCTTTCCATTTGGATTTGTTCAGCACCGTCAAACCTGCAGAGAAAACACACTGATCTCATATTGATGATACAACACAAGCTCTGATGTCAGTAATGGTTAATACAAGGTAAAGGACATTTACACAAAATGAATCATTGTGAGTGAGTATAAATAAGACTTGGAGGCTGAATGACACTAAATGACGTGTCAGATGGATGGTTCGGTTCACTTACATTTCTTCAGGTCAGCGTCTGAAATGTTGATGTTAATGTAGCCGAAGGTTTTGTAAGGAACACCTGCAGGAGAACAGCAAGAGTCAGAATACGTGCAGGTCTCTGAGAAGACTGAACAAAAAGAAATTAAACAACTTAATGTGATTCATACCACATTATGGAACCACAACAGCAACAGCTGACATTAGAAAGGGAGCCTATAATGTTTTTTTTAATACAATTTTGATTATCCCATTACCTACAAAATGCATCTACTTAAAACTTAAGTATCAGGGGCGTCGGTAGCTTAGTGGTAGAGCAGGCGCGCCATGCACTAGGCTGTTGCCGCTGCGGCCTGGGTTCGACTCCAGCCTGTGGCCCTTTGCTGCAAGTCACTCCCTCTCTCTCTCCCCCTTTCACGCTTGTCTGTCCTATCAAATAAAGGCTAAAAATGCCCCAAAAAATATCTTAAAAAAAAAAAACAAACAGAAGTATCAGCTATAAGAGCTTCCTTACATTTAACAAAGGGATTTCAATCAACAGTGTCACATAATAACATCGTGTTTAAATTGTTAGAATGTATAAAACATTAAATACAGTCTAAAAACTGACAGACACAAATTAATTTTAAAAATCAAACACACTCATGTCCTCACAGCTGTGTGAGTATGTACTAGATTCCTCACCCTCATCGTCCCTCCTGGTCCGGACCTCCACGTCTTCCACATCTCCAAATTTTCCAAATCGATCCTTCAGATCTTTCTGGGTGACTGTGTGGCTCAACCCGCCGATGTACAGCCGCCTCATCGCTCCGTATCCACGACGACACTGTCACTGCACGGACAACAGACACAAGGGGTCAGCCATTTAACAACCTGTTCATTCATTTACTCGTTAGTATATAATGTGCTATACTTTTCAAAAGTTTCCTATTGCATTTCTATGATTCTTGACTTTTGCATGACTTGTTTTTTCCTTTTTATTTTCTCTTACTATGTTTATTGTAGGGTTGCACAAGTTTCAAGGTACACCGTGATATTAAAATTGACCATCATCATACCGTGTACGACAGGACAGAAAAAAGCTTTATTTTAGTTATTTTCTAAGGGGAGACCTTTTACACATACTTCCATTTACAAAATAGATTCAAGTTTCAAATATAGTAATAAAACATTTGTTTACCCAAAAATAATCCATCCATTTTAATTTGTTTATGGGTCACTCTGACTGATAATGATAATAGTTCTTTAATACTGTGATACCATGAAACAGCAATATTTTCTGAGAAGGCTATTGTGCCGTGAAAATCTCATACCATTCCAACCCTAGTTTATTACTCAGGGTATCTACAGGTCCTTTAAAAGTCTCAAGTTGTCTTCAATTCAGATTCGATGGATCTTAAAATATTTTTGGTGACATTATTGTGAAAATTTCTTCAGCTTGACAGACCCAATGACTGCTAACAATCATTGGACAGACCAAAGAAAAGTAATTTCTTCCTGCAGTATTTCTCTAAATATTGCACTAATCAATAGCATTTATGACAACGATAAGGTTTTGTTTTCTTTATACATCATTTATACATACATTTATACATATACATTTATACATCCTTACTGTTCATTTTGAACTGACTTTAGTGTGTTTACTTGCAAAGTGTACTTACACATGTGTCTTACACATTCACTCACATATATATAATGTGTATTTCTATTGCAGGTTTGGTCTTAAATGTCATATAAGCTGATATTAAAAAGGTCTTTAAAAGTCTTGAATTTAACTTGGTTATATCTAAAGACACCTTGGGCACCTGTGCACCAAAACACCAAAGCAGCTTGTATGTGAAAACCTCTGTCAGTGAACCAGTGTCTGATTCTATATTTTTGGACAGGTGGTTAAGATTAAAAAAAAAAAAAGTCCAACAAAAGTCCATGAGTGGTTAATTTATCATCAACATTTAGGTCTCTGTACTCTCTATATTTGTAAAGCTTCTGGAAGTGTAGAATAAACTACAAACAGCCTCCTAAATGACCATGATGTTGAGTCAACACCTCTGTAAAACAATTCAAACACAAACTGAACATTATAACCTTCATAAAGGAAGGCGTTTTGCAGAGCTGTTGTATGAGACTGCATTAGTTGCAGCTAGGTGGACCTACAACAAGTCTGTAGTGGACTTTAACGTGTCCATCCAGCTCAACCTGAAGACCTTCACTCAATATTTGGAGGAACTGAAACAACGGCACACAGAGTCTGAATAAACCACTATCTAAAGTTAAATTAACGTATAACTGAGCTGACAGAGTTATCACGATCAAACTATCGGTTTCGTATATATCAACATAAAATCAAACGAGTGTTTACCTCACATGTATCCAGCTGGTGTTACCGTTAAATCTGTCCGGGGCTGCACTCCTGCCGACTTTCCCTTCCGCGCTTGTTTCCGCAGACGCGAAACGTTCCGCTCTGTGAGATTCAATAGCTTCAGGAATGAAACAAACATAACGGTATAAAGAGGTGCCGCTAGTTTTTATTTATATTTATTAAAGTGTTCATTATCACGGTTATTTAATGGAGAAATAATAACTTTTCTGTTAACTGGCTCAAACCGCTGTGATCAATCTACATTACCAACAGCTGATAGAGATACGGCTTCAAAGTAGAGGGGAGTCTCACAACTTCTAGCTCCGACACGTTTTTATTTAGTGCCTATTAGCAGTAATTACGTATTAATGTGAATAAAAATACTTATGTTATAACATGTGCGGCACTTGTATCGACAGAGAGCGGCATTACCTTGGCCTCACATCACAGAAATAGTTTCTCCCACCCCTCCGACACATGCAAAGTGGTAGAGTCCAGAGGGCGCGAGCCTCCGAACTGTTTTGGTCGCCAAGGAGCAGAAACTGGAATCAGGTGAGTGAAGTGTTTAATACAGTGATTTAACGTAACTTTTATTTAAAAAATTCGACATTATGACTGAGACGAACACAGTAAATTAACTTTAGACGTGATATTTTGTCAAACTTTAGCCAGGCTATGATAATTTGTTAGAGTAAATGTCAGTTTTAGCTAGCTAGACTTTACTAACGTCAACGTTACTGCAGTGAATAAAATCGACGTAACGTTATCCAAAGTGAGCCATTTTAAAAACGCATTTCTTTTAGAATTTAAACTGTCAGTGACGCTTTTAAGGGGTGAAATATGTCTTCATACTTAACGTTAAACACAGTGGAAAATGGCTCCCCTATTTTTAAGTTTAACCTTGTTTTTCAGTAGTGGAATGTAACTGTAAGTAAGCAAAGTACTTTTAATGTACTCATGGGACGTTACTGTACTTAGGTAACGGTTTTGAGGTACGTGTACTTTAACTATAGTATTTTAATTCTATGCTGCAGTACGTCTACTCCACTATCTGAGGCAACTATTCTTACTTTTTACTCCACTGAATTTATTGTACTACTTAGTTACTACTAGTTAACGTTACTAGTTACCTTGCAGATTCAGAGATTATTATATTGTCAAAGTTTTAGTTACTCAGCACTAAGTTATAGAAAGTCACTGTTGCTGAAATTAGCTCCACTTTAATGCATCAATTATTTTCAGTAATATAACTTTTTTTTCTTCAAATGAGCCATGTTGCTTAATGAGTACTTTTGCTTTTGTACTCTCTAAGTATACACTGATGTTAATACTTAGGTATTTACTGATGAATAGATCTGAATACTTCTTCCACCACTGTACTAGACTAATATTGCAACCCTTTATTAGCCTGTTAATGTTGTTTGTATTGTATTGGTGTGACAGTGTTTTATTCTGCCCTCTTCATCCATTGAAACGCGTAAATTTCATTTTATTTATTTATATCTTGAGACAGTCAGTGTTTCAATGATGGAGAAGATGAGCGAGGAGAACATGGAGGAGGTGACGGTGCTGGAGGCTCAGATCGAGCGCCTCCAGGCTGAAGTTGCAGCCTTGCAGGCCCAACAGCAGGACAACCAGAAGGACATAACATTCCACTTCAGAGGTCAAATGCAGGATGCCATGTGAGTTTTATTTTTGTCCTAATTGTTTAAATCTTTCTCACAGTCTCTCTCAGAGTTCAACAGGTAACTTTTCCCCTCATAAAACCTAAAATCTAGTTTTCCTGTGAGGCTTACTTTTAGGTACACCTGCGGTTAAGTAGAAAATGATAACAGAAGTGCTGAATTGTCTTTACAGTAAATAACAGTCTATTGTCTGTCTCAACAGGTCGTACATGTGTGGACAGAAAGAAGAAGGGGAGAAGGAGAAGTTGCTGTCCAGGCTGAAGGAGGAGGTGGAGGAGCTTGAGGAGGATCTGAAGCAGCAGACTCAGATGAATGGCATCAGTCTGAACAGCTGCTTCACAAAGACTCTGCAAAGCAGTAAGAGCTCAGGGCTGTCTGAATCCACAGCCTTCACTGTCTTCTGACATTTTACTGATTAGATAATTAATCAGTGAATTGGAAAAAATAACCAGCAGATCAGTCAATCAAAACTTAACTTCACAAGCATCTTTTTAAATGTGTCCCTCTGGATGTAATAATGTACTTTACACTGGTGTGATGTGTGTGTGTGTGTGTGTGTGTGTGTGTGTGTGTGTGTACTAGGTGGCAGGAAGCAGGTCCAGCAGCTCTGTATATCAGGTCACTGCTCTGAAGGGGTCTTCCAGGTGGAGTTCCAGCTCTCTGAGGTCAAGGTGAGTCATTTCATTGTAAGGATAGACCGATACATCGGTCGGCCGATATATCGGGCCGATATTAGCGTTTTTTACTTGTATCGGCATCGGCCGATACGCGCGTGGGTTTGCGGATTCATTTTTCCCTGGCATGATTTACAGACAGGCATCCACGGGCAGCTCTGTGTTGCCGGAAGACCCTGCAGCGCACATGCAGCGAATCCTACTGTGTACAGTAGTTGTTGTTTTATTTATGCTTCAGCTTAAATATTTGTTTATTTTATAAAGACATTACTGGAAGATTTAAGAGCACTGAACTCTTTTTTTATTTGAATGTATAATAATAATAATAATAATAATATTATTCTACGTGTTCTACCTCAACTTTCCATCTTGTTTTAGTATTTTTTACTGTTCAATAAATGTTTCTTATTTTAAACTTGAGACCTGTAATATTTGTTATCATTGTGTCATTTTTTTTATGTTAATTGAGGGAGCAAAAGCAGTATCGGTCCCAAATATCGGCTCAAGAAAATCGGCAGTCCATCATCGGCTAAGGGTGACGGAAAAAAATCGGTATCGGCATCGGCCCTAAAAAAATCCATATCGGTCTATCCCTATTTCATTGTTTGAATAATGTGTTGAAGAGAGAGCGTTTCTGGTCCACTGTGGTCACCATTCCTCCCCTTACCAAGACACCGGATGAGTGGAGTTGATTGATTGGAGCTTTTGGCCTTTCTGAACTTATTAAATCGCCATTTTTAGGCTAAAGTGACATCCTTCAAATGTCTTCAGAAAATAGTCTTTTCTAATTTCCATATTTATGAAGTCTTGTCCCAAGTTGCATAAGCATTTATGGATTTGATTCATTTCTCTCTATTCTTTTTTCAGACTGTAGGCTGTTTTATTACTCTTTTTCAGACTAACAATTATTTCATCCTGCTTCTTTTTTGATTTCATAATGTCCACTTCAGCTAAGTTTATCTCTGTGTCCATATCCTAATAACTATCCATTATCAACTAAGCAAAGGATCTAATGCTTTTGGGGTGTTTTTGGTACTATGTTATGTCTGCTGTTCCAGTAACCAGGTCAGTATACTCATGATTAGAGCCCAATATTATTGGATTAACACAGATATCAGTATCGGCTCTCAAAAATCCAGTATTGGTTGGGCTCTTCTCATGATGTCCCTTACCCAGATGCACCCGGTGTAGATCAGATCCAGTTTGGTAACGAATCAGTAGTAGCATCACTCTCAATAAAATTATAATATTTCCCACACTATGATTAAAAACTGTAGATTAAACTGAATAGCTGTATAAAGCAGCTTTGCACAAGATTTTAGAGACTTGTATTAAGTATACAGTATTAAGTATTTAGACATGTGTAAATGAAAAGACATGAATGTGTCCTTGTTTATGCACAATGTGTTGTCTAACCCTTTGGCTAAGCAAAGTTCAGTCGTGCTGTTTCATTCAATTTACACCATTTTTTTTTAAAAAATCCAGCACATTTTGAGTTAGTCTACAAATCTGTGGATTTACTCAAGACCTTTTTCTCACAGAGACAAAAGCCATGTAAAAAGAGGTTCAGGTAGACACACCTGCCCGAAAGGCACACACCTGTGTTCACTGTGTCCTCAACAGAATGGGTGCTGATAGTGCGTCGGGTCAGCAGAGGGCGGCAGAAGGCCACTTTCATCGTTTCACTGATCAGGCATCAAGTGTACACTTCAGATTTTAGCAGCTCCTCAGACCTCAGCAGCAGCTGTCAGACATAAAAAACACTTAAACAAACAAAACTCACTGTCAGGTCTTAAATGACATCTAATCAGACACAAGACCAAACCACCTCGGAGAAAAAAAAAGTTTCATGTAGTGTTATGTAAAGTCATGCTGCATGGCAACAAATACATTTCAGGTTTAGATGTCATCAAAGCATTGTTTTTGTAAAAAGTGTTTTGTATTTTATTGTGACAGTTCAGATTAGAGAACGGTCCTTAATCAACAGTTTACATGTGCCCTGTTATTGTTTGTGCACAAGAAATATGTCAGCACTTTTCCTCCAGGTAGAGCTGGGTATCCTTTGAAATATGATGCCCACGTTTCAGTGATAACACTAAAACATAATTCACACATTTTATCCATACCTTACTTTAAAAAAAAAAAAATGTTTTCCTACAAACCCTTCTTGTTAAATGTTAACTAAACACATGCAGCCGTACATGATCTCTAGATAAGATACACTTTAAACAACCGGCAAAATTGTGATTTATATCAGGAACTATCTGATCAAAGACTACACTTTTGAAGATTATGAATCTGAACAAACGTTTAATGTCAACTGTCAGTATTTGACTGTTTTTAATACAGAGTATTGAGGTTCAGTGTGCAGCCCTTCCTCCAGGTTTGTTTGAAGAACATTTTGGACCATCACATTTGAACAGAAATGATGGTTGACTCTCAACAACTGCCCATAATGTATATTTTAAAGTCAAAAGTAATTGCACTTCTATTGTAGGGAGATTCAGTATCATTGTGATCTGTAAACGTGCTTCATGTAGGTCCAACAGTCTTCTGGTTTTCATTCAAACTGGATCAACCACCAGAACAGCTGGTTTCATTGAATCACTCCTCCTGCCTGGCTCGTGAAGTGTCATAAAAATTATAGTTTCTCCTCTGAAGCTTTGACTTGTTTTGATAAAGACATTAATTAGTTGGCTGTATAATTTGGTAACAGAGTCACTTTGTATACACACACACTCCCATCTCACTCTTTATTATAGTTTGATTAATACTTGCTTTTTATATTACAACATAATGTGAACAACTTCCAGTAACCTTAAAAATGTTTTGTTAGTGTTATACAGATGTAGTACAGATATGATTCATGGCCCTCTCCTTAACAGTGGAGATGGATGTTTAAAGGAACAGTTCAGCATTTTGGGGAAACATGCTTATTGTTTTCCTTTTCAAAAGACATTTAGATATCGTTCTCGTGTCTCCGCCTTAAGTACAGAGCTAGAAGGTCACTAATTAACATGTGTATCATGTTTGCTGTTTTAGAGGTGCACACATGTTAGAATTAAGCTCAGTTTATTAGGTACGCCAAGTTAACACTAGTCTAATACAACAGTCCTGCAATAAATTAGCTTTTATGAAGGTTATAATGTTCAGTTTTTTTTGTTGGAACTGTTTCAGAGAGCTGCTGATTCACCTTTTGGAGCATGCAGTTTGTGGTGCTGTTCAACTATTTTGTATTTTTGCTTTACTTAGTTTACCCACAGTATATGCACCATGAATCAGCTGCTCCGGATTTCGTGTCTCTTCCTGCTCACTTTTCTTATCCTCAGATCATAAAAATGAACTCTGAAACTCTGAACACTGACTGGTTTCCAGAAAAGAACAGGCTTCATTTGATAACACAGTATCTTTCATCACTGCACTGACTAAGTAACTCAGTATTTATGTTTTTTTTAAACTGAGTAATTGATGGTGTATTTGTCCTGCAGGAGGGTCAGGGTACTCAGAGGACGATCAATGATCTGAACGTTGTGATGGACGCCAGCAACCTGCAGAACTTCAGCAGTTTCCTTTCTGGGTAAGAACCAACACGCAGATTTATGTTAAGCTGATCTGAAAAGAAAATCTTACCCACTCTTCCTCCTTGTGAAGTTCTGCCACATCATCCCCAATAATCTTTCTGCCTGTGAGGTGTTTTAGATATCTGTATTTTCTATGGCAAACCTTTTCAGAATGATCAGCCTCTGCGTGATGGTAGTCAAAGTTTTCAGATTTATCAGGCTACGAATTTACCTTAATGGTGATTGATTTACTTGTTATAATCAACATTAATCAGTCAGAGGAGTTGTGTGAAAATACATCTGTATTCTATCTAAAACTAATTTCTTGTCACAAATTAGAACCAGTTTAATAACTGCGCACTAAAAGTATAAGCTTACTTTTGTCTTCAGTTCAATGAAACGTTCCTACACTCAGCACTGAACCTCTACAAGACGCATCACGACAACACTGTTTCTGTTGGCTAGATATGGAACTTTGCGGGTTAAAGTTGATGACAGTTAACCTTTGACCTCTTAGTTGGAGTTAACTCTAAAACAGGAAATGTATTCTTGAAAGCGTCAGCTGAATGGGCTCCAGTTGTGAATGAAAAGTAAATGAGAGAGATGGAGCTTAATGCTCCAGCATAAAGTTACATTTTAGACAACAATGTGTCAACAGTTTGTGTTAGCCTGTTTGCTGTTTGAACTTGATGATTCCCCCTGTACACAAAGCCAGCTCCATAATGAATGGTTTTCCCAGTTTGGTGTGGAAGAGCTTAACTGGCCTGTACAGAGCCCTGACCTCAACATTATCCAACACCTTTGAGATTAATTATTATAGATCACCCACTGTGAGCCAGGCGTTATTGCCCAGCATCAGTGTTGGACCTCAATGGGAGCAAATCCCTAGAAAATCTGGTGGAAAGTGTGAGTCCACAGGGCTGTTACAGCAGCAGATTAATGCCCATGGTTCTGGAATCACATGTTCAGCTATCACACATGTCTGAAATGTTCAGGTGTCTGCATACTTTTGGCCATGTGGTTAGCCATTTCCACATGGGCCAGCAGCCAGAGAAAAAGTCTATCTGAAGTTCATTATATGTGAGGTATCAGATTGGAGATGACTGGAAAGCCTAATTGGTGTGTTTGGACTGAAAGCCAGTGGCCCGTAAGTTTGTCATTTATTTACACTGCCTATTCTGCTCAGTCCAACTCTGCATATCTAATACTGGATATCACTCCTGTCAGGGTGAAGCCGTCTGTTTACCTTAACTGAAGTGTTTATTAAAGTTGAAGAAGATGTCAAACAGCAAACGGCTGTTGTCCAGCTGAACTTCCTCACTCACACATCCACTTGTTCTCGCTCTTTCTGCGCTTTACTTGCAAACAAAAAGCCTTTCTCACGGCAGACATTTGACTTGTCAAACACAGGTGTAATTCATTACATACAGAATGGCTGCATTCCATTTAGGTGTGCTGGCTTACTGGCACACCCACCTGTATATGGAGCACAGCCACCATCAATATTAGTTACACCTGCTCTGTTCCTGCTGTGACTGTAAAAAAATACGTGAGCTCAATCTCGTCTGTTGAGGTTTACTCAGTAATGTCTGGAGCTTTAGTCACTATTTCTTTTCTACCAGATGCTTTTTTCACTGCAGGGGAAAATGTTCATTGTGATCAAAGCCCGTGGATTACAAATAACATTACAGCACAGATTCTCTTTCAGCTTTAATCTGAATTTGTAAACAGGCGTGGAGTAATATTTGACCTTCTGTCAGCTGCTCAGCTTTACTGCGGTCTGGTGAGGCCACAGATTTTATTTATTTGTTTATTTAACCGAGACAGTGCACAATTGTAAAACAAATAATATACATTTAGTTGGGAAAATATTTGTATTAGCAAAATTTACCAGCAAAAATCTATGTGACTCTGTGTACAGTGGAAAAAATAATAATTTAGTGTGTAGTTCCTCTTTAATTTTGGGGGGAAATACTACCAGTATTTGACACCAAATTGTCAGGGTCCTTAAAGGACAACTTCGGTATTTTTCAACCTGGGCTCTATTTCCCCATGTTTATGTGCGCGTATGATTCATGGGTACCACTCGTTCTAAAATTGGTTCAGTATTGAGCCGCGAAACGAGCTAAAATGGTAATGGGGGAAAATGCGTCCCGTATAAAAGTGCTTTTTTTCGCCACTGACCGGTTCAGATCGCCAGTGTTATCTCTGTAAATAGCATATGGTAGCGGCCCTGGGGCAGTGGTGAGTGTGAATGAGTGGAGTCAGCTGTCAGTGTTGGAGCAGAAAGGCGGAGGGCGTCCCCGCTCGGTAATTGTAAATGAGTATGTGTGTGTGAAGTGTGTGTTTTTTCGCCACTGACCGGTTCAGATCGTCAGCGCTATCTCTGTAAATAGCATGCTAACTTAGCCTTTCCCTTACCTCTGGGCTGTGTGATGTCACGAGCTTTGCTCCACTGTGTCTGTAGCTCTCTCTACTAGTGGGACAGCCGTTTTCTTGAGGAAGAGGTGTTTCGGGTTTGGATGTCTTTTCTTCTTTGGCTGGCAGTAGTCATCTTGGGAGAAGTGAGCACTGCGGACCCGATGGTCTGCAAGGCGCAGTGTCTGGACAGGAGTGTTAGCATCCATTTGTAGCACAACTAGCCACAACTTCAGCATCTCGCTGTCCGACAAAGGCAGCCTATGAAAGCTGTACGGAGTGTTGCGCGACATCCTGTTCTTGCGTTTGGGAAAAAGGCCCGTTTATTTGAGCACTCCAAAAACTCCGTTAACACTCCGGGGGTAGCACGTAAAAGACTCTGTCCTCTGACTCTTCTAGCGTAACACACACTTCACACACACATACGCATTTACATTACCAAGCGGGGACAACTTCCGCCTTTCAGCTCCAACACTGACTGACAGCTGACTCCACTCATTCACAGTCACCACTGCCCCAGGGCCGCTACCATATGCTATTTACACAGATAGCACTGGCAATCTGAACCGGTCAGTGGCGAAAAAAAGCACTTTTATACGGGACGCATTTGCCCCCATTACCATTTTAGCTCGTTTCGCAGCTCAATACTGAACCAATTTTAGAACGAGTGGTACCCATGAATCATACGCACACATACACATGGGGAAATAGAGCCCAGGTTGAAAAATACCGAAGTTGTCCTTTAAAACTAAACTGCTTTCAACAGAATTAAACTCAAAGGGGACCTATTATGGTTTTCCACTTTTTTGTCTCATATATAGTGTTACAGTGAGAATATTCATGCTTTAAATGTGGCCAAAATTTCAGATAATGAAGTTAACGTATGGAGAAATAACCCTGTGAGCAAAAACCTCATATTTCCTACCACTTTGAACACTCACGCTTCCAACAGTTTTTTCTACTCTGTTATTATATGATGTTATAGTGTGCCAAATTTCTTTATATGGTCATCTGCTCCAGGCACGCCACTGCAAGTGTTTCCATAACATAGCCTACACTACTAAATAAATCTACATGCTAATGTCAAGGAAACATGTAATCTTGACTGCAGATGTTGTTAATTTCTCCCTGATTTCAGATCATATTCCTGTCCAAACATGTCTGGTTGTGTTTAGAAGCTTTTATTGTATTGGTGATTTTTCATAGTGAAAAGTGCTGCTATTCTCCATTATAGTAGTTTTCCTCGCTGAAATAACGGTGCAGAAATGCCTTGATAAGGAAGACACAGAAAGGCTGACCAATCAGAGCAGACTGGGCTTTTTCTGGAGGGCGGCTTAAGCCCAGTTCAGACCTAAGATTTGCGACTAGACAAATTGAATCAGGCAACTACTTGCAATGCACCGTTCTGCAACGTTTTAAAAACCTGCCGGTTCACGTCAATGCAACTAGATGAGACGGTGTATCAACTTTATGCAACAATTTCCAGCTTTTCAGGCTTATTTTGTGGCTGAATATAATTTGTAGCTTCTTAAAATATGAATGAGGATAGTGATAGTGAGATGGTGAGATACTGGCTACCAGCAATTTGTTCAGCGGAGTTGCAGGTGAAACCATCAGCCAGCTTGAGTTGAGTTGAGACGTGAATCTTTGGTCTGAGCTGGGCTTTAAAGAGACAGGCATAAAACTGAGCCTTCTCAGACAGAGGGTGAATACAAGTGTTCCAGCACAGATCGTATGAGGAAAACTGTGAAAGCATATAATTATGTAGAAACAGTAGAAATCTTACATACAAGTCTGAACCTGATAATGAGCATCATAGGTCCCCTTGAATTGTATTTGTTGTATTTGACTTTAAATTGTATCTGTAACTCTTGTTTGTGATGTCTAAAGTACTATAAAAAAAAGTAAAGAAATTTCAGCTTCAACACTAAATCTTTCAAGAGAGAATCACCATGCACTGAAGGATCAGTACATTTTCTCATCATGCTGTCGCCTCCAGGAGCCTTCACTTGTGTCAGCTCCTCTGGTTATTGTTAAATATCTGGAGCAGCTGACAGTCGGCAACTTATGTACTTTTCACATGTTCTGTTATGCAACAAAGCAGTTTGTCTTGAAACTGTGGTCTCCAGTCTGCTGGCAGTATTCACCTGAGCATCAGGAGCACCTGCTTTGGTCGTGACTCCTGTTGAACCCAAGTTCAAACCTTTTAGTCGTGTTTATATAAACTAAATGACTTGTAGGGGTTCATGTGGCCAGGTGCATTCTCTGTCCTGATAACTACAATTGCCAGAAAGCGTCTTTTCTGTGAGTGGATCAGCACCACAGAGCATAAGTCTGATTTGTTCTATATCTTAAGGCCAAACCACATCTGGATTGTATGGTCCAGTCTGCAGAATCTGGCAAACAACAGATGGAAAAATACTGGAGATAATGATTCTGACACACTGCTGCCTTCTCCAAGTCTGAGAGAGAGTCATAGTTTTACAGTCCAAATCAGACTGATAATCTTTGTTAAATCAAGCTGGTCTGAAAGATAAACACTGACACTCTGATTTTTATTGTTTTTTTTTTCTTTATTCAGCAGAGGCATGTTTCCACATCTGTCCTCTTGTCTCCCTGAAGTAGTTTCTTAACTTTGTTAGTATTCACAGTAACACTGTGGCTACACTGGCTGTGCAGCAAAAGCAGCAGTCCAGCTTCAGTCCTCTGTCCCTGTCACACAGGATGTGTCCAGCCACTTTACTGTTGTATTAGCACCTGCATTTTGGTTGTCCTCAGAGTCCAAGTTGGAATCAGTGCATGTGACTGAAGAAAATAGACTTGCAGTCCAAATTTATGTTAAATTTGTTTTGTCAGATGACAATGTGATAATAGAATAAGGATTATATCAGCACTGCAGCGCAGCAGCTTGGGAATGACTCCTCGGTTAATGGGTTTATGAGCTGTAATTAAATCACTATTTCGTATTCTTCAGTGTCTGACAACAGAGACAAAAAATGTGTGAATGTGAAGAACTAAACTGAGAATTTTTCTGTATTAACGCACAGTAAGAGTGACTGGAAACACGAGTGTGGATGCCTGTTGTTTTCTCAAGAAAACACCCTTTTTATTATTTGATACCTTAATGCAGATGTAGTCTCACTTTTATCCAACTGTTTTTTTAGTAATTCGGCTAAAAACTGTTTCAGCCCGAATGTGGAAACACTTTTGATGCAGTGCATTGTGGGATAAGTTTAGAGGACTGGAATATGTCAAACTTCCTCATGAACCTCTGCCATTAAAACACAGTGCTGCTCTTGTCATATGGGGATCCAAGCAGACTGAGCCATGAACCATTTTGCCCCCCAGCCTGCAGTTGAAGAAACACCGATCCAGGCTGTTTGTGTTTGCTGCTCTGAGCCAGGCTGATAGTGTGAAGCCAAACAGAGCTGAGGTCAGGACCACAGCAGGAGATATCTGTCAGCTCTGAAGCTAAAAGGGAGGTTTACACTCAAGACAGCTGTTGCTTTACAGACACGGCAACATTTACAGTACACAGACATGTTTTCTGGACAATGTAATTAAAGTGGGTTTGCTGTGTAGTCATAAAAAATGGGCAGGGCTGCAGCATTCAGTTATTTTCAGGGCATGAGGTCATTATAATCAAAGGACTCATCTTCTGGGGAATATGAATGTGACCAGTAAATTTAATGAATCTACCGTTTAGATTTTGGTATTTATTATGACTGTTGAGTTGAACAAATTGACTCGAAGGTAATGCAAATCCAGGTCCCTGAATTACAGCTCACATCGGCTACATGAGTTGCGTTCAAGTTACAGTCCTAATTTCTGTAGGACCTTGTATTGACCTCAGAATTTATTAATTAATTGATTTGTTTGTTTATTTATTGTACCAACCAAAATATGTCCAAAATGGGTTCTACTCAAAGTGTTGTTAAATTTGGTCTTTTTCCTCTGCTGAAAACCAATTTTACTGCTTCTTTGGGATGGTGATCTGAGGCCACTTAAATTTTCCAAGTCTACACATCTCAGTAGAATCACTACATGATAAAGTTTTCTCAAGCAGTGTGGTTTAACTGGTTCAACACTGAAGATACTGTATAGCCAAACGGCATCATTCAGAACACAACAAATCCGTTTAACACAACAATATCAAACCAGGGATCAGTTTCTCTCCCACTCTCTCCCTCTCTGTCTTTTTGGTAATGCTCCACTATATGGGAGCGTGCACCATGTTTCCATCGGCTCGGTGTGGAATAACAGTCGTCTGGAAACTTCACCCAGCTGCCGTCTAGCCCTGGGCCCCCATGGAAAACTCTGTAACAGAATGTCCCAGGCTCACACAGACAGAGAGAACCAGACCAAAACAAAGATTTTTTTTGCTGTTGCCATTGTGATATACATTATACTGTATATGAAGAAGCAACTTTTTGTAACCTACTTTTTACAGTTTATGGATGGGTAGTTCAGGATTTACCTGTTGTTTGTACAAATGGTATAGAGGTACAACAAGGTTGTGCTTTTTGGCCATATATATATTGATTATAGGCTTAATCCTTTTTTAAGAAATGTTTTTCTGTTACTAATTTAAGTCACCACTTAAAGTAGTTCATTCATTGAGGCAGATTTTACAAGCCTTCTGTTTGTCCATAATGTTGGAATATTGAGACAAATGTCGTTAAAACTGAAGCCTTTGCTGTGGAGACTGACTGCCTCTTTTATTTGTAGTTTATATGAAAATAGCACAGTGGGCCAGACAGCATAATTGAATGATAACATGTTACTTGTTTAAACTTTTATGTTTTTTTGTTAGTGAAAAGTTAATCATCACAGTTTTCCCTTATTCTGGTTTTCTTCAGGTTGCTCAACCGGCATCCAAAGTTAAGTTCATTTTAAGTTAAGTTCAGATAGATTGTCATGAAATTCTGTGCAGACACTCGTGGTTCCTAATGACTTTGAGGATCTCCTGACTTTTGATATGTGGCATTTCAACCAACTTACACTTTATTTTGTTTTTATTGCAAATAAGCACATGTTAGCAGACATACAAACAACACATTGGAGTGAACGATGCTGTCCTGTACATGCTTCACCATGCCCTAGCTCATCAGGAGGAACCTGGCGCTTATGTGAGAATCAAGTTCTTTGATTTTTCAAGCGCATTCAACACCATCCAACCCAACATACTCAAAGACAAGCTCACAGAGATGGCAGTGGATCCTTCCTTTATCTCCTGGATCACAGATTACCTGACAGGAAGGCCACAGTATGTCAGGTTGGAGAACTGTGTTTCTGGGACATTAATGAGCAGCACGGGGGCTCCACAAGGGACTGTCCTGGCTCCATTCCTGTTCACACTGTACACGGCAGACTTCAAATACAACTCTGAGTCCTGCCACATCCAGAAATACTCGGACGACACTGCTATTGTGGCGTGTATCAGGAATGGGCAGGAGTCTGAATATAGGGACCTGATAAAAGCCTTCAGTGACTGGAGTCACAAGAACTGTCTCCTCCTGAACACCTCAAAGACCAAGGACATGATCATAGATTTCCGCAGGTCCAAGCCCCCTCTTCAGCCAGTGAATACCTGTGGGGTGGACATCGAGGTGGTGCCAAGCTGTAAGTATCTAGGTGTACACCTGGATAAAATTGGACTGGTCCCAAAACACAGACGCTGTCTACAAAAAGGGGCAGAGCCGCCTCCTTTTCTTAAGGAAGCTCAGATCTCTCGACATCTGTAGTAAGATGCTGCAGATGTTTTCTCAGTCTGTGGTGTGTTGTTTTATGCTGCAGTCTGCTGTGGAGGAAGCATCAGACACAAAGATGCAAGGTGGCTGGACAAACTAGTCAAAAGACCTGGCTCTGTGATTGGAGTCAGGTTGGACACACTGGAGGAGGTGGTGGAGAGATGCACTCTGAAGATGTTCGAGGCCATCATGAACAACCCAGATCATCCACTCCACAACACCTTGATGGACCAAAAAAAATGTGGTGGACGGCTCCTCTCTCTTCGATGCAGGACAGAGAGATACAGAAGATCCTATATACCAACAGCTGTCAGGCTTTATAATTCTTTGACATTTAATAGTTGAGCTGACAGATAATTGAATTTCCCCTTGGGGATGAATAAAGTTATTCTTATTCTTATGCTTCTGTTTTAGTCAATTCGGCTGTCAACACAGGCAGCGCAATGGGTCGTGTTTCACTTGCACTAGGCATTCGTAAGCTTGACCTGAAGCGTATTTTACATCTAAAATCTATTTTCTTCCATTTTTTGTACAATAATATGGTAGACACTACTGTAAGTTTTGTCAAAACGTGGATATACTACACTGAATACTGTACCTGAACACATCCTGTAGACAAAAACAGAGGGTTAAAGTTGCTGCAGTTGAGAGCTCTGACAGCAACCATACTGATGCATATTGTAACATTTAAGGATGTTTTTTTCCCACCTTTACTGATGGACAATTCAAACAATCAACTTCAAGGGGGAAGAACTAATAAATTCCTCTATAATTGTTTTAATGATGTGTGCAATGTCATTCCAGTGTGGAGGAGAGCAGGGATCTTCTCCTGTTCTTCAGGACCCTCAGGACTTTCTCAGACAGATGTGATGACCGGTGCAGAACCTTCCAACACTTCCAGGTAAGTGAAGACATACCTGCACCGAAATGGACTTCACATTGGTGACCCCACCCTCACACACCTGCTTTCTATTATTTGTGTGTTGTTGACACATGAGGAACTCCTCGGAGCGAATATGAAGGATTTGACCTAGTTGGGCTTTTCCCTCTATGCGATGTGTTTCACACCACTGATTTAAATTTTTGTGAAACATGGCAGTATTTTAGGCCAATGAGATTTCTGTTGCTGTTCTTTTGTTGTTTCTTTATGGTTCTGGAGATGTTTACTTGTTGCTCAGTGACATATCTGCATCATTCGTTGGGGACAAGATGTGTCCATCCTGAATTCTGTCAGTGGGGAGAGCAGATGGTCCATCAGTCAGTGTGAGGGCAGACAGACCCAAAATGGAAACTTAATGGTTGGATCTAATCTTTAACCTCTGCTCGACCTCTGTTGGGCTTCACCTTCATCCATCAGTGGAAGAGCCTTGTTGTCTTGTCCAGTGTAGAGGTCAGAGGATGAATCTAGAGGGACAGGGTTTCTCTTTGTGGTCCAGAAGAGACTGGCTTCAGGTTTTGTATTTCAAAACAGTTGTTAGCCTAATGTCAACCATGAAGATACAATAACGTCCTTAAAAGGGTCAGTATTGTTTGTAAAGTGCTTAGACTCAGGCTGATGAAGAGTAAACTGGAGGTTAATGCAGTGGGTGTGAATTGGTGTGAGCATGGTAAATATCAGGGTGGGACTTAATTTAAGAGGTAGCAGTAAAATGTCAAACAGTAAATCAAGCTGCAGAAGCAATATGGAACCTATTCTCCTGTTTACTTGGAGAATGTAAAGTTCTGCCAAGTTGGCTGTGCTGGAGGAGGATTAACCCACATTTTCCATACTGGCCTGTGTGCTCTAAACTCTTATTTTGCTTTAGTTGCATTTTCTTCAGTGTTATTATGGAAAAATGTAATTCCCATTGTAACTACTCAGCTGTAATGTGGGCAGTGCCTTGTATGCTGATTTCCATGCTTTAATGACACACAGACATTAACATGTATTTAGAGGAATAAACAAATAAAGATATAAAACACAAAGAATTCACATACAATCCAGGAATCTTAACCGACATTAACCAGCCAGTCACTGTAGGTCTGCAGGACTGCAGATGATGGTGGGCAGCATACCAGTCACAAACCACAGACGTTTACAAGCATGTGGCCAATCACTGAATGGCATTTCTCCATTGTGGGCATATTAGTGTTAACTGTCTGCACACAGATGCACAGACGCACAAACACATGCAGACAGCCATGGGGAATGGTGTAGTGCACATAATGTTTTTGTTGTGCTAGCGGTGTGACTTAAGATGGTGATATCAGTGGGTCATGTCAGCCACAACAGACCCAAACAGAATCTGCAGATTTTTTTAAAAAAAATATTATTTAATTTTTATTCAGTTTTCAGCAGAGATCCAAAGTGAAAATCTACAGACATTAGCAGAATGTTCGTTTTGCTTGTAATGTGGCAAACAATATCCAGTTCACTTTTGTCTGCAAAACACATTCATTCTTCCACCTACTACAACATCATATTCATTCTCAAATTTAACACTTTAAAGTTTCTTTAGATATTTAACAGTTCTCGTACCTTTCCAAATATTCATCTGTTTCTTTTTGAAATCCACATGGACCACTCTTCACATCGACATAACAAAGGACTCAGCCTATATGAGCGCACACTCTACCTTGTGAGCTAGAGATTGCCCCATTACCAGTTTGTTTTAACTGAATATTCTCTGGTCCGGCTCAGCTAGAAACACAAAAGCGCAGAATCTGTCAGCATGTTAGTAACTGGTAGCCTACTGACAATGTTGTCTTTACGTCACCTGATCAACTGACTTTAGCCATTTTGATAACAGACATTCGACTTATTGAAGATGTGAACTAACCGCAGACACTTGCCTTGTCCATGGACTTATGGCGGTGTGGAGCTATAATCCACGGCACATAGCTCCTGCAGAATTGATTCAGAGGAATCACAGTAATGGTTATTTAACATTACTTTTGGCATTAAGATTTTTAATGGTCTTGGTGGGGGTTCCTGTTGGCCTGGTGGTCTGCCAGGCCTGTACATATAAATAACTGAAAGTAAATCAACCTAAAAGGGCACTTGGAAAATGCAGTCCCTTTTGAAGGCCGAATTCCCTATCTTGTGTTTTTAATAAAAGTGAAAAAATAATTTGTGTATCATATCTGTGACTTGGATCCACTCCAAAATTCAATAGGTTCTTCCTTGGCCTGTGCTACACCCTTCCTCCAAGTTTCATGAAAATGTGGCCTGCAGCTTTTCCATAATCCTGCTGACAAACAGACAAACAAACACACTAAACTGAAAACATGACCTCCTTGGTGGAGGTAATGACCTCAAACTGTCTTTATGCACCTCTGCCATTTTCAGTGTCATGTAATGTACTTTTAGTAGAAAACTTAAGTACTCTGGGGTGTCATGAACATTTCAACCTGTAATGGCCACCTCCAGGGCTTGGCATATAACACATGGATGTTTAAGTTGTATGCTGACTTGAGTTTTTATACTTTGACGAAAAGACTATCTCTTATTAGATGTTTGACACTTGAGTTGAACGTATACCGGTAGTTTTGCTTAAAGGAATTATGGAGGCACTATGGTGGGTACATTTGTAGGCTCCATTGCTACCCAGTACAGTAGTTCATGAGCATTTCCTCAAAAATGTAAATAACACATTAGGGTTTGGGAGATGCCAAGTACATTGCTCTGTTTGGGCTGCTTATGCTTTTTCCTACAAGTGTCAGATGTTGGCATAGACTGTTCACAGTAAAGACAACATTAAAGAAGATGAGGAGAGACTCTTTTCAGAAACAGATATCAAACAAAGACATTTCCTCTGCAGACCCTCTGCTAACTACAGTCACCGTTGTTGATCTCAGCATGAATGAAAGAATATAAACACAGTTACTATGGAGAATATACTTATTGCACAATACAGGTGAAATTTAAAGCTTAACTCTAATCAAAACTTCTGCATCTACAAAGGGACCGGCATAACTACCACTAAAACCTCCTGTGTTGATTGGAGTACGATTCCATTTTTTTCTGGCTGTACCTGTACTTTAGGCTAAACATTTGAAACACTTTTTCTTACACATAAAGCAGACTCAAAAATAATTCCAAACTCATTTTAATTTACAAAGTTTGACTTTATTAAAACATCTTAAAAACATTGCCATGTCACATACCCATCTTCCTGTACATCACTGTCTTATTCACATCAGTAATAATTTCTCTTTATTACTGGAAGGGAAGAGTTAGAGACACAAGCAAGACATTTTAAAAGCAGACAAAATAAAAAAGGAGTAACTTTCACATTACTATAGTTCATAGATACATTGTTCCCCAGCTCACTCCAACTGGAGTCTATAAATTAAAAAACAAAGTGAAGCCGAGTCACAAAATGCTTAAGAAAGCCTGCAGTTGGACAAGTCTACATGGCCATTGCCTTTTATAGAGAGGACGTTTTAATGGAATAATTAAAAGTGAAATTAATTCACACAATAGCAGAGCAAAACGCAGTCGTTTTCTGAGAGAACACTCATGAGAAAAGTATTAACAGACTATTCCTGCTGGCATACCAAGACAATCTAATGTGAATCAGCTGTCTGAGTCAGCTAGAATCAATAGTCTGACAAGAAAATCTCAAAGCAACATACAATGAATGTCAAATGCTCACAGGCTGTTTTATTTTAAGTGCCATTTCAGAAACTTTTCATTGCCATGTGACAATGTTCATTTGGAGAAAATAACACTTTAAATCATCATGCAGGCATCAAGTATTCCTCTTGTATGACTAAAATGACTTCAATCTTGTTTGGAAGACACTGTAGCATCTTCCCTCCTTCTGTCATCACAACTCTTTAAAATATTAACTGCAAAAATACTTGGTTTGTGGTTTACAAAGAACATCTAAGGTTGTGTTTTGTAAACTACAGTAACATTTTCATTCAGTGGTGACGGTATGTCAGACAGGACTTATATTTTCAAAATGGACTTTTTTAATATTATGTGTTAGCCTCAAAGCCAGCCTACATTGTTTTTAGTCTGGAAGTTTTAAAATGAAGCATGCAACAACATTAATACACATAGTTAAAAACTGCTCTTCATGTCATGTGTTCTTGCAATGATGTCTGACCAGATTAAATTCCTGATGATCCACAATGAGCAAGGTGAAAACTGTGATCCGGCTTTGTAAGGCTAAAAAATGTGTCGTTCTATAAAAGCACTTGTTGGACAGTTTACTTGCAGTTGTTGTTTTTGTTGTTAAATTTAATGTAAAACCGTGAAATGAGATGTTTTACACAAGTACAAGTTACTTGTTTAGGTCAGCAAAAGTGGCAAAGTTATATAACAGGTTGCAGTAATATCCTGACTTCATTTTTTTTCTTTAGTACTTACAGTTGCATAAAGTAAAAAATAACTTCTATTTTAGATTCTGTTTCACAAAAGTGTGAAAACATTGGCCTGTTGTGTTTCGAACTAATAAGTACAGGTAGTTATAAGCAAGCCTGTTGGCTTGTGGCTGCATATGTGTTTAAAGTCACAAGCAGTGTGTGTCGTTTCATTCATGTAGGTAGTACAGCGTCAGGTCAAAATGAAACAATAAATTGGACTGATGTTGTAAAGATGTTGGTGCTTCTCCACTCATTTACAGGATTACATCAGTTCTGCTGCCATTACGTCACCTGTAGAAAGGACAGTCAGAGGGCAGTTTGCCTGCTGAACAGGTGGTCTGAATCTGTGTATCTGGCTATCTGACAATAACAGTCTCATCGTCAAGGCTTAAGTGCGCTTCAGTGTTTGTCCAGTTTATTAACATCTGAAGCCCTTTTTTTGATAGTGGAATCAAAAGCTGTGTTGGACAATTTTTGTTGTCTGAAACAGACAATCTGACAAACACATCCACTTTATGCATTGATTGGCCAGGTGTGTTGAGGTGTAAGGTAGGCTGGATCTAGACTTCTTTCTCAAGGTCTTTTATGACTTTGGTCTTGTTAAACATCATAAATGCTTTTGAAGAGAGATTGTCTGGAAGTGTGGGCCGTTACACACATTTGTAGGATTCAACATGTCAAGACTTCAATGTGATTCAAGAAACAAAGTTGTTGGAGAAGGATCAGAGAGGCAGTGTGATGTAGCCTGCCTTTCACTGAGGATAGTTTTAACTAGTAGAAGTGTCTTTTTTAGACGTGTTCAGACTAACTAGTTTGTTTGAAGCATAGTGAGGCCTTCACAACTTTTGGGTTGTTTTGCACCAATTCATTTGACTGTGACTGTCAACATCTCTAGTGTACATCATCCTGCAGATGTTTAAATGCCTGAAAAAGGCCAGAGTAGAGAAGATCCTTGAATTCTACACCTTTTAATCCAGTGAATGGTTTCATTTCGACCTGACAGTGTCACATGCTGTTTGTAGGTTTGCTGAAGTAAAAAACATTGACACCTTTATCCCCACCATGGGACCAGCACCCCAAATTCCAGAACGTCACGGTATCCCCCCAGCACTCTGTTGTGGGAAAACTGCTCCATCAGCAACAAAGGGGCTACAGTAAAGTTTCTGCCTCCTCAGCGGTACCGTCCGACAGGCAATACCTTCATACAGACAAAACTGTCGGGGTACTTCGACAGCACCACGGGGTTGCCGTCCATACGGACCTCACTGAGGCTTGGTCGTAGGTAGTAGGTGTCATTGCCCCTGCAGAAGGTGTTTACGTTGACCTCAGTTATGTTGTTGTTCTGAAGAAAATGGAGTGAATAAAATGTTAGCTGGTTGAGTCGAAAAAACCTCAGAATCAGATAGAAAGATTTGTCCTATAATACTGATTAATATTTCACTAGCACGCAAAAAAACTGTTTCAATTCAGTGTCCCTAGCTTCCGAAGTCAATATAGTTGTGTATATTTTAGCATTGAAGGATACAAACCTGTAGATGTAAGATTCGAACACTGTCTGGGATGTATGGAACAGCCTCCAACTGGTTGTCAGCCAGGTAGAGGTTGATCAGCTTGGCCATTTTCTGTTGGAGAAACAAATTCACACCATGAAGACCTCATAGATTCAGCTGAATTATTCAAGCCATCCGTGTGTGGAAACTAAAGGTTTACTTTCAAAAACATACAGCACACTTGGATACAAGAATATATATTAGCAGAAATGTAAAAATGACAGTTTGTGGTTTTAGGGGGAGTTAGGAGCTGCATCTCTTTCGTATTAATAAACGGTCAAGTAGTGACTGTATTACTTCCTGGAGTCTGAGGTTGCCAGGTTTGGTACCATCGTGCCTGTACAGAAACCAGTACCTGCTGCTGAACAGAAGTACGAGATGGATGGATATACTAAAGAGTTCCAACATGTATCTCCCCCAAAAACCACAAACTTCTTTCTCATTCTTTGGGCAAAGAAAGTAAGCATATTTCATAAACGGTTAGAAAAAACTAATGTAGGCAATAGAAAACTCTGCAGTAAGGAAATGTAGGCTCCATCCAAGCATCTCTGTATTGGTTTTCTATTGTGTTGTAAAGCAACCTAAAATGATGTTGCATAGTATCCTGTAGTACCTTGTCCTATGAATCTTTGCTCTGCACAAATATCATACACAGTACAGGATTTAGCCAGCTTGTCTTCACCTTTGGCACAACATTGCTAAGAAGAGCTCCCCTGGCTGGTTTGTGTCTCTCTGATAATAAATACTTGCTAATGATAGACAAATAGTTCTGTTCAATTTTCGAAAAATGCTTTGATTTGACCCAGTCTCCATTGTCTAGATCAGGTTGGGATGATTGAAAAAGTCTGGAGAGATGAAGATGTTTACCTTGAAAGCATTAGCTTTGACACCCTTTGTTTTGAGGAGGTTGTAGTTGGCATTGAAGGATATGAGTTTGGAAGGTAACATAGGAAGTTTGACCAGTCTGTTCTCAGCCAGAGACAGTTCCTCCAGCAGGGTCAGCTTAGCGAACGCGCCATCTTCGATCTCTGAGATCATGTTCCCCGACAGGTCAATCCTCTTCAGCGTCACTATTAATAGGTTGGAGAAAAATATGTTATTGCAGTTGTCGCTATTTTGGACATCTCGCTTTCTTTTGTTGTTGTATCACCATTTTGAACCATTTTAGGTCAACTGGTTCTCGTTCCTTCCCTGTTCAACAAAGCTATTACAGACACCTGTCAAATTGTTCCTCTGATGTTATTGTAGAACTCTGTAGACTATTGCAATCCAGCACAATGTAGTACTAAAAGACCAAGACATGGACTGGATAATCAGCTGAGGTGTTTGACCAAGACCCTGTTGAGAGGGGCACACCTAAAACTATTTTTGTATTTGAATTTGTGGATGTATGTATTCGTCCTCTTGGAGAGAGATACTTGGACCAGTATCTTTGTAATTTTGCAAATATTAACACTGGCATTTCTCTTCTGGGCTGGGGAATTATCAAGTCAGGGTTTCTCCTGTTAGCAGTGGTGCAAAGTGCTTTACCCTTGTGATGTGTATGCATTTCTGTTTTTTAAGGTCTCTCAGCCAGCTGGTGTCTTGCCAGACAAAAAAAGAACCGTAGCAAACGGGGCTAAGCATTTTATGACCCAGAACCTAACATGAAAAAACTTAAAATCAGCAACAGAAGCTGATATCTGTTGTGTATTTGTCCTGCCTAATTCTGCTGTCTTTACCCTGTTTACCGCAACATCACATCCCATTGCTATGCTGACGACACACAACAATACCTAAAAGGATACTCCAGTGATTTACTTTTGCACTTTCTTAAAGTTTTGAGACTCTGAAGAGACAGATTGAAAAAATAATGCTTAACATCTGTGCAGCAGAGGCCAAGATATCCTGACTCTTAGTTCCAAGTTTGGATCCACCTTCAAAAACACTGGATCCTACATTTTCCATGATGCCGTTCTAAAGTGTCTTTTCATTTAACCCTTCCGGCCTGGTAAACACCCACATTTTTCAAATTGTACACCTCCAGTTTGTAATGCAGGCTTACTGTTATAAACTTACAGTCTCTAAGGCCAAGCTGAAATAACCCAAAGACACATGCTGGGAAGATTTTCTGTAAATAATAAAGTGCAGTATACAATTTCAGGATAATTAATCAAAGAACAATACAGTGAATCTGACTAGTATTCACCACCACCTCTCAGTCTCTGGAGACAGTTTCCAGCCTTACCAATGTCAGCAAAGTCTTTGGTGCTGATCTTTTTGATCTTGTTGAAGCGGGCATACAGGTAGGCCGTCTCTTTAGGCAATGTGGGAACGGCGGTCATGTCTGGACTGACCTCCTCACAGTATACTGAACCAGTCAGACACACGCACAGCAGGCAGGTGGGTAGGTCTGCAATACAGAGGCACCACACAAACATCAAGCCTTCTTCAGAATAGTCTGTAGTCACAACAATGCATTTCTAACAACCAATCATTAATTCAGTTAGGGCTGCAACTAACAATTATATTTTTGATTAGTTTTGTAGGCTACAAAATGTCAGAAAATAAAATTCTATGAAGTGTTCAAATGTCTTGTTTTGTCCGATGAGCCTACAACAACTCAAAGATACTCAGTTCATTGCATAAGACCTAAGATAGGTAGGGTACAGTATGTTTTGTATTTTTGTTTGAAAATAACTTCAACAGTGAATCGATTATCAACATAGTAGTCTATTAATTTTCTGTTGATCGATTAATCATCTCATCAACTGTAATATTGCCTGTGTTTATGAAACAAGGGAGTACCAAACATTTCAGTCAAACTCACTTTTTTCCTCCTGTGTAGTTTGAGAGAATATTATGGTAGAAATTAATCAATTTGATGTAAAGCAACCATCGTGCATGCTTTTACTACTTCACATCCTCACTGGTCTAACTCTCTTTATGTGGCAGTCAGTCATCTGTAGCTCACCTACAGCTAGTTCAAAATGCAGACACGAGTCTCCTCACTGGTACTAAGAAGAAGGAATTTATCTCTCTTGTACTGGCCTCTCCTCACTGGTTACCAGTGAAATATAGTATTGATTTTAAGATTGTTTTTATTTGTTTTTAAAGGTCTGCCTTTAAGATCCCTCAGATATTTTGATTAATCAGATTAATGTTCCACATTCCCAGTTTTAATTATTTAGTTGTATTTTAACTCCCCCTGTAAATAACTTTAGTCAGCGCTTGTTTTTAAAATGTGCTCTATCGATAAATTTGACTTAACTTGATATCATTATACCAAGAATGATAATCTTACACTTTCAAGTTTGTCATAAACTTTAATTTGACCCGCTTTTCATCTTATTCAGGTTCTTGTCACCTCAGAACCTAAAAGAGCAGGTAGCCATGTTGGGCATGACTTCTCCATACATTAAAAAATGTGTTCTTTGAGATAGATACTATGAAGTAGACTTTAGAGGCAACCAACCAAGTTATTGTAATTGCTGTTTGCCAACATGTGCTTCTGGGTTCAAACCCAACTCAACTTTGATTAAAATGTTCTGAGAAAACTGAAGTTTCTCTTTGTGTGTTTCCCAAACCTTCAAACCAGGAACACATTGACTCAATTGGCCAGCAGTTTAAACTTTCTATATCAATTTAAATGAGATGTTTTGTATGTACATGAGAAAAACAGGCCTTTCTCTTACCAGAGGCATCTCCTCCTGCTTCGATTGCAGTGTCATCAGGTTCATCAGCAACAGACACCACGCTCTGCAGGAGAAAGCAAGGCCTGTTCATATAGCCGCCAGCTCATTTGCTAGAGCAAAACATTAGCCCCTTTTACACTGTCTGTTCAAGGTGAGAATATTGCGTTGTTTTGCCACCTCACAATGCTGTATGTGAGGTACAATCACAGAATGGGGAGAGTGGTCTTGCCTTAGTAACAGCAACAGTAACAGCACTGAAATGGCAGAGGACGAGGTCAGCGGCCATATAACAGAGATGGTCAATGATTATTATTGGCACGTTTTGCTATTGTTATTGTATTTAAAGCACTATTGACACATGTTATATGTTGCCCTAGAGGCCAACGCTGCTGTGTCACGTGTCATGCCCATCACGTCTCGTATGCCATCTATAATCACACACTGGAGCGGAATGATGTTGCTGTTGTTTTGTTTTGTGTCAAAATGCAAAGGTGGCCTGAAGAAGGGACCTTGGTGTGGCCCTGTAGTGCAATCTGTGTGTAAAAATGACAATTGACGCTCCCAAGGTTAGGAGTTCAGTTTTGGAAATATGCTCACATGTTGCACTGTGTCAAAGTTTTTGTAGAAACAAAATGAAGATAGAAAAAATGTATTGCATTGTGCTGTTTTCAGCCACTGCTGTTAAATATAGTGGTCATGAGCAGGTTTTGGTTAGGTTTGATGTAATGATAACGTTAAAAAAAAAAAAAAATAGAATCAGTTAGAATTAAATCAAAGACACTAACAATGTGGCAGGTTTCTCTTACAGTCACAGGCATGTAGACTGGAATAAAACTGCTGTCTTATTTGGAAAATGTAATTTACACACTGATGGTGACCATGGCGACAGTAAGTCTTGTTATGAATTATTTATAAAACAGTGAGGGGATAATAAAATGTGTGATTTTTAACCACTGAAGAACAAGAACTGGAGTCTGTAAGAGACACTGTTGGGTCCAAGTGGACACTTTGACTGTAAATTTCACTGTGTTAGAAATAACTGTGTTGCTGACAGCGTGTCGCTTTAAGTACACCTGAGAAGATGAAATCCAGAAAATCCAGTTTCAGTCACAGATCCACGAGTTTAAAGGGTTTATCAACGCTAAAACACTGTAAAGCAGATGTTATACTATGAGCCAGAATTTTTCAACTCTGGCAAGTTGTCATGATGACAGTCACTTTATCCTCCATTTCCATAATCTCCAGATGATGAATAGAATTACACAGTTCATGTTACAAAGTCATCTACCAGGAACATGTGCTTGGATGTATTTGATTGCCCAGTGAAGTTCATTCATTCATCTTCTAACCACTTCATCCTCTTGAGGGTCGCGGGGGGGCTGGAGCCTATCCCAGCTGACATCGGGCGAGAGACAGGGTACACCCTGGACAGGTCGCCAGACTATCGCAGGGCTAACACATAGAGACAGACAACCATTCACACTCACATTCACACCTACGGACAATTTAGAGTTATCAATTAACCTAGTCCCCAATCTGCATGTCTTTGGACTGTGGGAAGAAGCCGGAGTGCCCGGAGAGAACCCACGCTGACACGGGGAGAACATGCAAACTCCACACAGAAGGGCTCCCACGCCCGGGATCGAACCGGCAACCCTCTTGCTGTGAGGCGAGAGTGCTAACCACCACACCACCGTGCCGCCCGCCCAGTGAAGTGTGTTGGATAATACTTCTGACACAGTTCTGCCATTGGTCTGAACACAGACGCCATTCAATGCTCTCATTATCAACAATTGCACGTTGGTTACCAGACTCTATTTCTGTAGCAGTCTACAGCTGGTTACTGGCCGATCACTGACCACAGTCATAGCTGCTGCAGTGTGCACGACTAGTTACTGGTTAGCTGCGGGGTTGAGGGAATTTTTCCTTTTTAATTTTGTGGTGATGACTTTTGGATTTGCATTGACATTGTTCTTTGTAACCATACCTGATCAGTTCATCTTTCAGAAATGTCCTTGTACTTGCACTGACACATAACCAGGCGGGGTAATGCCGTTGTGCTGTCATGCAGGAACCAATGAGAATTATGTTGGAATTTTGGGCTTGTGAACAACTCCAAATCTTTCAACTGTGGCAGCCAGGTAAATTGTATCATCAATAAGCCACTTGCCACAGAAGCTCATCATTCTGAGGACTTAGTTGCATGATTGCAACCAAAAAGCATCTTTGCAAAATACAACCAGAGAGAGGGGAACTAATCTGCTACCAGTACACTAACAACTAATAAAAGTTTAAGTTTAAGTTGTAACCAATCAAAGTATCCTTGAGCAAAATAAAAACCCCAATCCTTGTTTCTGAACGAACTGACTGGACTGCAGACCAATCAAAGGGATGAAAACAGAACTTTTCCACATTGTGGATTAAAAAGTTAGCCTGAGTGAATCTTGTGGTTAATTGTAGAAGCAGAAGAGGCTATGAAGTCTGTCTCTGAAGGACCTGGCACTGACAGACTGTTGAATGAAAAACAGCTGGTCCCAAATGAAGTTTTTACTCATTAAAAACTCAAGTTAAGTTTCACAGCCTCATTCACTCACACTTATTTCTGTCCGTCTCATTCTCTGGATTGTTTGTGGGTTTTTCCACTTCCTGCAAGTGTTTCCCGAAGGATCAACCAGACCAGACTCTGGTTTTGGTTTGTCCAAATATTTCTTGAAGAGGTTAGTGTGGTTAGTCAATGGTTAGTGTGGTCACTTCAGGGTTCTGTTTGTCTGGTGGGAGAAAAAGTTAGACACAGCCACAAGGTGTGTGAGTGTGTGTGTGTGTGTGTGTGTGTGTGTGTGTGTGTGTGTGTTTGTGTTGAAACTGTGAGCTGAATGAATTATTACCTCTTAGAGGAGGGCGGTGAAGTCAAGTGCTGACAGTTTTTGGCGTTTGCCAGTGGGAGAAGACAAATTAACTGACTAAACCATGAAGTGGATTATTAGCTCTTAGAATAATGTGGCTCGGTCATGATTTTGCATATTTCCAAATATTGAGCATGACAAAATTGTCCTTGGGGATAGTAAAGACTTATTTTATATCTTATTCCTCATCTTTTTTACCTGTTTTATTTTTCTTATCTTTCCTTAATAAGAAATTTCTATTATCTAAGTGTTAAGGGTGTCTTTCTGCTCATATTTACTGTAAGGAGAGCAGAGCCTTTGTTTTTAATTAAAGTCTATGCACAAGATTGCATATTATTATTTTTCTTTATAAATGCAACTTCACCACCTGAATAAATCACCTTGAATCACTATGTAACAGTGACAACTACAAGCGTAAGGAATGTCTTCTGAAGTAGTGCAACATGTGAACGGCAAAAACTTTATTGCTGCCTCAGGACTATTTAAGAAAAAAAATGTGTTTTGCAAATTTAAATCAAATGTTTGTCTCAAAGCATGTTTGCAATAAAAGCATGTGCCTTGCAGAAAAGCATGCTGTAAATAATAATGTACTTACCCTAGCCCTCCTTGATTTCAAATGGTCATTGAAGTATCCGTTCAGCTCCCTGTCAGGTAGAGATCCCGGTATCAGCTGTGAATCATGATCAGACCTCCTGGACGAGGCTGCCACCAGCCACGGCACCAGCATACAGGTGAATAAGAGAGCCTTCATGCTGTCCAAAGCAGTGTGACGCCAACACACCAGCTCGCCTTAAAGCCTGAGTTTGGGTCAGCAGCTGCTCTATGCTACAAGCCCCTGTTGGGATGTGTCAAATGACTGTATTTAAAGGCTGAACCAGTAGCTTTCAGCAGACTCTTAAAGCAGAGTTTATAGAGCAGAGCACTTAACCCTTCCCTGACCACCCACCATCCATCTGCTGTGTGAGAGAGAGAGAGAGGCAGAGACAGGATGTACAGAAAGAAGCAGACACACCAAATAGAGGCACATATGGAAAAAGACAAAGAGTCAAAGAGAGAATATAGTGTCCTTTTTTCTGTCCCCTCAATGTGTACAGGAAAAAATGCAAAAACTGCAGAGACAGCAGAAAAATTGAAAGTTGACAACCACAGTGTGAGTGTGTTTTGTCGGGAGGAATGTCTGTGGTCTCCGCCTGGCCACTCAGTAATGACTCGTAATAACCAACCTATCTTTCATTAGGCTGGATGAGTGTTTTTTTTCTTCTGGACTGGCTCTGTTTTTCTCTCAGCCGATGATCAGACAAACACATTTAGCAGCCGTTAGACAGACACTGATTATAGGCTAGATTTTATATGATTACTTTGGACTGACCATCAGTCGAAGCTGCTTCGCTTGCTGGATGACTCCTCTCAGAGTTAACGAGGTTTCAGGTTATAGTTTATGTTACTCAGTTGAGCAGAGTATCAGTACTCGAAACCTTTAACGTATTGACTGTAATAGCCAAGTACCAAGTTGTATTGAAACTTCTCCAGTCGAACGATACCTGCATTCAAACCTTTTTGTACCTAGCTCTAGAAAAAAATGATTATTTGTATGTTTTTTCTCACAGCCAATCACAGCAAGATTTCTTCAGTTTAATGTGACATGTGATTGGCCCACTACCCCAGCAGCTACAACCCACACAGTCTGATGAGGTGTAGTCAAGCGCTTACAGTCACATGATGGGTATCAAATGAAGTCCTCAACTGGTATTACCATCACTTTCAGCTACTGGTTTTGGTTCAGATATCGTGATTTTTTTTTTACGACACCCAGCCCTATTACCCACTGCTTCCACTTCCTTTTACATTATCAACCAATAAAGTTTTTTCAGTAAAAGCAACAATTTCTCAGCTAGAATGAGGACGGTACAATGAATGTAATGTTCACGCATAGTTATATAGTTACACATGCACAGTTATACTAAAGTGCAGAGACTGTTTAACTGCACAAGTTTTATTCAAATGAACAAGAATATCTTTTGAAAGAATTATGTTTTTCCCTCGACTGGGGCTCCGTAGATTTGGAGAATCTTTGATAAGGAGTGTTGAGGCTGTTGGTGGACCCATACCTTACAAACACTTAATGTTGGGTTTCCTTTCATTTAGTGTTCTATAGCTACCACCATCACCACCAAATCCTCACGTCGCATACATAAAATCAAACTGCGCTGAGAAAACTCTGCTTCACTAAGTTATTTTTTAGCCACCTAAAAAGGCCCACCAAAAGAGTCAATATCAGTGTAAATGTACAGATTTTTTTTAGGTGGCTAAAATAAGTTTTGCTGCCGTCCCGTCCACAGCAGTACATAGCTTGGCTTTTGTGCTGGTAGATTTGGTTTATCAAACATGATCACAAAGCAACAGTACATAAAATAAGTGCAGCAGAAACATCAAACGGGTCAGACCACTGTGTTTAACCACATATTTTTAAACGTTTTTACATATCTCTGTAGTTGGAATCAGTTGCCAGTTGTCTATCTGGAAGTGATTGTTGTTAGCGCGACATCGCAGTGATTCAGTCTGTAATTGTAGAATCCATGACAAGGACCATTAAAGCTGTTGTGGAAGCTCACAGTGGAACAACATCTTACTAACACATTTTGTGGGTTTTTTATGGGGTTTACTCTCATGTGTCACCCATCTGTATGTAAAATTGCAGCAGTAATATCCCGGAGGAAGTTCCTCACTGTGGTTATAAAGTAAAGTGAGCAGGTTCTACACACTCTAAGTGTTTTCATCCTCCTTGCAGTTTTCCACTGACATGATTGGCTATAGAAACTTTGCGGGTTGTGGACATAAACACATATGTTTCACTGTAACAGAAGCTTAGTTTTAAATGGACCTAAATCTGTGTTTCTAACATAAGGTGCTTCATCTGAACCAACTGAGGTCTCTGTTCGTGAGACTGGAGCCAGAACAATCCCGCAGTAGCATTTGGTCTCTTTATTGCTTCCTTCCTGGTGCTGAGGTGTCTTGAATGAGAATATTGTTCAAAAGTTCAGATGCTTTTTTATCTTTGAACATTTCTGTTCTGCTTTCTGATATGTAACATTTATTTGGTTGTCTTGCATAACGTCAAAGGTAGAGCAACAGTGTCTCGGTTTGTCCAGTCTTTGTATTGATTTGAATTATTGGAATGAGTAATTAGCTGTGAAAAAGTGACATTCTCACAGTCATATAAATTTGACTTTCTCAAGCTTATCGAGGTTTAATGACAATCCCATTGAAAATGTGATTTTCTCCTTCAGTCATCCTCAGTTTATGGGGAGCATGATCAATGCTGTTGTAGAAAGATGTCATCTGTGTTCAATTTTTCATCTGCATTGTTTTTAGCCACATTTAGGTCTAATAGTCTTAGGTCTTTATAGTTTTGGCAAACATCTGGGTGCAAAAAGGCATGCATCATCATTATCATCAATGCCTTAAAGCCAAACAGATTAAAATTTTCCATGACGTGACAGGAAACTGGATGTTAACTAAATTACAGTCAAATGCTTATTCATGTAAATAGTTTAATATTTTTAATATGTTCAGGTTTACAGTCCTTTTTCAGGCTTTCTGAATGTATTTTTGCATGTTCATTTTATATGAGCCTAAAACTGATCAACATCACACAATGGTGGAACAGTAGATTTATCCGCAGATGAGGCATATTTTCCTTTTTTGGTATTTTTTCCCCAACTATTCTGGTTCTTATTTGTTTTCAAAGAGGATTTGTTATGCATTTCAATCTTTATCGGACAGATGACAGGTACCTTGAGATCCTGTAAATTAGCTACTTTGCAAAAATACTAGTTGGGCAAGCAATAAAACATCAGGCAAAATGTCTATGATAACTTGACTGGTTGATGAACAGAACGACAGTACTCCTTAACCCTATGGGCCCGAACGACGCATAGTGCGTCCAAATTCACACCTGTTCTTCTCTGTAGATTTTCTCCGCGACCGTGCGTCATAGCGAGAAGTCACGCATATCACGTGAAACAGGAATCAGAGCGTTCCGACAAGACCAAGCACTTGTCGGTAGTCCAATGTTTTCACAGCGAAAAAAAATGATAAAGTTACACTAAAATTATGTATAACAGAGCTTTCATACAGCTTTGCACACACATTACTCTTGGATGGATTTCTCGCGAATGCAGGGTCGCACAGAAATGCCATGCATATCACATGAAAGCGCAGGAGCAGAACTTTCCACTGATACCACACACATCATTGGGCTGTCATCCCATCATGTTATAAATCCAGATTAATTGTCTACAAAATAAAAACCTGACGAATTTCTTTACAATCCATTATACAGATCTTGTTATCAGTCACTTCATATAGTGAGGAATATCGTATCTTACCACGTCTTAGGCTTGCGTGTGTGTCTCCCTGTCTATCCACGTTTGTAGTCCAGCTTTCAAGATGCAAATATCTCCATATTGTCCAGTTGACACTCCATCAAACTTTGTATGACAAGACCAGCCACTTCACCTTTGCGCACCCAGACAACTGTAGCCTAATTATGCATGCATGACAGGGCCGTAGTCACCATATACATTGAGGGGGACACGTGTCCCTCCCAATGCCCAAAATGTTTCCCCAATATATAACTGAAACTGAAAAACAACAACAAACTTTGTTTTCTGCAAACAATGTGGCAAATATTATCTTGGAGGACATCATTGCAGTAGGTTGACTATTTTTCTATGATCTTAGATGTAAATATTGCATGTTTCTTTCAGATAAAACACATTTTTGACTTGTGAATGAGTCAATGGAATTTCTTGCAATAATGAAAAAATACTGTCAATCATGTCCGCCTGGCACAAACCACATGTTTTGGACAGCTGTGAAGTGACAGAATTTCCCAGCATCATGGTTGTTATATTGCCAGATTCCAGAGAGTCTCCCCTCTTCATATATGGCAGAATATGTCTTTTTCCAACTTGCTATGCTGAGATACATGTAAAAATGTAAGAATTTAGTAACACAGATTTGTTTTTTTCATTGATATAAAAAATTAATATAAAATACAGGCACATAGAAGGACATGAAATGACAGCAAATCTGGTTAGCCCACATTGTCCTGAAAAAAAACAAGATATAGCATGTGTATGTAGCCTTTATAATGACTGTGATATGAGCTTAAAAGTAAAGGCAGTAAAAATACCCCAAAAACGCCTAGGGCCCATAGGGTTAAAGCCCAGTTCAGACCAAGGATTCGCAACAAGACGAGTTTAAACGGACAACTATTTGCAATGCACTGTTCTGCAACGTTCTAAAAACTTGCCAGTTCACACCAATGCAACTAGATGAGATGGTGTATCATCTCTATGCAACAACTCTCTGTACTTCTGTTCTGATTTCCTGCTTTTCAAGCGTATTTTGTTGCTGAATTTAATTTTTAGCTTCTTAAAATATGCACGAGGATAGTGATAGTGAGATTTTTTTGCATTTGTAGTAGTGAGGAAACAGCAAAAAACATAAAACGAGCATCAGATGGACTGTACTCATAATAAATATGCTACAATAATATAAATAACCAGCACCAATTAATCAGTCAGTTAAATGTGTGTGTGGAGGGGGCATAGGCACATACAGCCAGCAGCAGCAGCAGCGACCCACCCTACACCCGCACACTGTGAGAACGGAAACAGAGGGCTTGGTGAGGACCGAGCACCTGCGACGGCAAGCAAACACACCATCTGCAGTCATTTTGACTTGACCAGCGGACTTCACTACAGGCTGATTGGCTGTAGAAACAGGTGACATGTTTTACGTTTTAAAACCAGCCACTGGCAGTTTGACCAGCTTAGTTGCAGGTGACACCATCAGCCATCAGAGGTTCCGTCTCATTGCGAATCTTTGGTCTGAACTGGGCTTATGATAATTGAAAGGGTAAACAGGTTCGCTGTGGTCTGAGTGAACTTGAACCAGAACAATGATCTTGGAAGATATTGTGAAAACATTCTGGACATGTCATATCTCAGCCTTTCATCTTTTTAATCAGCGCATCTCTATGGTTTAATATGTATCAGACCTCTAATGCCCCACGTTTTCAAAGAGTTATGAAGGTCTGTAGATGCAATAACACATCGATAAATAACAGCTAATGGGATAAACACAGAAAAATGCCAGAAATTAATCAGAAACAGAAATACTGGAAAATGGCTAAAACAAAAGTATGGGAGATGTTTCCAGAGCAGAAAGGCCAAGAGATTCACAGTAATAAAAATGAAGAGACTCTGTTCATTTGGTCTATTCAACAGCTGTTGAGGTCCAGCTGTTCTTGGGTTGATTTCAACCTTGGTTGTCAAACCAGAGAGATTTTGGGCTTCCCCAGAGCAGTTCTTAAGAATTTGCGGTTTTTTTGGTGTTGTCCCTGGACATGGTGAAATTACAAGAGACAGTGCTCCTCTATAAACAAGCAGAGAGAAAGAGACTGAAGTTTAACAGCAAAACATTTTAAATAGAAAACATGTGACTATTTCAGCCTTCATGAAGAGAGGAAAAAGAAGGGGGCCCAGATATAAACATCCAAGGAACATGAGCCCGGACTGTTACAGGTGTGTTAGCAATTATGAACACCTTTAAACTTTTACGACTCTGGGAAGAGGGCCAGCAACTGGAGAATGTTTTTACTAGAACTAATTTTCTATACCAGAGTTTGGACTGTCGGGGTGGTTTCACTGGTATTCTACTGCACAATAAAGCAAGTCAATGGGAAAAGCCACCCACAACAACAAACTAAACACACATTATTGCTGTCAGGTTGATTTACTGAATTTGTTTGTGAACATTTGAAAGCCTGTGTTTTTTGTAAGGTTGGTATTTGAAATATTCTTGTGTTTTTGTACCAAAATACAAATGGATGTTTATTAAAAACAGTTTTCTCATTTATGCTGGAATTTGCTGGAAGAATAGGCAAATAAATGAAAGAAAAGTGCCAATGTTAGAAGTAGGGTTTCAAATCATCAGTCAGAGATCCCTCAGTCAACTGAGATTCGGCTCAAGCAGTCTTTTTCTTCTTCTTTTGTCAGGGACATTTGGTCCACAGATTAAGCTCAACAGTGAGCGCTCCTCACTTTCATGCTGCTCTCTGATAAAGACAGCTGCAGACCCAGACCCAGGGTGAGTCTGAAAGAGACAGAGGAGAGACTTTGTGCAGTCTGGTTCCAAAATAACGTTGTCTTGTGCTTTCTGCTTATAAGTAGTGAATTTGCAGCTCACGGCAACTTAATACGATACGGTCTCTGGCTTCTGTTTGATATCTAGCGTCAGCAAAAAATGTTGTCTTACATTTCCGATCTGTTCTTTGCGTAGCAAGCACACTTTAGCTTCAAGGGTTGACTTGTTGGCTTGTTTACTATATTCTGTGAACGTCACTGTCAGCCTGCACGTCCCGCTGAGCCTCGTCACATTTTTTGAATGTTTTAAATCCTGCCATGTTTACATTAATCCTCTCTAGCTTGCAGTGTTCTTCACCGCCTTTGTTGGTGCATTACTACATTTCTTTGCAGGATACAACCAGCAACTGTCGATCAGCCAAATGACGTACTGATTGTAGAAATCCTGTCGCCCACTAGCATGTGTGCCCTTCTGCAAAATATGTTTTGTGTGTCCTGTTGTTATCCCCATTTGTACAATCATCACAACAAACCTTTCTCTATTCAGTGACCATTCAGAACAGTTTAAAAACTCTTTAGCCTTTGAATGTTGCCTGAAGCCATGGTGTTTGGAGCATAATGACAACTTTACGGTTGTAATCCTTAAGATTTCTGTCCTTGTTCTGTCCACACTCAGAAGCGCTGTGCTCTTTACAGTGCAATCAAACAAACTCACGGTTTACTGAAGAAGAAGAATAGTAACTGCGGTAGTTTTCTACACAATAACAGGACACAGTAACAAGAGTTGGTTACCTTGCTGAGGCGTTGTGGGTGTGCAGCCTGTCAACTGCAGCTCTTCATCTAACAGCTCGTTGTGGCTGCTCCTTCTTATCCCTTTACTCCTTGCAATATTTAAAACTGATCTGCTGTCAAAAATGACCAAGTTTTCTTTTCTAGATGCATGTTTGATGAATGATCACAGTGAGTGCTAAACTCTGTGAGGAATACGTTGCGTTTTTACTAACTGCTTCACAATAAAAGTGATAAAGTGTTTTGCCAAGTTGAACGTTTTTAATGTGAAACAGGAGCAGTAGGAAATGTACCTACAGTATCTACCTATCTGCCCATCCTCAGTGCTTCTTAACCATAACCAGTTAACTTGTACCAGAGTGTTGTTATCCTTAATGTTACCTGCTCCAAACCCACCACTTTGCTCTCGTGTGAACACAATCCTCTCAAGAGTCAACTCTTTTTCTGGCGTATTTCTTCTTACAGCTTCAATTGACTGACAGTGAGCTGAGTTTTATGGTGACAGGTGTAAGCGAGCAATACATAACGGCAGACTGAAGCCAACCCAGACAAAACAACATACGTCAGTGAATCAACTCCACACACAATCGGCCATTTGACTACAGAGCAGCTTTCGACACGGTGGACCACCTGGCTAGGCATTAAACAGCCTTAGTCTGCGTGGGTCTGGCTGACAACTGACATGATGTATTGACCCACCACTGAGAGCTGTGTGTTTTGGTCCTGACATAGCCACCCGCTAGCTCTGGGCTGACAATGAGGTTTTTTGTTTTAGCTCAGAGGCTTGTTATGTAATCAGTGTTACATGTTTTTCAAATTAAACGGTGGAAACAAAACTACAACCTTCAATTCCCTTATTAGCCTCCATGTGAAACTAAACAGAGACGAATCAGACTGATCAACTGCCGCTGCACCTGTACAGAGCTGGTTACAGCTTCAATGAGCCTCTTACAACAAATAGCTTCTTACAACATGTAGCCTTTTACAGCTTACAACACGAATCATAGTTTTGGTTTTGCATAACATATATTGTATGGCGCTCATATGAACCCTGTTTACCGCAGCTAATTTTGGCAAATAAGCTCCGATAATCACTGTACGCTACCTGTCAGCACCAAATGACCGATAGGCAGAGTTAAAGACTAGCTTGTGAAGACAGTAGAAGAGCCAGATGTTTTATTCAGGACTTAGTGGTGAACAAATAGGATCTAGAAGGAGAGTGAATATTGGACTTCATCCTCAGTCTTATAAAAGTTACATTTATTTAACAGTATTTTGCAACAGCAAAACCGTAGTAAAGGAAACTCACTGGCTCCTGGATTACATTTTCTATCAGCATGATGAGGAAACAGGGGCCTCTGACAGCCTGACCTTGTAAAGTAATGTGTGTGTCCTGCTGGGTCATTCTCATCTTTTTCTCTCCTCATTTCTTGTCAAGTCTCTTCAAATTACTCTCAGATAGGGACATTAAATGAAGAATGTGAAGAATAATTGAATTTGTGAGTTTTTAATTGCCACAACATTTTATCTAATTTTATTTATCTGTTATATAATTCCCTCTTGTCAGGATGAGTCATGGTCTTCTGCGTGTAAGTCCACTTTTATGATGTTACAAATCTTTAAACCTACCACTGAAAATAACTCTCTTTACTTTATACTTGCACTTACCTGTCGGCAAAATGTAGATAAACCTTACTCTAATAACTAAATAAAACCTGCCTCTGCACGGGACCACCTATATATTACTTATCTTTATACTTACCTGCCTTTCCTGGAAAAAAAATCTAAAATCAGTTTTAAATTTGGTTAAAAATCATCTATAACAGGTGTTAAAAACATTAATTTAAGTGTGTGATACCTGTAGATACCCTGCAATATCAGCTAGTGGCAACTAAAACATGGTGATGGTGAACATTTTTGTGGTGATGCTGAAGCCACTCAAAGCACTTGGCTGCAGTTTAGGAAAGAGAGTATTTTTTGGTTAAATGTTTTGGAAAAGCACAACACACCAGACATGTTTACTTTTTTGATCTTTAACACCACAAACTTTCCCTGACCGTAACCACAATGTTTTTGTAGTCTAAACCCAACCACATGTGAAGGTCACGAACCCTGGTCTCAGGTGTCAAAGCTTTTTACATCCCAAATCCACCCTGACCACCTACATTGTAGCACTTCTGGACAAAAAAACAAGCAATGTTACACTTTCACTAAACCATTCAGATAAGATAAGATAAGATAAGATAAGAGATAAGATACACCTTTATTGATCCCACAATTGAGAAATTCCAGAATCCATTCAGGCAAATCATTTGCTGCATATATTTCAATCAGGAGAGACACGTTTTTAGTTTTGGAAAGAAAATTTTTAATTACAAGTGCGCATGAGAATGAAATGTGAAAAATGTGAAAAGTCTTTGGCAATTAGACCCCTTTGAGATGGTGAGCTATAAGGAGTGTGATGGATCTGTAGCCAATTAGGGAACCCCCCCGTGGTGGTGGTAGAGGAAGTGAAGAAGAGATGAGGATTGGGTGCTGATGATCCGGATGAGTAGAGGAATGAGTCTTCAGGTTTGTCTTTGACCTTGGATATGACGGCTGGAGGTGAACGGGTGGAGGAGGGGGGGGGCGTGATTCTTTCTAGAATGACAGCTGAAAGCGGCAGAGGAGAGAACAGATTTAAAATCTCGTAGTGACAACCTGATTGGCTGATGGAGGTCGTGGCTAATTACAATGGCACAGTGAGAAGAGTGCACGCCCGGAGGCAGCTGATTGGAGGAAGCAGTGGGAGTGGGAGAGGGAGAATTGGGAATGAATGAGCGCAGGAAGGTCTTCCTGATTGAACTTACGCTGAGCTTCATATGTAATTTTTAGCAGACCGGGTTGCATTCATCTGTTGGACACAAGCATGACTCCAATGGGATGATAATGTCGCTGTGTGTCTGCTTGATGTGGAGGTACGCAGCTTTTTTTGCTAACATGTAAGCCTAAAAAAACTTTAATAGGAAGGAGAAAGACATTCACAATGAAAGAGATGCCTGTGCACTAAAATACGACACCCACAGGGAAAGTGAAAGTCAATGTCCAAACATGTGCATACATTGAGCACTGGTTTATTAGCAGTGGTCTTGGCTGGAAGTTCAGGTATGGGACCTGGTATGTAATGGACATAATCTGTATGTTCATGTAATGCTGACTGTTTGCTGAGACAGTGTTGAAAATTGTGTTTCAAATGTAAGATCTCTTATCTTTAGTTTTCATAGTTACATCAGTATTTCTTAATATCACTGTCATCCCCTGAAAAGCTCCACAAGTGAAGTTGTGCAAATTGTTCCAACAGTTGAGCTGCCTGTTTTACAATGTTAAATTGGGTCTTAGGTTTGTATTACTGTAGGTATTTTCTTTTCCCCCTGTCTCCCTTTTGGAAGTAAATCTCTGTGCAGGAGAAGTATTCTGTCCTCCTATTTACTGTAAAAGTGAGTCTTTTTCCTTATGCCGAGCTTTGGTTCAAATATTGGCATTCAGCCTTGGAATTCAGTCCCAGAGGATCTGAGGATGACCTGATGGTTAAAACAGAACCACTGTAGCCTCCACAAGGAGACCACCACTTTGGTTTTTAAAAACAGAAGGTTAGTTTTTAATTTCGACAACTTTTTTCCTCCAGAGCTCAGGGGTTAAAGACGACAGTTTTATGGTGTTTGTGCACGTTGGGATGAACCATGGCTCCAGTTAGTAGGTGTAACTTAAAGCTGGAGTTGGTACCTTTTATAAAAAATAAGTTTTGTCATAGATGCTGATACTATGTCCACAAAGCACTACATGAGACAGATAAAAATAATCATATTCCACACTTAATCTGTTGCCTCGTAGCACTTCTCAATTCTAATCTTATTGCACAGGAACAAAAAGAACCAATCAGAACTGAGGAGTCTCTATTGCTTATCAAATATGAATCAAAATTCTGTAACTGCATTGTCTATTTCTCACCTCAGATGTTTTCAGAAACATATTTTTGTGTACTGTTTAGCTGTAAAATAAGATTTTGTGACCTGGCCTCCATGCTGAGTCGAGCTGAAAACTCTGCACTGCTCATCGGAACAGACCAACTTTCTCTCCTTGACCCTGATTGGTTGTTTTCCTTTAGCCACGGAAGAGTCTAGCTAATGACGTTAGTGGTATGAGTGGGAGGAGGAACCCGTCTGTGCAAATGTAGTGACAGTTTCCGCAAATACGACAAAACAATAGAACTTTGATAGAAGTTACCAACTGTAGCTTTAAGGCCCATTCCTATCTGAACTGGAAACACAACCATATTATAACAAACAGTATTTGTATTCAGATTGAATTAATTCAGATTTTTGTCGCTCTTTGCTTTGATGGCTTGTTTGTTTGATGTGTACAGTATCACTGTAAAGCTGTATTGACGACTCTTGTAGAGCTGCTGTCTGGAAACTGCAGTATGCCTGCTGTATGATTCCTGTTGTCACAGACAGATGCATAGCAGATGTTGGGGATGCATGGGAAGGAAGGCCGGGACTTGAAGTTTGCTGTTGCACATATGACTCTGTCGTGCTACACAAGTTGTTTTAAGTAAGACAGCTGATGAATTGCTGTAACCAGTATAGGTGCAGGATTGACTGATGTCACGCCTGGACTGAAGCATGCTTTCAATTACCTCCCAGTGAGTTTGATATGACAATGATCCCATGCCAGAATGCTGTGCTTGTTTGAATTTTGAAGAAAATCCACATGCCAGTTTGAATGTGCACTGTTTTGTTTTTTATTACATGCTCACTTCAAGATATTTATTTGCCTTCAGGAATATTAAGCTGCTTTGTTTTGTTTTTTGGTCTGGGCCAAAGGGAGGCCTCGCAGTCTCAGGGCAGAGATTTAGTTCTATTCTCCTCTGGTTTACTCATAGTTTATTCTCCTCAGACTTCATCAAGACCCATTGAATTCAGCTGTGGTGAATTATAGGGGATCTTTGGTTCATGTCATGTTGTGGACATCTCAGGGTCTGCTGTGGTGTGTAGCAGCCGACTGTTGATTGTAAAGAGCCCTTCATGGTTCACTAAGCCTGGAAGCTCTTATACCTGCATGAGGTTTGCTGTTGGCTCCTCTACTCCAACAAAACACCTCAGTGCCCAGTGAGGAGGGTCTTTCAGTTGGTCCCACTGGAGGTGAGTGAGATGGGTGGCCTGGTCTGTGTTGTTATCATTAGGGCCGTTTCCACTGAAGAAGTTCCTGGTACTATTTGGGGGGCAGGAACTACTACAGGAACGTCCTCTCGCTCGGCCCTCTCAACCGCCGTGTCTCCACTGAGAGAGCGCAGTAGGAGGAAGGTTACTGTAAAGTTACGGGCTCTGGATGTGATGTAATCATTGCGCGACCATTTTGACCGGGGCGACGTAGTGGCGTAGGGTCGCCATTAGCTGTTAGCCGATAGCAGTGTCTGTAATAACTCACTAAATTCACTAAATGGCCCATGAAAAAAATATTTTTTTCCAGCGGATGTCTTAGTTACAACATGATTGAGCTAACTGGAGTAGTTTCATGTTGTATCTGACAACGGGAGGCTTTTAACGGATGACGATCCTGATGTTAGCTTTGCTGCCGCTGTTAGCTATCCCTGTCAGCTGATGCTTTCTAGACATCGTGATTTCCCAAAACTGAATAAATACCACACATATCAACACAAAACTGCTTTGCTAGCTCAATCATGTTGTAACTAAGATATCCGCTGGAAAAAAATATTTTTTCCACGGACCGTTTGAGTTTGTTTACATGGCGGTGGAAGCTATATGAACGAGCTAATCCTCGTCTGCTGAGTTTTAAAAATGCCGGCTATTTTGTTGCTTTCTGTTGACGTCACATCCCGCCTTGAGTATATCCAATCAGCACCAAGTAACCCCCAAGCCCCAGCCAGGAGTTTTTCGGGGCCGTTCTGAGTACCTACTCCGAGGCAGGGACTTGTTTAGCCCCTGTAAAAGTTCCAGAACTCTGTCCTTCGGGGGTGGTTCCTGCAGTGGAGACACGCACCAACGGCCCCGGCCCCGTAAAATTACCCCGAAGTTCCTGCGGTGGAAACGGGCCTATTGTTGTTTAAAGCAGGGGCATTAGGTTTGTAGACTTTAAGGACCTTGCGTGTTTAGATACTAAAATCAGAATTTCTAGAGTTAGGGAGCGATCACACCGAGATGAAACGCTAGAAACGCGACGCCAGTAAAACCATTGTTTTCCTATGATAAGCGCGTCTGACCGGTGTTCAAGCGTCTTTTTAGACAGGCGTTTTTCCTGCGTCTTTTTAGATGCGCTTTTTTGTAGACACTTCTTTTTAGATGCGCATAGACGCTTAAAAGTTAAAATATTTTCAACTTTTTGAGCATCAGACGCCAGTAGCTAGCGTGCATTGAATAAGCGCTTCCAGCGTTTCAAGCATCTTTGAAGCGTCCACCTCTCTGGCGTCTCATATCTGTGTGATCGCCTCCTAAATGACATTTGGAAAATGAAATTTGAAAGACCCATTGTTCCTTTGTGATGTAAAGGAGGTACCTGCAGGGTCAGAATGAACTGTTATTGGTCATTGGCATGTTTTAAATGTAATGGCCATTAATTAACAACATTTATCCACATCTCAAAATCTCAAAAAGTGCTTAAGCAGATCCCCTGGGGTGTTTATTTAGACTTTATATGGTAAAGAGGCTCTCTTGTAAACTTTAAGATCGCTAATTAATAGTCCGCTTTTAGGATCCTGGTATGTTCATGTGAACAAAGTACAGTCATTTACCCCCACTAGATACTCGTGTTGGGCAGAGGTAACAACAATCAAACCCTCCTTCACACTGAGGGCAGCAAAATCATTGACTGGTGCTCGCAGTTCTAACTGGCTGAAAGTGATCAGAGTGATGCATATTCGGTAGATGTTTCGTTCCCTGATTATCCTCAGGAGATGAGGGGAGAAATGGTTAAATTTATCCGGTGAAAAAGAATCAAGGGAACCAAAGTATACACCAAAAAAAAAAAATGCTTAGAAATCACTGATCTCATCATAGGAAAGAGCTTATTACTTAAGTTGTCCAAAAAATTGATGTTAAATCAGAAATGTACAAATTCAAGCGGATCTACAAAAAACATCCAACACACAGTCTAAAAGTTGCCGACTGGCTCCATCCTCCTGGATCAACAGACTTCAAATCATCACAATCACAAATCAAGTAAGTGGACACCGATCTGCTTCATCCACCATCACACAGGAAGGAGGGGGTTGGCACCTGGAAAGACACACAAAAGAGGACACACAAACACAACCCCACAGCACGTAACACTACTACTTTTAGGAAAACATTTTCAGGTTTCTTAATCAGCAGTATGAAACATAATGACGTGTCCCAAAAGAAAATTAGTCTTACTATCGGGTAGCATTACCTAACAGCACAGCTCAGTGTCCACACTGAAGCCATTAAATATGCACTTCTGTTACATCATGTAAACAAAACAGTAAATATCAGCTGTGCAGTTGAGATAACACTGGAGACATAACCACTAAAAAGCTGGGTGAGTAGCACACAAAGAACGCAAAGAATGAGGTCGCGGATACAAGTGGCCGCAATGAGTTTCCTCCATGGGTTGTCTGGGCTCAGCCTTAAGTGCAACACACACCGCCACCGGCGCGGCGCTGTGGCCGTCAAGTGCCGCCCCCCAGCACACACTGGCAGCGGCGCGCAGTATGTATTTCCCACCCCAGCCCGCTAGGTGGCTGTACCTACACTAGTTGCCAACGGTTGCCAACTGCTAGGAATGGACAAAGAAGAGGAAAAACTTTGAGGCAACAACAACTCGGATTTCACGGGTGAGTTTCTTATCAAAGTCGTCTTATTAAAAATTTGAAACAACCGGAGTTGATACTACGTCGACCGAGATGTACATAAAAGGCTTTTCTCGCAGCGCCGCCATGAGCGCCGGCCGCGCTGGAAATAGAGCAATCCCTGGACAAGAATGATCAGTCGCTCCTCCATTGCTTGCTGCCTTTCACACCACCGGATGTTGTGAAGTCTGTTGGATGGAAAGGAAGAAGCACGTCTGTGGAGCTGATTGGTTAATTCTTATCACATGACATGCAGTGCGCTTGCTGCATTCGAAAAAGTTGAGATTTTTCCATCTCTGTGCGCCGTGGATGCGCACGAAAAAACAGGCGCGTCACACCGAATGCGCACTGCTACGGTGTCACTTTGGATTGCGAGCGCTAGAGATGCACCGAAATGAAAATTTGTGGCCAAAGCCGAATAATATTAAACGCTTGGCCGAATACCGAGTACCGAATACCAAATATCATTGTTTAGTTTTTCATTAGTTTTTGCAGATGAACCCTCTCCAGATTAGTGTTGTCACGGTACCAAAATTGGATCCCACTGTACGATACTAATGAAAATATCATGGTTCTGAGTAGTATCATGACACCACAGCGAAAATGAGGCAGATGTGCCATTTGTCATTTATAAAAGATAAATCACTTTTCTATAATACATCAATGATATTTCAATGGAATAAATTACTTATTGACTTATTCATACTTCAAAAACAGCATCAATAAGTGATTAACATAGGGGGGGATCAAAATAAAATAAATAAAATAAGAATCAACCAGCCACCCTCCTCCCCTGACAAGTCCCTTCATAAGTAAAAAACAGTCCCTAAAGTGCGGTGAGGTTCGTGGGCCGTGAACGGCTCGTTTCTCCTCTGTCACATCACATACCTGTGTTCAGCTGGCTCGGCTGTTCAGGTACTTTTGGGCAGTCATGACGCCAAGAAGAGGATATTATTGGAGCCGACTTATCTGTCGCCGGTAAGCCGATGGCTGCCGTATTTGACAGGAATACATTACTGTCTGTGTCCGTGACCCCGTTCAACCCACAATCGGTGGGATTCGCCTTTCGTTTCTGCTGCTGGTTGAAATCTGTAGGCTGCTCGCACAGCGTGCTGAATGATTTAAGCCTATTTTGCTCGCTCAAAACTATTTTTAGTCGCAAATGCGAGTGCAGTGAGGGACGGATCGCCACACTGCCGACATTTTACTCTGCGTGTCACGGCACACTGTTTGATTGCGTTATCAAAACACGCCACTATTATTCGGCCTTGCTTTTAACTTATTCCACCGAATACTGAATGTGTGTTTTTTTGCAATATTCGGCCGAATATATTTGGTTACCGAATATTCGGTGCATCCCTAGTGAGCGCGCTTGGCGCGCATCTACATTGAAACTAATGGATTAATGCGCGCAAAAGACGCTACATCTAAACGGCCCCTAATGGAGGCGGGCGTTTTGACGTGCGGCGTATGGCGGCGGTGTGTGTTGCTCTTTAGAGATAGGGTGAGGAGCTTGGACATCCAGAGGGAGCTTGGAGTAGAGCCACTGCTACTGTTTCGGGCACGTCCCACTGGTAGGAGGCCCCGGGGCAGACCCAGAACACACTGGAGGGATTACATATCTCATCTGGCCTGGGAATGCCTTGGGATCCCCCAGGAGGAGCTGGAAAGAGATGCTGGGTAGAGGGACATCTGGGGTGCTTTGCTTGGCCTGCTGCCCCTGCGACCTGCCCTGGGTAAGCGGATGAAAATGGATGGATGGACAGTGTTCTTTTTGAAGTTGCCAAATGCAGGTTCAGCCAGTTTGCGTAATATCAAATCGGTTTAAGATCTTACACCAGACTGAACCAGCAAAAACAAAAATCAACCCAACTCTAAAATGAAATGACGCTTTAGTTGCTCATGGGGTTTACTTGAAGTCTTGCAAGCAAATGTTTGATTGATAAATATCACAATTAGATTTAAGTTCAGTGTTAATTGTTGTTCATTTTGCACATATAACATTGATGATTTATTTGTCTATACAGTGAAAGCCTATGTATTAAAAAAATATCTCTGCATTTTGAATTTTAAATAGCAAATGGACTGCATTCATATAGGGCTTTTCTTAGTGACCACTCAAAGCTCTTTGCAACACAGGCACAATTCATACACTGGTGTCCGAGGCTACCATACGAGGTGCCGCCTGCTCATCAGATAATCATTCATACGCACAATTTGGGGTTCAGTGTTTGGGGTCAGTATCTTGCCCAAGGACACTTCTGGCCTGGAACCTCTGGCTTTCCGTTTGGTAGAAGGCCGCGCTGCCACCTGAGCCACATTTACGCAATTTTAAAGTTTGCCTGATGTGCCTAAAATCTGGGTAGGAAGATTCAAGGATAAGTAGGGAAGGTAGGGAACTCTGACTGAGGTAACTGGCATTAATTTGTTTTACAGGAAAGATGTGCACAAGTTAAAGAACTGAAACAACTGATTTTTAAAGCCTCCATGTTGAGATTCTGGCAAATAAAACAAGCACTTTTGTTCCTCCTGATCACATCTTCTATTTTCTTCAGTGTCTTGGCGCTGTGTTGTGTCTGCAGTGTTGGTGTCTTGATGATGGTCTCTGTCTGTTGGTACTGGACAAGAGACCGGCTCTGATTAGACTGTCAACTGAGACATGACGGTTTGGACTAAACCAGTATGAAACATATGGAGAGTATTACTGGCTGACTGGGTTCCAGTGTGCGGTGGTATTGGATAGTTGTTCTCTGCTCTCTGATGACTACTGGATTTGTTATCCCAGCATTCCTGGCGTTTTCCTTCTCCCAGACAGACACAGGGGGACAGTTTAGCATTGGCTCAGAAGTTTTTCATGCTGAACTTGAATCTGTTTAAATACTAAATATTAGTCGTTCCAGTTATTCTGGTGACCCCCTTGTGTTTAAAGTTTCAAACTGTGATTAATTTGACTTCATGTCATCTGTAATAGCCAAGCATTTACCATCTGTATCAGTCAGGAGATGAAGGCTGACTTATAGCTCAAAGGCACTTTGTGTGTTGCTGCTGAGACAGATAAAAGCACAGAGACTCTGAGTCAACATGTGTTTTTAGGTTACCATACTTCACTGTTGGACCTCAGGCTGCTGAAAATGAAACTGGAACGATTCAGAGTTAAAGGCTTTATGTTGATAAGATCTCAGAAAAACAGAATGGTTTTGCATTTAAACATAACATGTTACACTTAAGAGTTTTTTACTGTGAAAAAAATTGGGTATGACATCAAACAGCAGGGCTTTTCACTTCTTTTTAAACACAATATAAAAGAATATAATACTGAATTAATTCAATATTAAATCTGTACACCAGAGTTCATGGTTCTTACGTCAATATACATATCAAATATAAAGTCTTTTACCATTTGTCTTCAGTCTGTTAATATCACTGAATTCTCCACTGCCTGAAATACTGCAGAGCGAAGGTTGTCTCGTCTGTTCAGCTTGTTAACATTGTCAGTGCTTCTCATGAAGACTAATAAGTCCCACTGATGGCTGGCTGGCAGTCATTAGTGACAAGTGCAGTATGATGTGACTAATTGAAGGCCTGTGATCTACACAAGTGTGTTGACCAAAACATAATGGGGCATATGGAGAGCATTATTTGTTGAGTGGTTTCCAGTGCTGGGTTGTTTTACATAGTTCTCTGTTCTCTAATGACTACTGTTTGTTATCCAGACATTCCATGATTTTTTTATTTTTATTTCGCCCAGAGAGACGGGGGGGATAAGACTTTTTTATTTGAAATAACTCTGTCATGCTGGTTTTTAGTGCTGGTAAATACACAGTTACTCAATGTCACCACACTGCAACAGGTTGATTAAGAAGGGCTGCACAGTTCTGGTAAAAAAAAAATTGATTTTTTTTTTTCCACTCAGAACTGAGATCATGATTTTCTCCCATGATTCCCAGGGACACCTTTTTTTTCTTACCAAAAAAAAATGTTGATTGCTATCAACATTGTCTTCATGCACACAGTGCAAGGAACGTGATTGTTGGCTATTGTAAAATGACATCTAATCTTATCTCAACAATTCATCTCAACTCTGCCTAAAATGCTAAATTCAATAATCCACTTGAGTCCTTTGCTTGGGTTGCCTCCTTTAAGTAAAAAAAAAAAAAATCTCATTTCAGTCTAGATTTAGCAGCAGAGTGAGCACTCATTGGTTTCCTGCTGCTCCACGGTACAGGCAGCTGCGGACCCAGACCCAGGGTGAGTCTGAGTGAGATGGAGGCAGCTGCCCAGAGGAAGAAAGGCTTTACCCCGTCAGGCTTTGAAATAACGTTGTCGTCTGCCTTCTGCTTATGAGTGGTGAATTTACAGCTCACAGCAACTTCATATGACAATCTCTGGCTTTTGTTAAATATCTATTGTAAGCAAAAAATGTTTGCAAACTCTCATTAGCATAGTTAGTACTCATTAGTACTTACTTAGTACTTGGAAAACAGAGTTACTAGATTACAGTTACCTGTTGATATACTATATGTGAGTTATTTGACCAGCTTGTAGTGCCTATTCTTTTATATGGAAGCGAAGTCTGGGGATTTCATAAACTTGACCAAATTGAAATGCTTCACAGATCTTTTTTGAAATGTTTACTTAATGTTAATAAACACGCAGCAAATTGTATTATTTATAGAGAGTTTGGTCGAAATAGTCTAGATTTAAAGGTAAACATGAGAATGATTAACTTTTGGGTACATTTAATTGGTCATAATACAACAAAAATCTCTTTGATTGTGGTTATTGTTTTCAAGATTTTGTATGATGACAATATTTTCCAGTGTAAAAGGATTTCCAAAGTTAAAAATATTCTTGATGATTGTGGTTTGTCGTACTTATGGCATGACGCTGGACGGATGAATCCTAAGTATTTAAAATTAATGACTGAACGTAGATTATCTGACATGGAACTACAGAGATGGCATGAGAAATTACAAAGCAACCCTTTATGTGATAGTTATAAATTGTTTAAAACTGATTTCACTTTTGAACCTTATTTAATTATGTTAAGATCTGCTGAAAGGATTTGTTTGTCTAAGTTTCGGTGTGGAAATCATAAGTTACCTATCTCTGAGCGCAGGTATGACCGTGAAAATGTCCCTCAGCAATGTACTCTTTGTTTGACTGGCAATCAAGGAGATGAATATCATTATGTACTTGTGTGCTCCTTTTTTAACAAAGAGAGAAGAGAGTTGGTCGGACAGTTCTAAGGAGTAAATCCAAATATTTACAAGTTTCAAAAGTTAATGTCATCTCGAAAAGTAAAGGTTTTGTCAAATTTGTTGAAACTTTTAAAGAAAATCCTGAATAGTTTCTCTTGATTTGCTTTGACTTGTACGTATGTACACTAATTCTGTTCTATTTATTTTGTTGTACATTCGTTGCCGCCTGCTCTGATTTGTTATTGCTATTTTTGTTTGTCCCTTATACCCCAGGGAGGGATCAAAAGGAAATAAATGAAATGAAATGAAAAACATAACATTGCTGTCACCTAGAATGTCACCAAACCCTGTTCAAACTCTTCAAATCTACATGGAAAAAAAGGTAATGAATAGTGGAATATTCCTATTGAGCAGCCAAATCTGATTTCATTGGCATAGTTCGGAGTCTGGTGCAGCCCTAGCTTTTGCACTCCAAGTCTAATTTTTGTGTGTGTGTTTTTTTTTTGTTTTGTTTTTTTCATCCGATAAAAATGATCACACTGAGAAGCCAGACTCAGATGAGGTTTATAGTTTTGTATATTGTGAAAATTCGCCATGTGATTCAAAATAGAAGGACACATTTCCTCCCTTGCCTCTCTCCTTCTCACTGGAGTTACCTCTCTGGCTGTCGCCACTTACTGCCAATGTCTTGCAATTATAAAGTGACACTGCAGCTATTAAATTGTACTCTGCAGTGAGCATCATCATTGCAGTTGAGCATTTGTGGATAAGCTAACGTTAACTTTCTCTTTGTCATGGAAGATTTCAAGAAGGTCATTGCTTCCATTTATTTCCACTTCTTGCTGGCCCGCTGTCCACCTCTGCCCTGTTTCTGTCTCTTGTTGCAGATGTATGTGTCCCACAGGTTACACAACATTTACTTCTCTGTTTCTTGGTCAAAAGACTCTCTGGGCCTTTTGACTGATGCAAAAAAGCAGAAAGTCTGACCTGTTCTGAAAATTTTAATGATGAACTTGATTATGGTGCAAAGGCCTTACAGCTGTTGTCTGCTCTTTAGAATGAAAATGTTTTCCAGTGTGTTTACAGAAAGATAAAAATTACAGCTTATACACAGCTCACCTGTGGCCAGATGTAGCCTGTGCCCCAAACAGAGAGGCCTTGTTCAGTTATGGGGGAGACTGCTCTCACCATGTCAGATCTGTTGTTGGTAAAACACTATTTCCACCTCTAAACTCCAACAGATTAGTGCTTGTTTCAGTCCTCAAGGGTCCTAACGGTCTATGAACTCAGTCTGCTCATGATAAAGTCATTACTGATTAGAAAAAAAAAAAACCCAAAAACATCAGGCTCATGTCTGAGCCCATGTTATTGTTTTTCAGAGTTGACCAGAGCCATATATTTGGCTCACTCGGGCAATAAGTCATCAGCTCTGCTGGGTGTTTGAGGAATTTTCCACTGAAGTTATTTTGGCCTTTTTGTGAGGTGTAAGATGGCTGCACAACATTTGCAGTGTTACTTTTGCTTTTTAAACTTTTAACAGTAAACTTTGTCTTGAATCCAGAAGATCATGATCATACTTGGATCAGTTATGCAGCCCTGCGTTCAAGAAGGTCACAGTCTTATTGTCTCAATCTTGTCTCCTCATTGATGTGTTACTGGAGCTTGTATGGAGTAAGGCTGCCACCTGAAAGGAGATTTGAATAATCAGTTGGAGACCTCTCAAGTCCAGTGGTCTTATTTTGTTCTCATTGATCTTGTTCTTTTGCCAATCGGTGTGCAGTGTACTTCTGGTGATGTCTTGGTGTCCTGATTTTGCTGCAGAGTGATTGCTCTTCACTTTCACGCTGCTCTTTGGTACAGATGGCTGCAACCTAAGGCAACAGCTCAGAGGAGGAGAGGCTTTGACCCATAAGTCTCGTAAATCATGCTGTTTTGTGCTTTCTGTGTAGACGTGGTGAGTTTACAGCTCACAGCAATTTAATATGATACAGTCTCTGGCTTTTGTTTAATTTCTAGTGTCAGCAAAAAATGTTGCACATTTGCAACCCATCCTTGGTGTAGATAGCTTTTTTACTATATTACGTGTATGTCAGTGTCACACACTGGCTGTGTCACACAGCCTCATTTAAACTCTGAAAGTCTTAATGGGAAAAAGGAGTAAATAGTCATACAGTCATATTGAGCATCCAAATCTAATTCTACTGGTGCAATTCGGCATTGGGTACAGCCCTAGTGTGGACTATGACAGAGATACACTCAGCAACATCAGAGAAGGAAGAACGGTAATTGGACCTTGAGGCAGTCGCTACCCACAGCATCTTCTGACCACGCAGCCAGACCAACCGATCCAAGGCCACAGAGGGTTGCGTGACCACCACAGAAAGAGAGGGAAGAGAGCCGGGGTAAGAGCTAGGCTGGCCCAGCTTGGACTTAGTGCTATTTTAACCCAGGCACAACATTTAGCTCGAAATCCAAAAAACCAGCCCAAAAATGAAGAAAATCTTGGACGATTGCATTAGAGTCTATGGAGCACAGCTGAGCAGTTGTCAGACCCTTGTCGGAGCTGGCTACGCTATAACTGGCCAGTCTGCATTTGAGGGGTGGGGTTTCGCGAAGGATCAGTTCTGTGTTGTACTATGACAATTAATGAACCTTGAATGAATTTCACTGTGCCGCTTAATGGTGTGATGAAGCACTAACTCTTACTCTTACTACCTACCTGTCTTATTATTAAATTACTCGTTTTGTCTGACCAACAGTCCAAAACTCAAAGATTTGAATCTACTAGAGAGGCGAATCCTCACAATAAGCAAGCTGGCACCATACAGTATTTGGCATGTTTGCTTGACAAATGATATAAATGATTAATCAATGACCAGAATAGTTGCAGATTCACTTTCCATCGACTGCGAAGTTAATAAATCAGCAACTGCTTCAGTGCTGCTATACATAGCTCCTGCAAAAATAAGGTAGCTTCAGTTGTTGGAAACAACAGTTTCTTTAATTTATTTCAATTTAACCTCAGCTCTTGAGGTTTAAGGCACACCGATGTGCAGTAAAAATGGTATTTTTTTTTTATTTTTTTATTTTTTTTCCAGTTGATGAATCAGACTCAGAACAGTAGCCCACTCTGTCCTCTCCCTACTACAGTTACAGTTCATCCATATTATTGTTTGTGGTTAAAGTCAATGCGTTTTTCATGTGTTTGTGCAAGCAGGGGAATTCTGGGAAGTTCCCATGTTAATGTAATTATGTCTCTTTAATAGGACATTGTGGTCTTGAATGTTTCCCCCTGTGCTAATTGTGATGAGGAGAGCACGGCTGTCTCCTCAGCAGTCGACTGCATCTGGATAAAATCTCTTTTTTTTGGACTGCTCTTCAAAAGCTCTCGCTTTAAGATCGCTACTGGCTGAAATAACAGTGTCTGTGATTCTGGCTGTTGCTGTCTGTCTTTCTCTCTTATTTCTGCTCTCCTGTCTGTTCCTGTGCCTTTCATTAATGCTACAGCATACCCCTAACACAAATTCAAAGCAGTTTGGCCATAACTTTAATACCAGAAACCTTGATTTTATGCAGTACAGTTACTGTTACTTTGAAGAAACAAGAGAAGACAAGTAAAACTTTATGTTTCATTTACATAAGACAGTAATTGTCTGGCACCACTTGGTCGCTTGTAACAGAAGCTTGTAACTACTCAGGTGTTTATCTGCAGAATCTTTTACACCAAGATGGACCTTTTCCAGACCGCGTTATTGATGTTATTATATACTAGTCCATACCCATTGGTAGCTTTGTCACCTTCTACCTATGCTAATCCTCAATGCCTACAGTATGTGCAGTTTCACATAGATTGACCACGTCAGTGAGCAGAAAAACGTGGGACAGACAGAATGACTGACTGACAGAATGACACACTGACAGCTTCCTTGATTATGAACAGCATACCAAACCATGACTTAGTCATACCAAAAATTAGAAAAACAAAACAACATTGGTCCACAGGGGGAGCCACAGCGATCGGTCGCATTTTAGCCATTTTTAAGCATTTTTCTGTTGTTATAGCGCCACCCAGTTGCCAATTAGAGTTAAATTTCTCCAGTCACCTTGAGGCGTCCTGTTCTACATATCTACCAAGTTCAGTAAAAATCGATATGGCGGTTATGCCTAGATAAGAAATTAGCTCTCTAGGGCCCCCATTTTGTTTGATCAGGTCAATAATGGAGGGGTCCCCTCAGATTATGTGTGGTCATATGCCTACAAAGTTGGGTGGTGATCGGTGAAACCCTTGAGATGTTATACACCTTTATGTGATGAGCCACGCCCTCCGCAATATTCATTGCCTTATACAAGCTAAAGGGGTAATGACATGCAGCAAAGGGCCACAGGCTGGAGTCGAACCCGGGCAGCTGCGGCAACAGCCTTGTACATGGGGCGCCTGCTCTATCCACTAATCCACCGACGCCCCGAAGTTATGGGTTCTTGAGGCAAATTTGTTCCTCATGAGGAGAGGCATCTCTGTGCAAAGTTTCATGTTTCTACGACATACGGGGCATGAGATATGCCCATTCAAAGTTTGCAAGTTCAGTCGGTTGCTATAGCGACCCCCGTTACGTTTACGGTCTGTTGGTAGTTTCTTATTCCCTGTCACTTGTCTGTAGTTTCTTTCCTCACACCTATACCTGAATGATGCACCAGAAGAAATGTCACTCCCTGTGACAGTGTTACTGTCGACTTACTTAATCTGTAGCCTAAGTACAGACGGTGCAAATGAAGTGGTGTGTTCAGTGTGAAACTTTCCAGTTACGTAATAAGTTATCGTCACTTATACTACACTCAAACTTAAAGGGGAAGTTTGCCCCAAAATTAAAAATACATATTTTTCCTCTTACCTCTGGTGTTATTTATCAATCTACAATGGTAGAGTTGCTGTGAGTTGCTGAGTGTTGGAGATATCAGCAGTAGAGATGTCTGCCTTCTCTTCAAATTAATGGGACAATATGACACAGTGTTTGTGGTGCTCAAAGTGACAAAAATGTAAAAAAAATAATAATTAAAAAAACCCCTCTACAACAGCGTCTCTTTACAGAAATTATGACCCGCTTACTTAAGATAATCCACAGTCCTTGTGAGAAGTTTCATGTAGGAACTATTTTCTTTCTTCCGAACTACACCCACCACCATGCAAGGGGAGCGTACATCTACTGCTGGCTCGCCAAGCACCACTAAGCTAGCTAACATTACAGCTTAGTCAAAGAGGACGCCATTTATGTTTATATCTCACACTGTCACAAGCACAAGATGCACATCCATGACTAAATGCAAACTTGTCGGTGCATCTAGTTCTATTATATTTCAGAGAAGGCAGACATTCCTACAGACCTTATATCCAACACTTTGCAACTCACACCAAAACAGTCAAAACTGATAAAAAGGTAAGAGAAAAAATATGTATTTTTGATTTCGTGGTGAGCCGTCCCTTTTAAAATGAACTCTACATTCAGCTGGTACAACAGGCACCTGGATTAAATGTCCCTGAACATTTACTACTTCACGCCTTTCATAATTAGCACATTATTTCTCTGAATGAAAGAAGAGTCACAACTGTTCATCAGTTAAAAGTGTCTGTTCCTGGCTTCGGTAGAAAAACTCAAGCAACAGATTTTTTTTATTAGTTTACAGATATAGTTCTACTACTTTTACTCTTTTGCCTTTATTTGACTATTTCGATGCTCCCAGTTACATCTACTCTCTCTCCCTCTCTCTCATACACACACTCTCTCTCACACGCACACACATTCATCATAAGCCAGGTTTTTCCACTCCAGAGCCAGACAGCAATTGGCTCGTCATCCTCATTGCTCATTTTTCATGTCAGTCTTTTCCCTGCAGAAAGCATCACTGCTGGGATTCTCTCACATGAACAAACAGGCCTTTCAGTCTTTGCCTCTAAAGATTTTAATTTCACTGGCCTCATTTAGCCTTGGCTACATTCTGGATGAGTTGTTGGTGTACGTTTCAGTTTTGTGTATGTGTGTGTTTGTGTGTTTTTGGACAGTGAAGGTGTGTTGAGTGAGCGCTGACAGACTAAATGTCCAAGTTACTCCAACTTTTGAGAGTTTTTTTTTTTTTGGCTATGATTTTGGCGTCCTAAAATGTTTGATTTCTTTCTGACAGTGTGGAGAGACTTTGTACCTCATTCGTTGTTTAGGGTTTGTTGGCAGGAACCATGCAGGATTTGCAGAGCGCTAAAAAACATGACGACATGCTGTTTGAGAGAGGCACTGATTGGACAAGCTTCTGCAGCAACCTAATGACGACCTGTGATAATACACTTTGATGCTTGGACTTGTAACTGTTAACTTTACAGAAAATGTGCAAGGCTTAAAACATAGAAGGGACTTAGTGTCCTGACCATTACCCAAAATATTCCCTTTTTTCCCCTCATGTGCATTTATGAAAGTAACTCTGTCCATTAAGACCATGTCCACACTAATCACAGTCAAACGCATGAACACTAGGACAGCTAATGTCTTTTTCTTCATCATGTGAAGACCCTTATGATTGTGGTCAAATAATAATTTTTTTTCTGTGCTCAGAATCGAGATCACAATTTTTTTTCCCATTATTCTAAGGGACCATCTTATTTTTATTTTTTATAAAAAGACATTTATATATTGGAGCCTATCAGCACAAAGTCCAACAGTGTTTGTTTCAGACCATTTTCACAGCCAGTGCCACTAGTTAAAAAAGAAAGCTTGCAGTGCCTTTTCATTGTTGCCAGGCAACCAGGACAACACCCCCATTACCCTAACCTTCCTGTGTAATCAATCTACCATTTATTTATTTATTTATTTATTTATATTGCAGTAATTAGTATCTTGTTCCTAAAATGTTGAGGCAAAGGGTACTACTTTGGTTGAGGGTGAGAGGCTGTCAGTAAATAGTTTGTTGGGCACAGGGAAACAGAGATCTGTGTGGGTAAATGAGACCCTAAAAAAGAGGGCGGATCACAGGGAGTGCCACCAGTTGGTCCAGGAGCTTCACCTGGAGTTTGACAACCTGCTGTCTCTCATCGGGCCATGTAGCTCTGGGTATCCAGCAACCGCCACCACCAGTTTCTCCTTCATTGTTTACCAAGTGTAAAATTGTTGATGTGACCGCCACAGGAGGCCCTCCGCTCAAATCATCTGATTAGACAATGTAATAAAAGCAGAGATGACGTGAGGCACTTCTCTGCTCTGATTTTAAGTATTTTCGACTCAAGAAGTTCAGAGTGCTCCAGCAAAAATACCAGGCGCCTAGAGCGCAGAACCGCGAGGCGTGCAACAAAGAAACGCAAAGTAAAAAACTCGATATTCATTAAAAACAAAAGCTGCCTCCGGCTGCTAAAATGCTTTCTGTGTGATCTGGGCCTTAATTGGCACTCTACAGATACAATGATTTGATTTTACCTGATTGATTTTATCCACTCACATGACCCTGATCTTGTATGTTGCAGAGACCCTTCTGAAACTTATTGCTCTATGGGCTCTGCAGAGAAAGGACTCATCTGTAGCTGTTTGACAGGAAGCTTGAGATATCATGGAGAGGCAGAGTTAGGTGACCTTTTAACTTGTTGGGTGGATTTGGGCATGAAGTCTTTTAAAAGTTGGAACACCAGCTTTGAAAGGAAAGTGCTCACATACTTCTTGCTGGAAAGTTAATGAGAATTAGAAGGTAGATTGATTTTTCAGTAGCCTTGGATTCATTAGTGAGTTGTGAAGTGATTGATGAAGTTTTTGGGTCACCAATCAGACTAGAGGCTGAGAGCAGCGGCCTTCTCTTGCTTAATGACTCTACCATTGCCCACTTTGTCCTCAGTTTATATTCTGGAAACCTGAGCTCCCTCCGTGCCTCCTCTGCCTCTTTTGTTGGCCTCTCAACAGCTTCTTCCAGGCGCAAAGCATAATCAAGGTCATTCACCGCATCTACTGAAGACAAACATGTCAAAGATAATGTTAGAAATGGCAAACCATGAAATCCCAATGTTTCTCCTAGTGTCTCTTTGATGGAAAATATTTCTGACACTCTGGGCATTAAATACCTAATTATCATCAAACTCCAGTTTGGCTAGATTGAGTCTCATTTTGCTACAAGCCAAGTTAGAAAATTAAAGCCCTCAACTGTCACTGTGAAGTCGATTCACTCTGACAAGTCAGATTGGATTAAGAACTTCATGACTGTCAGGTCTGACACTAATCTAGCTTTGAAGAGCGCTCAGCTATGTAAAGATTTTAAATAAGGTTGAACACTATTTATAGACTGCTTTAAAGTCTGTGATGCCATGGAACTATAAAAGCTATAAAATCATGTTATTGGCCTGTTGTATGGCTTTGAGATGAGCGAGTCCTATGAGAAATAGTTTAACATTAAGGGAGGCTGAAGAGGAGGATAAGGTAGAAGCTTGGAAAAGTGATCTGAATTTGTTGTTTTGGATATAAAATGTTTGAACTGTACAAAGGAACAGCTGATTTATCTCCCCGGGCAGATAAAAAGCCTTTTAAGTAGACACGTTGCTGAGAAGGAACAATAAATCCAGCACACATCACAGATTTACAGTTTTTACCCCAAAAAAGAAGAAAAAAAAGTGTCCAGCAGCTTTTCACCTGAAAGAAGTTATCGAGGCCTGGAGAAGAGGAGCCGACTCAAAGAGGAAAAGGAGATAAAAATATAAGACTCACTGATACTTCAGTGAATGTGGGAATATTGCATCATCACAACAACACAGAATTAGGTAAAAGAATTAACGCACATGGCTGGGGAATGAAGGACATGGGACATTTTCAGTATCTGAAATGTAGTAATATCCTGCTGTTTCTTCCCCCACAATGATGTCATGTTATAGTGCAAATGTAGGCGGTTAGTGTGAACTTTAAACTAACTTCAACTTGACACAGTCTCTAAAACAGCTGGTGATAATCAAACTAACCTGCAGTGCAGTGGTGAGTTTTTCTTGACACCTCCTCACCTTATTGAGTAAAAACCTTACATGCCTTTGTGATGTGCTGTCCCAATTAGTCCTGCAAATAACTAACTTGTGGTCTATCAGTTATTCACCTGCTAAGCTGATTAGAAAGATCTTGCAAACTCGTCTTCTTCCATCTAAAATGTAGTTACTAGATGATGCTGGTTTAAAAAAATCGCCTGCTGTGTTAATTATCAGCACTGCTTGTTTTCCTTTAAGCTCAACAAGCCTAAAATTATGTTTAAAACATGTATAATTGAGTCTGACATCAGGTGCTTTTTATTTCAGGTGAGGTGAGGAGCCGTAAACATTTTGGGAAACACTGTATCACTCGGTCATGTGATAAGTTTCTGACGACTGACTGCTTAGTGACTGTCACTCTGTGGATTGTTCGACTCTAAGTGTTAAAATAGCTTCTTGGCATTTGATGTCATACATCAGTGCACTGTCCATATGGAGGGCAAGCCACTGGAGGCAAAGACTGCCAACACTGTACCAATGCCTATGATTTATGCTGTTTGCGGCTGTTCCAACCGATCAAATTGTGAAACAACAAAGGCCACTTTAAATCCCCCAAAAAGTAGGACATAAAATAGCCTGACAGTGATGCATCCATGTACACAGTTGAAATATAGAAGACAGTTATACTCAAGCACATTTACTCATCCGGCCCAAAACAAGATGGGAGTTGTTTCAGTCGTGGATCCAACCACACGCAAAATACTTACAGTCCACTGGAGTCTTGTACACTTTCATCAGCTTGTTGTGTAACATTAGTAACATTAGGAGGTCTGGAGGATGAGGTAATTTGTAACAACGATCATGTCCTCACCAGGATATTGGTCAAGTTGCTTTTCTTTGTTTTCTTTGGATCACATACAACATGAGTTTCAACTGGATAACTGCTGCCTGCAGGTTTATCTAACCCTTTTTTGTAGTCACTATGTTCTATATCCAGGGTTCCTACGCAAGTATGGAAAAGTATGGAAATAAATTTGATCAATTTCCAGGTATTAAAAAGTATAGAAAATGATTTAAAAAAATATTTATGTTTCCAGACTATTACCACTGTTCTAAAATACTGTTTTCTAAAATAGAAAATTAGGTATTTCCAAAAATAATTTGATCAATCCGGATCGTGTTTTATGCTGGGCCAAGCACAGTTTGTGTGAGAGCAAACGTCTCAGAAAACATACCCCCCCTTTTACCTGATTGACAAGTGGTATGTCCAGTCCGCTGCCCCATGACTCTCCTCCAGTCCCCCAGGTATCAAGTTTCACTCCAACACTGCACCTTCGACAAGAAGACGAGTTTCACGTGGTTCACAATGGGTGGATGCAAGTTTATGGATGGATGGCTTGACAATACCGTATAGAAATATTGGTTGGCCAAGGATTCCCAATTCACACACAGAGCTAGATGCAAGCTTTGTGTGAAATCGTTTGACATCGCCAACATGGGGTAGAAGGCGATTCTGAGCCACATGAAAGGAAAAAACACCGACGTCTCGTTAGTGCATCGCTTGCACCCAGAGTCCCAACCTTTTTGCCTCAACCCAGACATTGAACTTACCTGAGTTTTTATTTGCATGCCATTATGGTACTTGGCTACAATCGCCTATTAAGATTCTTAATAGTCGATATTTCACATCATATTTAATTATTCTTAATTTAAGAATAATTAAATATGATGTGAAATATGATACACTGATATATTTACTCGGATGTCGCATATTCAAAACAAAACAAGAAAAAACGCAGAGAAGTCTGGAAATTAGGGTATGGAAAAGTATGGAATTTTGAAATTCCAAATGTGTAGGAACCCTGTATGTCCATTTCACACAGTATATGAATTTTTCACTATTTGCCCTCCATCTATTTTTTGCACATCATAAGAATCACATAATTGTGAAGGACCCATTAGGATACACAAACTGTGTCATGTAAGTTTAGGCAAAAGAAGGAAAATTGTTGTGGTGTGAGTTGCAGAGTGTTGGAGATTTGGGCCATTCAGGTTTCTGCCTTGTCTTGAGTATAATGAATCTAGATCTATTACATGTATCTGTATCACCGTGCAGAATGAAGCAAGTATCTTTGCATAGATGAGAGGCTCATGTTCGTAACAGTAGGAGTTGTAAACATTAACAGCGTCCTCCTCAGTTGAGCTGGAACATTAGCTTGCTCAGTGGTGCCAGGTGAGCTAGCAGTAGATACTGGCTAGATATTCAAGAGAAGGCAGACGTTTCTACAGCAGATACCGCAGACACTCAGCAACTCACAACAAAACAATCTAGACTGATGATAGCACCACAGATGAGAGGGAAAATTGTCCCTTCTAAGCTCTTAGGATCCTTTTTGTTCATACTTTGAAGGAGGTGGCAACTGATCTGGGACATGATTAACAGGTATTCTGCTTTAACATAAAGAGCATCCTCATATCAGTGATCAGCGTATTTTTCGAACACCACTAGCTGAAGAGAGCTGGTAGAGAGAAACTCATTCATGGAAGTAAAAGCGGAACACTGGTGAGGAGATGACAAGAATAAAGTAGAAGATAAAGAGGAGTAAAAGCAGAGAGTGAGGAGAGGTAAAAGCCTGAAGTTAGGACCATTTTCTGTGTGTGTGTGTGTGTGTGTGTGTGTGTGTGTGTTTGTATGTGTGTGTGGCTGTGAGACGTGGCAGAACGAGGCCTGGCCAACCAGCAGATCTGTTCCATATGTTTCCTGGAGAAAGAGAGCGAGGCAGCTCCCCTCCACCCCACCCACAGCACAACGAGTCTTCATTTAAAAAGACAAAACAGTCCAGAAGCAAACTATCTGCAGCACTACATCGTCATACTGTACCGCAGCTCAGCCTCATTTTCTCTGTGGACTGTAGGTATCAGTTTCAGGTAAAGATGTATCTGTGAGAGAGGCAACTGGCAGGTGTTGGGTTTCTGGGAATCAGCAAAGAGCTGGCTGCTGTTTGACAGGGGCCTCCCACAGAGACTGAGAGGGCAAAGAAAACACACACACTCAGCCCGTCACGTTTTCACATTGCTTTCATCACATTCATCATTCTTGTGTGTGTTTCACTGTTGGAATTGTTTTTGTCAGCCAGGCAAAAATGGAAAACTTTTAGTGTCGTTAAATTACTGGGTGCCTGAATTTATGTAAGGAGATGTGGCCTTCACAATGTGACATGAACTACCTGTTTCAGCAGGAACATCACATTGAAGGGAACCTATTTTGCTTATTTTCAGGTCAAACTTGTATTTTGGGTTGCTACTAGAACGTGTCTACATGTCTGTGCTGGAACACCTGTATTCATGCTCTGCCTGAGAAGGCTGTCTCTTAAAGCGCAGTCTACTCTGATTGGTCAGCATTTCTGGTTCTTTCACATCTCTGCACCATCTTTGCAGCTAGGTGTCAAATTTGCATTTCCTACTTTAGGATAGTGAAGGAATGACCTGCGATGCTCTCCCTCTGGTAGGCTACTACTCGTTGCCTTCATCGGTTGGTTTGGTTAGGTTTAGGCAAGAGGAGTGGGATTGGTTGCGGTTAGGTTCAAAATGTCAGGGTACGGCAGAGTAGGGATGGTCATGCCCTCGCTATCGCAAATTTACACCCGTAAAATGACTTTGTGGAGAATAGCGGCACTTTCTAGCGTGCAAATCATTAATAAAAGCTTCTAAACTAAAGTCCTCCAGCATGTTCCAGCAGGAATGTTATCCAGAATCAGGAATAATTTAACATCGGCAACCAAGATTCCGTGTTTCCTTGACGTTAACATGGGATGCATGTAACAGTGTAGGCTTAGTAATGTGCACACTTGCAGTAGTGTGCCTGGAACAGATGACCATTAAGAGAAATCTGTCACAATCTGGTGTCAGCTTGTCTTAATAGAAAACAAAAAAAACATTGTAAAAAGAGTATTCAGAGCAGTCTGAAGCCTGAGGTTTTTGTTTACAGGGCTTACTTTTATATACGTGCACCTCATTATTTGAAACTTTGGGCACATTTAACGTGGAATCCATTGAACCGCCATTGAGCTCTTAAAGAGAAACAGTTTGTGATGGTTTGTCTTATTGTGGCGCAAATATGCTTTGTTCTTTAAACATGTGATTGTGTTGTCAACGTGCTAATAGGCTAACTAGCATCATGACGGTCTTCTGGAGTCCCTTTTTGAATGACAAATACAGACTACTGCCATCTTCTGGCGTGAGGAATTATTTCCTCTTACACAGGCGCAAAATGTACATGCTGGTTGGCCGTGAGCTGTACTCTTTGCGGTTTGCTCACGTGCAACTTCTTGCCTGACGCAGGTGATGTGAGGCAATACAACAGTTGGCTTTCATTGCTGCTAATTCTGTGATGTCAGTTTGGTGTGTCTGGGCTGTGATACGTCATAGAGCAGGTAGTGATTAACATACAACTCGGTTGTTCCAATCAGCGCCAGTGTTTTACCATCTAGCTGCTTATGATTTTGGTATTGTGACTCTCAACGTTACGGTTTTGGTTCACTCTCAGTGCTATTTATAATACATTAGCGCAATGTTAACGTTGGGTTGGGTTAATATCCGGCTGCCCGCCAGGCTTGCGGGCTGCCTGCTAGGCTAAAACATCGCTCTCACTCACGGAGAAGAGTAGGAACGTTAGCGTTAGTGTTAGCACAAGCCGGGATCCGAGTTGGCTAGAGCCCACCAGGCTGCCCGCCTGGCTCGTGGGCTGCTCAAGCTCCGGACATTAACCCATCCCGGTGTTTCCTCTGCAGTCTCCACTTCACTCAGCTGCCCGATAAACCCGCTGCTTCTTCCCACTTTAACCTAAAGCGATGTTTTAGCCTAGTGGGCAGCCCATGAGCCAGCTGCCCTCTAGGCTAAAACATCGCTCTCACTCACGGAGAAGTGGAGGAACGTTAGCGTTAGCTCCCGGTGTTAGCACTAGCTGAGTCTGCTGCCACCGGCTAGTGGAGTAACTTACAGCTATGGAGCACTTCTGTCAGCTCTTGTAGTCACTGAGCCTCGCCTCCATCTCAGCAAATATATTACAAAATTGTAGCTTCGCAGGGAGGCTACATTTTACAATGCTAATTGAAAATGTTAGCTGGGTTGCCAGACTAACTTACTCACTTAACACAACCATAACGCCTGACCCATTGTTGGGACCGAGCTGCTAATAACTCAAGCTCCAGACATTAACCCATCCCGGTGTTTCCTCCGCAGCCTCCACTTCACCCAGCTTCACTCAGCGGCCCGATAAACCCGCTGCTTCTTCCCACATTAACCTGAATAACAAACCAGGGCTCGTTCATTCACATGAACGTACATGAACGCGCAGCCGGACCGGCTTGTAAACAGTGGGCTGGAGATCAACACAGAGAGAGGGTGTGTGAGGTCATGCTATACTCCAGATGAAATTACACCTCTAGTTCTTCACATAGCAATCTTTTAATTCCTTCAATCTAGAAATGATGAATTTCGCTTATTGCTCCTTTAATGCAGGTTTAAAGAAATAATGTAGGGTGCTGTATTCAGCTGGGATTGGCTTCAGCTGTCTTGCGACCCTTTTTAAGGATAAGCAGGTTTAGCTAATGGAACGATGGATGGAAATAATATTGGCTATTTTTAAATATGCTGCTTTGCCCTGCCTGTTATTATTCAATAAATAGCCACATAACCATAAAGATTACACATAATCTTTAAAATCCTTAAAACCAAACCCATTCTTGTTTCAGTAAAATTGCAGCAGGTGATGAAATATTCATTATCAAGTAAAACAATGAAATATTCAGCACAACCTGCTGACAAGACTCAGGTTTTACTAGTTTTACTTGATGAATCTGAACAGATCTCCAGTCTTAGGTCAGAGTGAGCCCTGTGTGCCATCTCCTCATTAAAGGAACATGTTAAAATAAAGTGAGCTGGTTAGATAAGGAGCTACTGTACAGGTGACACATCACTGAGAAAAGCAAGGCCTTTTACTGTGTGCTGTCAGTCGTATGGAAAATCTTTCAGGATTTCTGTCATGATTTCTTGCAGGGTTAAATGTTTTACAATGATAAATCAATTATCTGTTATAGCACACCTTTAAACCCATCCTTGAGCCAGGTGCAATAGAAAAAGTGATGGAGAGACATCAGAACAAACTATCAGCTGATGAAGACAGTGTAATACAGTTGAAAGCCCCGGAAAAGGTTTGTAACTTGCCTGTCATTTGGGGTTGTTTTGTTATAAACAATTAACTCAGCAGTGAAATTTCTGTTCCATTAGAGGGATTTTTGTTGCCACCCACTGTAGATTATATTTTCCTAACTTATAAGTGACTAAAAACAGTTCCTTCCATTCAGTGAGTTTGTGTTTTAAACACTCCTCCTTTAACAGTTTTTGATGGAGATCCAGGTCTGTAATACACGTGACAACAGCCCTGAATCATGGCTACCTTCAGCCCTGCCAAACACTTCAGTGACTCCATCTTTACAAATGCATCTATGTTTGGACATTGGTCAAGACTCCGTCATTAACTGTAAATTAAAGTGCAGAGCTCAAAATTTCCTTAGATACTAACTATATCAGGTTGAATTTTAGGGAAATGTGATTTTAAAGAGAGCCAAAATATTTCCATGTGATGAAATGTTGCAGCTTTAAAGATAAAACATCAAGTATTGGCGTCACTGTCACTACTGTATCGTGCAGTATAAATGAAATGTAGCTTTTACAAGACCTCTGTTTTTTTGTTGTTGTTGTTGTTTTTTACCAATTTCTAAAGAAGTATGGCTACTATAGAGTTCTTTAATTTAATAGTGATGTGGCAGACATACTTGGCAACCATAGCAAAAACCCATAACAAAATGTAGTCAGAATGGTCCCCTGTATGATGGAATAAAGGGACAGTCTCCCAGGAAGCCACAGTCTCTCAACAATATAGAAATCTGAACCAATCCCTCCGAGTGTCTCCATTCTCCTGGATCAATCTCCAGACCTTCACTGACATCAAGGGAACTGTCTGCAACTTTTTAGTGTGCAGTGACATCTGCTGGTTGACAAAGGAACAGCTCCTCAGATCTATTCCAGCCTCCTTTCATGAAAAGCAATGCTGGTCCTAGTAACAACATTTAGCTGGAGTGACAGTGGAGAATTCATTTTATTTCCACATCTGAACTGGTCAGTTATTATTTTACGTAAAAAGGAAAGACACTGGGGCACTTGATTGCTTAGAGCAGGCATCCCATACACTTAGGCAGTGTCCTTGCCTCAGCGGCTGCAGCCCCCTGCTGGGTGTCATCCCCTCTGTCTCCTCCCTTCACGCTTAAACTATCCTATCTCATAAAGGCAAAAAGCCCCCAAAAAAGACACCGGCATAACCAATAATATTTCATTATGAGCTAAACAAGGTAATCCTCAGGACAAATATCACAGCTGAACCCCTACAGTACGTTTAAAGTGATTATATTAATAGGCTACCATAGGCTCTTTCTTATTATTCCACACTAAGCTCCTGGTGTGTGTATGTGTATGATGTTGTCTGATGTCTGATGTACTTATTATTTATTGTGTGCTGTGTAAGCTACATGCATCACGACAACCTGCTGCTCATAACTAATTGCCCCTTGTGGGATTAATAAAGTTGTTTGAACTGAACTGAAATGAACCCTGAGTAAGAATCAGTGCTGAAATGGAAGTTGATTACTTGAGTAGTCGATCAAAAGTAGATGCTAATCTTTTTAAAAATCTATTAATTACTGGGCAGATAGTACGAGGTATTTGAGAATTTAAGCCTTGGCTCTGAGAAAATTTTATAGACTAAATGAATATCGATGACAACATTATTTATAACATTCATTCTATGAATTATTCATCAACAATTCATAAAATCGTCAGTTGCAGCTTCTCTAAGAATGCAGTTCATTTATAACTTTTTCTGGAATCTCTGTAGAGTTAAAGGTACACCATGCAGGAATTATTAGTGACTGTAAACACAACATTCAAACACCTACCTCCATATTGTTCTTCATCCTGTCCTTCAGTGTTCGCAAGTGAAAGTGCAGTGAAAGCCAACCCTAGATTCACTCTTGGTTTTTAGCACTATGTCCTTGATTTTCATAGCTTCCTCTTTGATGCATGCTGATACCTGGTTGCCACCTTTTCATAAAGTCTTGACCTCACCTGTGCACTGTTATCGACTGGGTCTTACATGCCAAGAAATGTCCCAAACACTAAAGTAAGAAGAAAATTGGAATATACAGGGAGAGAGCAGAATCTCTGCAGATAAATACATTATCACACATTTCTAAAGGGTTGTAAGTCATCATTTAGAGGAATTACTTTTGCATGAGTCTGTACATTTAAAAAAAAAAAAAAAAAGTTCTGCATTGTATACCTTTAATGATTACTAAACCTCAGTAACCAAGCTTTTAGGGTTTCTTTCTGCTAATATCTTCACAACCAGTAACTTGTTTATTGATTTTTGCACGTGAAGTCAAGATAACACACATTTGATCTGGAAGACGAGGATATGACAATAATAGCCCAAATAACAAAATCAAAAGCTAATTTTCCAACATAAGCCCATGTTTCATTTTGACAAAAATTGACACCATGAATGGGGAGGTGTTCCAGGTTTATTTAAAGACATACTAAATAAATATAGCACCATTTCAGAGGAGAGAACACTGGAGGAAACATGTTTGTAAAGATGCTCTCAGACATTCCAGATTGAGAATTACATCACCTGCTTATAATTTTAATATTTGTAGTTCACCTGGTTGCTACAGTTCATTAAAACAAAGTGACATTTTGGGTTTACATCAAGGACAATGTATAATCCAGTCTGACATGTAGCTCTCAGCTTCTAAATAAAGACAACACAGACATGCAGTGAGATAATATAAAACATCCAGGTAAAGACAGACATGGGGCTTCAGAGTGACTTATTGCACTAAGTAATGCCAGCGTCATTCATTGACTCTACAGACTTCTGCTGGAGGGAAAATGTGATTGATTAAAAGTGGTGGCTCCTGTTATTTTGCAGCTCTGGCCATATCGGGACTCCTCTGTGATGATTACCATGTCTCAACTTCAAAAAAGGCGTAAATATAATATGTAAGGAATGGCAAAAGAGGAGAAAGTATTTTGTTCACTGTTGTTTAAAACTTAGAATTTTTTTTACTTAATATTTTATTAAAAGTTGTCTTATTTTTAAACTAGAAAGAAAAGAACTTAAAGGCATCACTTTTGTTAAAAAAAGGCATCAGCATGTAATACTACTCAAGTCAGACCATTGGGTGGAATTATACAACAAGTGACCAGAGGGAGGCGCTCTTTTCCTGGGAAAGTAGACACAGCAAAAGTTCAGGGATAAAAGCTGAGGATCACCTCTCAAAGGCAGGGAGGGCACTTATGTTGAATTTCATTATAGTAAACAGCTGTTAATGTTATTACGTCCACCCCCTGTATACTGGCTGTAGCTGTTGGGAAATTTTTCTTTGTGTTGTAGCTTATGATTTAACATTCATTTTCAGGCCCAACATTCAGACTACAGTTCTGTTGTGATGTTTGTTTTTTCCCTGGCCGAGAACCTTTATGTGTAAATGGTACCAGCATTCAACAACATGTACTACACTTTCTAATATACATCAATATAACATGAAATTTTCTCTCATTTCCAAACAGTAAACACTTTAGGAATCCAGTTTGATCTTGTTTTAACTATCACAATTATTTCCTTCTCCTTTCTTATACTGTAACGGGGATATGGGCAGTTCTCGGTATTTTAGCTGTCTAAAATGCATCGTTTTCGCTTCCTACTTCCTTCTGAAGTTTCCCAGCTGAACACCCCTCCGTCCGCTCACACAGCGAAAGGTGGCCGGCTGGATGTCCCAGTATTTAACAGGATTGGCAAACAGACTGATGCCTGTGTACAGGTTCTTCTTAGCGCTGGGTGTGATGGGGCAGAAGTCGTTGACTCCCACACTGGTGATTTTGTTGCCATGGAGGTAAATCACCTAAACAGACAGAGAAGATTAGTTAAGTTTTTCTGCTCTGTCAGTAACAAACCATGATTGGGAGTTCTGTTCTCATGCTGCTTAAGTTTTACATTGGAAACTCAAAGTCCAACCAGAAAAGACAGACTGGAACGAGTTACAAGTTGGAAAGTGGGACATCATTTTATAGCTCCAGGTTGCTGAGTAGAAGGAAACTGATGTATTTGAGATGACTGAAATGTTTTACAGTAACTATGCTTCAGCTACACTGTTAGATTTGGAGTAAAAAGTGTAGTTATCATGTGAGGGTAAGACTGAGGTCGACAGGTGGATTGATACAGCATCAGCAGTGATGTAGGCGCTGGACCAGACATAAAAGGAACTGAGCTGTATGAAAAACTTTGGGTAGCAACCAAAAGAATGACATGATGGATACAAGCAGCTGAAATTAGTTTTCTCTGCAGAGTCAAGGTGAGGCGCTCAGCCATCTGGAGGGAACAGCTGCGTCTTTGCAGTGAGATCAAGATTGATTAAGAGGAGTCACTTGAGCAGAGATATTGGATAAAGTGAGATACCCAACTCAGCTCACTTCCTAATTCAGTGACCTCAGCACCACGCCCCCGTAGGAGACTTGCGGCAGCTCTGAATGTATTGTCGTCAATGAGGAAAATGAACGTGATCACAATTTATGGTCAATTCTTTCACCCTATAGTCACTAAAGTAAATATTGGGTTCATTTTCCACAAGCCACACATCTTACCAACATTCTGACACTAAAGCTGCATTTTTCATCCGCACAGATCAAGAGGAAGTTAACTTTGTTTGAGCCCTGTCCGTCTCAGAAAACAAGTTCTCGCGAGATCTCATGATCTTGATAAACAGGCGGTAAAATCACAGTTAGCTTACAAACAGTTATTTACCGCTTGTAATAAATAAAAAATGCCCAAGCTTTGTGCAGCAATAGGCTGCAATAATAGGAAGAATGTATTTTCATTCCACCTGCTTCTCGATCCGCATACACAGACATCCACAGAGCCTCTGTTCAACACGAGGTGGGGGGGGGGACAGGCTCTGATTGGAGGGAGAGCTTACCACGCCCACTTAGGAGACAGGAAGAGTAACCGTTTTCTTAACATTGGATAAGCCTATGGTGGGGTATCTCTTTTATCCAATATCTCTGACTTGAGTTGGGTCAGTCATGTGATCTGGATGCCTCCCTGTGGAGGCTTTTTGGGCATGTGCATAGGGACCTCAGGATACTTTAGGATGAGCTGGAAGATACGGCCTGGGAGAAGGAGGTCGGGCTGAGTACCTTATTTAGCCTCCTGCTACAACTTTTGAAATTCTAGGTCCAGGCGCATTGACAGCACGCAGCATCTCTGGAGTCTTGCCCTCGTAGTGGGGCCGCCAGCTTTGAGATCTGTCCTAACACTAATGTCAACTAAACCCAGCTGACATTATCAGCATGGTTATGTGCACTTTAGTCGGCTGATACTGATACCTGGAGGTAGCGCAAGGTGTTGAGGCTCGGTGGGACCTTTTTCAGACGGTTGTTGTCCAGGTGGATCTCACGGACGTTTGGGATGCTGGCAAGGCTGCCATTTTCTACATACTTGATCTGGTTAAAACCGAGTCCTAGCCTGCAAAAATGACACAACATCGTTAACAGGTGCAGAATATCTACTTCAATAAAGATCAGCTCTGCAGAAATGAAGTGACAAAAACAGATTTACACATCAAATTAACAAACATACCTGTATTTAAACTTCACATTCTCACTTGCACATAAACAGAGCCACCGCATGATGATAGAGATAAAAATAAGTAAACATCTGAATTGTAGATGTAAAAGTTACCTGGCAGCTTAAAGGACACAAATAATGTTATATGAAATCTTAATATTAACAAAAACAAAGACAAACACAACATTCAAATGGGAGTTTTGAAGAGTGATTGATTTGAACAGCCTGTTAAATCTCAGTTTCTGGAGTAAAATGTTTCTGTTTTTCACCTCTGCAGATTTTTATATCTGATGAAGTCTTCTATTTCCACTTTAGCGATCTTGTTGTAGTCCAGGCTCAGCTCTGTGAGAGAGGATGGGAGGTCTGGGAGAAACAAAACATACCAAACATAACTAAAACGTTGTTACTTCCTTAAATGACAACTTGAAAAAAAAAACTTAAACTTAAATCAAAGCATCATATTAACAAATGTTAACCGTGTTTTTGCCTCATTCAGTTGTACACTTGAGGTCCAGTGTAGTAATATTGTAGGTAGGTTACTGGAGGAGAAAGAAGAGTGCACTATTTATTTGATGAAATGAGCATAACATGAGGTGAGTGATATTCTACCTTTTGGTACAGCGGTTAGTTTGGCCTCTGCTATACCGATATAAAGGGTCGACAAGCCGTTGAAAGCTCCCAGTGCAATCCCACTGTTGGCCAGAGGGTTGGCGCCCAGCTCTGTTGGGACAAGCACAGAACATCTGGTGTATTTATTAATGATCCATTATATCTCTGATTACATCAGTTCGAGGACCTGTTGGCCCTGGATAAGCCTGCAGTTTACCACTCAAAACAGCGTAGCAGTTTATTCAACCCTTCTCTGGTTAAAGCACTGTTAAATCAGTTAGATGAACCGTTGCAGCATTTGGGTTGAACAGAAACCTGCAGACTTCTCCTTGGCAAAGGACACTCCTGGCCTTTGAGAACACTGATTATTGCTTATCTGAAACAGGGAGCTGGATTACCCAGCACATGCAGCTTCCTCAGGCCTTTAAACGCATCCTTCTGGATTCTGTTGATCTTGTTTTCATGGAAGCGGAGCTCGACAACGTTGGGAGGCAGGTTGGCAGGGATCTCAGTCAGCAGGTTGTAGGAGAGGTACAGCAGTCTGAGATGGGCCATGTTTCTGAAGGCCTTGGGGTGAATCTTGGAGATCTTGTTGTTGATCAGAAACAGGCCCTGGTGGAGGAGAGAGGAATCTTTCTAAAATATAGTAGGTCCATATATCGGAGGAGGTTTGTTTGACATTTTCAACAAATCAAAGACACTTATGTTTTTTTGCTTTGAACATACTTTGGTTTCTTTATTTTGACTCAGAATTAGAATTTGATTTAAACTGTAAACAATGGACTGAATCAAAACGGATAAAAATGTAAACAAAACTCAACTCTGTTCAGGTTCAGGTCAGTTTCACTATTCAACACTCAACTGTATTAGCACAAAGCTGCAGATTGTTCTCACTGTTTGCTTTGATAGAACACAGTGTAATCCAGAGTTTAGGGCCTTGATGTGGTTTACTCTCAGCTGGGAAAACAACAACTAGATCAAAGACAGACCCGCTGTTAGTGCCCCTGCCCCTTAACTGGGAGCCTCATCCAGAGGGACTGTAATCTCATCAGGCTGCAGGCTACATTTAGACTGATATTACCGAGCTGTGTCCTCTTATCTGTTAACTTTAACAGCTACAAGCTGGTTTTGTCATTCACGTATCTTGAGTCTAAATGTGACCCATTTAAGGTTCTGAACCAAATCAACTCATTTTGTAGATGGAAGCAGTTAGAGGTCACTGGTTGAACACTGGAACTGATGTCTTGCTCTGAAAGTACTTAAAACAAATGGTGGATATGAATGTGCTTTTTTCTGTTTCTGAAATGTCTGCAATCTATTTTGTTGTTTTTGGTTCTAGAGAGTGTTTCCACCGTCATGAAATTCTTAGAGAAGGCCTGGAAATGGTTTGGAATTTGAAGAGTGTTTTAGATATGTTTTGAATATACATGGTTTTGTCTATTGTTCAAATTCTGTTCATGAAAATCCCAAAACATCTCTAATGTGATGCAAAATTCGTTCCTTTTATTACTTAAAATCTAGTGCCATGCATCACTAGTATCACGTGATGAACATTAGAGTATGTAGCTAGTTGGTGGCAGGAATGTTTGATGCGCAAGCAAAGTCAGCAAGCCCTAGCTCTCTTATTTGTAAATGCCTGGGAAGTGTGTGTTTAATAATGTAAGGCTTTAAAATTACAAATATAATACATTACTCAAGAGAGAGACAAACCCGAGCCACACTAGATGTAGGCTCTGTACCAAAGCATTTGACACTGGCAATACTGGGGAAGCTGCTCTGGTCAGCCTTGAGGAAGGGAAAAAGCATCAAGACAACCAAAAGGCAGCTGCAGACACACTGCTAGCAGTGGCACACATTTCATGTCTGCCATAGCCAGGCCAGATAACATTAGTGCTTTGTGTGTGCTGTATGTGAAGACACAAAGGCCTTTACATTCCATATTGCATGCTGCTTTTTTGCTACAGTGCCTGTCTTAGGGGAAACAGTACACTGAAGTAGGAGCCTCATTATTGCACTCTATTATCACTATAGACCTACCTATTCTACACTAAAGAAAGTCATGGAAACGGGGTTAAAAATTCTAGAAAAGTTTTGAAAATTCTTTGGACAAAGTGTTTGGGAACCTGGTCTAGAAATACTTATGTTAGGTCTAGAAAATATAAATGATATAATAATTGCAATTTTTATACAGTTTTTTTTTATACAATTTTATACAATGTTGAATCAACTCACAGATTTTAAAAATAGATTTTTGTACATTGTTGATAACAGTATTTGTTCGGACAAAGTTTTGTACTCTGACAGCGTAATGGCTCGTAATGCTTCAAGCATATTTTCTTACAAATGGACACTTGTTTGTCTATTTTATGTGCAGAACTACAGGGATTGTATGGTGAGCTGAGATACACTCAATCCTCCATCTGAACGCATCCTGTGTGGACACTGACAGAGAAATGAAGCAAAAACTTGGTCCTGGTCGGGAAAAAATCATGTTTGGGCTCAAAACACCCGGTTTTGGTGCCACAATCATGGTCGGACAATCATGCTTTCCACCAGTGTCTCGCTAAAATACAGTAATACAGTCGTCTGCAGTGCTCTGCAGCTGGGCAGCCTTTGCACCTAGGTGTTACGCCATTCACCATCCCCTGCACCTCCTAATGAGAAACTCAGCTCAAACATTTAGTCAGAACAACCTCACTGTTGATATGACACATATAAAACGTGCAAATGTAACGTATCCGCTCTTTGCAGAAACATACGCCAGCATTTTCCTCTGGCAATTGTGCTGTGTATGTGGTCAAGATTTTCTTGTTTTATAATACTTGTTTTGCACTGGTCAAATTTAGCAAAGTGGAACTGAAGTGTGCTGATGTGTGAACACCAGTTGTTTGTCCCAGCTGTAGTTTTAATAGGAAGCGGAGAGATTGGTTCTCCTAATCATCCAAAGGATTAGATCATAACAAATGTACAGACTGATAGAGTACACAGTTATTCACGACATCTCCTGCAGCACATGTCTGGCTCAGGTGCATCCAGGAGATGTGACTGGAACAGACTCAGATGGATTGATGTTATTGTTTACTTTTCTCAGACGTGTCTGATGTTTAGGTCTGTTTAATGTTAACAGGAAGGGTCTGTGGTGTTGATTAGTGTGTGCAGGGCGAAACAGTTCTGAAGGTTTCTCTCACATGAAGCTTGTGGAGGCCTTTAAAGTCGTTCTCCTTGATCTCAGTGATATCATTGTTTTGGAGGTCTAGCAACACAGTGTCCTCAGGAATCTTCTCAGGAACAGAAATCTGACCTGTTGGCAGAAACACAAATGTCTGAATGAAGACCAGAGTTGGACCAAAAGCGATGAAAATCATAGTTCATTCGGGTTGCGGTGAAATACAGGTTTCAAGGTATACTGTTACATGAAAATAGACAGTTATCATACTGTGAACATTTGCTTATTTACCTAATTGAAAAAAGTGAAACTGGATGGATCATCTCACCTTTATTTTAATTATTTTCAAAAGGGAGACTTTTTACACTTACTTTAATTTAAAAAATGGTGTCAAGTTTCAATCATAGTAATATAACGTTCATTCAACCAAAAAAAAAAAAAACAGCTTCTTTTCTTTTCTTTTAAGGGTCATTCTGATTGATAACAACAATAATTCTGTAATATTGTCATACTGTGAAACCGCATTATTTTCTGTGACAGTTATTGTACCATGGAAATCTAATCATAGCAACCCTAGAGCTCATCCAGCACCTGTGTGTTACATATAAAATAGAGATATAGGCCTACATGTGAAGAAGTTATTGTGGTCTTTTTGACTCAAACTCTGTCAACTCAGTTTACTAAACTCTGATGCAAGATAAATGAATCAGCATTTTAAACATTCACTTTGTCACAGATAGAATATTAGTCAGGTGGTTGAGTTTAAGATCATTTGCATAGCCCAGGCACCAGAAGAAAATGTTGGCATTGTATGTTTCTGCAAACCACCAACACGTTGCATTTGTACATTTCATACGTACATATCAACTTTTCGAAAGTGACGTAGTATATGAGCTGACTTTGTTATCAGGAGGTGGAAGGGATTGTGGATTGTGAAAACTGCAGCTTTTTAGCTACCAAGCAGGGTTTTTTAGTAGCCCATCACTGTTTCCAACAGGGATAGTGCCACAAAAAGCACTTGTGGTCTTTTTACCAAGACATTGCTGTGTTTCTAGTCATGATTATGCCACAAAAGCAGTATTTTAAGCAGAAGCATGATCTTTTCTTAATCATAATCAAGTGGTTTTGCGCTTAAACCTTCCCACATGTTAACCACAGCGTTGTTGAAATGTAAAGAAACATAAAGTTCCAATCTATCCACTACATAATAACCTACAAATGTAATGTATCTGCGGTTTGCAGAAATGCACAATGGCAACATTTATTCTGGCAACTGGGTTGCATTTATTAAGAGTATTTCAGTGCAGAGAGACAGACTGCTGTTATTGGTTTCAGTCTTTTCATGGGGTTTGTAGACGAGAAGAAAAAATGTAGAATAACACCAAACTTACACTGTTATCATAAAATGATGAACTTCACATATGATTTATAATTAAATAAAAGAACATGTCTTTATATCAGTATCCATGAATGTAGCTCAGGGTGTTTTTCAGTGTGCCGTGTTTACAGTAGTGTGGATCCATACTGTGTGTTCTCACCCTGGTCTGAACACTGCACCACTCTGGGTGAGCAATGACAACCGGCCGGACAGTTCTCATCTTCATAATCATCATCATCATCATCATCGTCATCTTCATCACTTGCATCAGCCATCATGATGTCAGTGTTTTTCAAGAAGTCCATGACATTGATTGGCTGGTAGGGTTTGGCGTTGCCTAGCGCCAGCAGGCAGAGCAGGAGGAAGATCCTCATGGTTTAATTAGGAGACTGGTCAGTGGGAGAGCTGTGGGAGAAGACAGAGGTTAGGTTAGCTCTTAAACTAAGAGACAGGACTAGACTGTGATGTCATGGCACTGAGGAAATGACCTGTCCAAGCAGTGGAATACTTTTTTTATTTGTTTGTTTTTCCTGCAGTTTTATTCCAGCATCAACAGAACAGAGATGCAGAATCCTGTAGTTAACCTCAGCTCAGACTGTTCAGATGAATGAACCACTGTGATGGTATTTACAAGGGAAGATTCTGTCATAATTCCAGTTTCAATAGTTGTGACTTACAGTGGCACTTTTAGAAGTGCAAAGCATGTAGAAGCTGGTCACCTTTGATATGTCATCTTGTAAAAAGCATATTGATTTAAGAGGTCTTTGTAAAAAAAAATGTTCAGCAGTACAACAGGCCTAAGCCCGATCTGATTACACTGAATATAATTTGAAACACAGACAGACTGTAGTTTCCAGTCAGTCTTGTTTAGTAGGAGCCAAGTGGACCTGTGAAGCCCTCTTTATGGTGTACTCATGTCCCATGTCCAAAACATATACTCACAGCGCCATTTAAATTCACCTTCACATAAGAGGTGCCCTACTCCATCATGGAGTCTGGCCTTGATGGGGTCATAAGATACACCCTAGGGATTACAAGAGGATAAACCAGGTTGTATAGAAAGACAAAACATAGTTGTGCTACACACTAACGTCTTTTTGGTGCTGTTGCTTTACATACCGATTGGATTCACCTCCATTGGCCCCTGATAATCATTTAAATGCATTAATCTGATATTCACTGTCGACTGTAAGCTATTTTTAGAGAGGAGGGTTTGTTACATCAGAAAATTCCTAAATCCACCCTCAGCAAGTTTTTGTATAAAGTCCTCCCTAAGTTCTTACTAACTACTACTACTACTACTAACTAGTTTCAAACTAGTGATTTGTTTTCACATTCAAAACTGTCTTAGCTGGTTAAGTGATGTAATTACTGATGTCTAAATTGTTTGCTCAGAAATATTGCCATCACTGTCCAGTCAAATGCAACCAACTATTTCAACAGGTCACCATATCCAAAGCTGTAACTTGCCTGCCAATATTCTTTTGAGAAACTGCTGCCTCATACTGTATCTCACAGAACGCCTTAAGGCAGCACAACACAGATGTTATTAACAACAGTAACTAACTCCCAACTTAACTCCCTCTAGTATTCTTCATTTAAGTCCTTATATAATACTCACATTTCAACACCTTTCGTCGCTTACACTGTATTGTGCATCCTTAATCCCATTTCTATTATCCCACCTCTTCACACTCCTTCAGCTGCTCCTTCATTTAAAGTTAAAGCAGGAATGCTGTTCAGCTTCCAGCTCTTCATTAAGCAATATGGCTTAGCTTTTTAGCAGGAAGTAACCCCACCACGCTGTCTGCAGAGACTGCACCCTCTAGTTATTACTGATGTATGTGATCAGTACTTTAAAGTTGTAGTTAGTTGAGGTGGAGCTGATATTAACTATATCATTACCTTTGGCTTGCTTAATCTATAATAATGCATTATATTTTAGGAACTGATCACATGTTTTGTATTATAAAATCATATTCTGAAAAGTACTCAGATATTGTGGTCAGAAGTACAATATTATAATGTAGTAGAAGAACAAAGTAGTGTTAAATGAAAATACTCAAGTAAAGGAAAAGAACTTCAAAGTTGTACTTAAGTACAGTACTGGAATATACATTTTATCACTGGTGGTTACAATAGTAACATAATACAAGCATATATATATGCACAGTAGCTGATTTTCCTAGAGTGCTTTAGTAGAGTTGGTGGCAGCCACCACTTTAGATTATTGGAGCCAAACTGTGTAAAAGCTGTAGTAATCGTTATCTTCCCCAGTGCTACTGTCACCTCGGATCCACTGAAACTGTTTTTAGTGCTCCAGTGGAGTTTCATTTTCACAGCCTCAGGTCAGTCTGATTTGGGAACATATTGCTAAAACAGTGCATGGTGAAAGGGCACGCAGAGTTCCTGTGATCAGTTTCAGTAAGTGCTGCTGTTTTTTCTATCAGTGTTTCCATGAAGCTCTGAAAACCTCCACTGGAAACCAGTTCTTGCAGCCAACATAAATGTTTCTCCAGCTCTCACCTATTCAGCATCTGTGGTGATTCACAAAATGATTTATATATCTTCCTCTATTACACATTCACACAGCCAGCAGAGAGAGGCCGAGGTCGTCTGGTTGCGTGCCTCCGGTAATCTTGATGGATTCTGAGTCCTTGAGTTGAGCAGTCAGTCCTCCCACAAAAATGTGGTGGTGGTCGAGCATCCTGCTGCGACAGCAAATACTGCTCAGCGCAGACCCTTCCTCTGCACCCAGACTGTCGTTTGTTCCACATGTGCACATTTAGCACAAAAGAGACTGTTTTCTTGATGTTTGTTTTGCAGCTTGGTGGGTTTTTGCTTTAACAACTTGGCAGTGAGTCGGAGATATTTATCTTGTTTATTGGGATTTTATGTCAGTTAATCAAACAAACCTTGAAAACCAATCCAATAATTCTCACTTCACTCCAGTTAGGCTGATGAAGGTGCAGTGAAGTGCTTTTGTTTAAGTATGAATAATAGTCGATTCTCTTGAGGTTTGCATTTCATAAAACATCCAAACTAGAGGCTCGTCACCAGCTTGTATCCCCATCTGATCCCATCAGGACTCACATACAGTGTGTTGTTGCAACTGGTGGTAATTTTCATCATCAAATAATCTGTCAATTATTGTTCTGATTATTGGTTTAATCATCAAGCCTGTAAAATATCAGAAAATAGTGAAACATTTCCATCCCAGTTAAACAGAGTTCAAGTTGACATGTATTGTTAATGTCCAACCAACAAACCAAAACCCAAATATATTCAGTTTACAAAATTAAGCAGAATTAAGCAGAAAGAAACTGTATTGGGGAAGCTGGAAGCAGAGAATATTTTGCATGTTGAAAATGTCTCCTTTAAAATTAAAAACTATTTTATAACTGACAATTACAGCTGGCTAATTTTCTGTTGCTCAACAATGAGATTCATTTTTTTCAACACTCATACTAGTGTAAGATCTGTCTGCTTTACACAAATTTATTTAAATTTGAGGTGATTCAGACAGATTTTCCTCATGCGTTTGTATTTACAGTTCATAATGACTGTATTCCATGAAAAATTACTTTGTATCTTTGTTAAATGAGATCTACTTCAACAAAACTTTGAGGCAAAGAACACATGAAAGACCAAAACATTCAATATAAAACCCAACTATTAATCATCCTCCTTTTAGAATTTGCTCATTTGATATAGTTCACTTCAAACATCCAGAGACTTATAAACATTCCTGTAAATTGATCTTGTTGTGCTCCAAAATTTACATGCAACTTAAACTCACTCAGTAATATATAAATTTGAAATATTTTCTAATAAAATTCAACAGTTTTTCCTGCAAACAGACCCAGAACAGCTGGTAAAAATAAGGATTTTCAGACTAAGATCTGCAGCCTACTCCTGTTGCTCCACTAAAACACCTCCTCCACCTTTCAGGCATTCTTGTAAACAGATCTAAACTGACTTCAGAGATGCTGCATTCTCTGAAATTAACACATGTCAGATCAACTAATTAAGATCTTAAAAAAGATTAGGTATTTTTGTTTTGATAATAAATCCAGGGTGTGTCCTACCTCAGCCGTCAGGTGTGTCTGTGTCCTGGTTTAAACCCCACGCTGTGTGCAGAGCAGCAGCAGGGTCCAGCTGGAAGGCTGAGAGTTGGATCCTCAGTCAATACATTCCCAGTGAACAGAGAACAGCATCACCCTCTCTCACCAGAAGTAAAAAAAAAAAAAAACTGCCCCCAGAACACCCCCACCGACGGAAAACCACTGCTGTTAGGGTGAGAGGTTCAGTTTCAGTGAGGAGCTCTTGACTCTCTCAGTGATCACACCATCTGCACATCTCTGGGACTACATTTGGAAAGGCATTGTTAGGATTTTAGTCATGTGCTTTTCATCAGGAGCTTTGAAGTGATGCCAGGATCGTTAGCTTCAAGTCTTTATATAGAACATACTGGTAGGTCTGTCAACTCCCCTCCCTTAATGGCCCACTGCCATATTAAATATTTTACATCAACTTGAATGGTTCCTACACTAAGGCCTGTTGGCATCAGGTTAAACAAGGAAAGTGGGACTGTACATCTGCTGTAGCTGTTTGGGTTTTCTTAGTGAAACATCAACATTTAGGATGGAGGTGAGCCGAACCTCCTGGGGATATTTTAGGATGATGCCATCTGAATTCCTGCATCAGGCTGCTTCATAGTACCAACCTGCCCAAACAAAGAGCCGAGGCTGCCATGTTAATCTACAGATAAAGATCTGTGAAGTGATCAGCAGGAGGAGGAGGTTTGAGATGTTGTGATGCTTGTCATCAGGTAGCAGCGGATCTTAAGGGTTAACAAGACAGGATGATGAATCTGTCTCTTTTACAGTTTTCCCCAGAAATTATTGTGCAAAACTACATTCTTTGTTAAAATGTAAGATACAAAGACACTGCAACACTTTTCAGAATAGAAATATGGACTTTTCAAGACTTTATCCAAAATCCAGTTTTTCTTTCTTTCTTTCTTTTTTTTTTTTCATTCATTCATTTTTCGTAACCACTTATCCTGTGAGGGGTCGCAGGGAAGCTAGAGCCTATCCCAGCTGACATTGGCCGGGAGGCAGGGTACACCCTGGACAGGTCTCCAGACTATCACAGGGCTGACACATAGATAGAGACAATCACATTCACACCTACGGACAATTCAGAGTCACCAATTAACCTGCATTTCTTTGGACTGTGGGTGGAAGCTGGAGTACCTGGAGGAAACCCACACTGACACAGGGAGAACATGCAAACTCCCCCACCCATGGACCGCAGAACGCATCTGAACAAGGGGGGGCCATAATTTCAAGTCACACGGAGGGGGTGGGGGGGCATATGCATTGAAACAGACAATATTACTGATGTATTAAATAATGTTGTGGAGCACTTATTTTTATTCCGACGCTACACAGTCACATCTACAGTACACGCATGAACACGAACACATGCTTGCTCAGATTAACCCCTCTGATCCCACTGACACATACACACACAACAGGCCAAGCCTATTTACACATAAACACACAGATGAAACTATAGCAAACAACAAAGTACATCCAGTCCACAACCACAACCAAAACTCATCTTGCTGCCTTGAATCTAAATCAACATCATATTCATTATCATCAAAAGTCAGCACTCATATCAGACTGATGTGCAGAGCCACACACACACACACACACACACACACACCCAACAACAAAACAAGCGCAGCTGCGCAGTTACTGAAAAGTAACCAGAACGCTGAATTTCTGACCATTACCAACCGCAATGTGTATGTCCACTCCCGCCCGCTCCCGCAAAACTCTTAGAATTTATGCCTGCACAATAATAGTAATAATAATTTCTCCCTTCCCGCAGGAGAAAACACGTCATTTTATAGGCTATTAATAAAGAGATTCATGGGGTTGTTTGTTTCGTTTCCCTGGTCTGCATGTCTTTTGACGCACTGGTCAGGAATAGCGCTCCTATTTTGTTGTTTTCATTTAGTTTTTAATGATATAAAGGCTGTTTCATATTCTATTCTCCTCCTCTGTATTTATTTATTTTTCTACCTTTATATAATCACGCAGTGATTGAGGTTAAGGCAAGCCCGGTGCCAGGATGAAGTTACTGAGGGGCCGGTTAAAAATTACGAGGGGGCAAATCTTTATTATGCAACATAGGTTCACACAGTGAGTTATAAAGAACGCACAGCTGTGCGTAATAGTCACGCGTAATGACAGCTCGTCGCCGGTGAAACACAATAAACTGCACGTCTTCTTTCATGTTTGTCTCATGACAGATGGAGCTGACTGACAGACAGACAGACAGACAGACAGACAGACAGGTGGAGCAAGCGGCAAATTGGTATGAAAGCTGGTTCAGGGCATATTCGTCCATTTATGAATAAATATGGAGTGGAAACGCTCATGCATGTGCACCAAGTTCCTGTGTTGACATCCTGTCACTAGGCTACATCTTCTTCTTCTTCTTTTTCTTTTTCTTCTACTGTTTAATGGGGACCCACGGGACCCGGCGGGACCCAATCCCAATGCAGCCCTCTATGTCAGAGTACAAAAGTTACCCGGGCCATGGCACCCCTGGCCCCCCTGGTTCCGCGGTCTATGCCCCCACCCCAGGTTCAAACCAGGAACCCTCTTGCTGTGATGTGACAGCATCCTACATAAGCCTATTTTCTCATGTTCCCTTGTATGTAAATGTTCTGGCCTATTCAATAGAGCATGTTGGTCTAATGTCTCAATGAGCGGGCCATGTAACTTTTACACAAGAGTCTCTATGGGCCAGGGTCTGACCTGTAACATTTATGTTATACTTCCATCACAGCTCAAATCTAAAATTTTGCTGAAACTGTCACTACACTCACACAGTAGAACATGAGACAGTCTGTGAAAAAAATAATTTCCCTCCTCCCACTCGTTAGGCTTCTAATGGCATTTTCTAGAGTCCACCGTGGCTCACTGAAAACCAATCGGAGCCGAGGAGTCTCCCAAGCAGCTGTCAGTTACTGCTCGTAAAATTCGGTAAGACTCTGCAACGCTAATCAAATATGAATCAAGACTCCATAACTGCATTGCCTATTTCTTGCCTCAAATGTTGTCAGACACATATTTTATATTAGGATATTTTAGTGTGTGGTTTAGCTGTAAAATGGGAACCTCAGCTCGCCTGTATCCAACATGGTAGCCGGACAACAAACTTTCTCATGTTACAGCTAGATATTACACTGAAATATGTTTCTGAAAACATTTGAGGTGAGAAATAGGCAATGCAGTTACTGAATCTTGGTTTCTATTTGATCAGCGCTGCCTAGCTTGACAGTTTTACACAGTTCACGAGCAGTAATTGACATGATTGACAGCTGTGTGAGAGACTCCTCAGCTCTGACTGTTTATTGTTTTCATCATAAAAGTTACCAACTGCAGCTTTAATTAAGAACAGTTAATACATATGGTGCTAAAACAGTTTGTTAATTGATCTTTTTTTTTTTGCCATTTTTTATAATTTAAAAACCTAATATTTGAGATTAGGTTGTTGATAAAACACAAACCTAAAATGACTTCATCTTGTTCTCTTGGATCTTTTGTTGGATGGTTTCACTGTTTTCTGACATTTTAAAGACAAAATGATTTTTTTAAGTAATCAAAGAGATGTTACTTGCAGCCCAAAATAAATGTATCACTCAATTATCATGTCTTGCACACCAAAAAATATTGCTGTGCAACTGCAGCCCTCCTTCCCTGCAGTTTCAGTTTTATTCATGCCAGCTGCATGGATAAAATTATGGATATGATGATAAATAGTGGCATGCATAACTCCAAAAGACTAACAATATGTAGAGGGGTACAATTGTGGTGAGGGTCCAAAAACAACAGAACGTTAGCACTCAAAGATTAACTGACGTTGTGACGCTGATGACGGCTTTGTAGCTGCAACAAAGCTGCAAGTTGATTTATCTGTGAGTGCCAGTGTTTTGTTTGTTTTAAAATGATGGATATACAGCAAACGTTCACACTCATTATGTGCAAATAAGAATTTAATGTGAGTCTCAGCTTTAAGGTTTGTCATGTTTATGTGCTATCAGACATTAACAATGGGCAGCAGAATAAGTTTTAATAACCATCACTGATGGAGCCTGAGAAAGGACTGAGAACACTCTTCTTCTTTGGTATCGTTTTCCAATTTTCCTTAGTTCTTCAGCAGTGACAGTTTTCCATGTGTGGACCAGTGGCCAAAAACAGTATCACTGAGCTCCGTGGATGTTTCTGTAATGGTCTTGTCATGTCAGAGAGAAGCTGTGAGGAACCATTGCGTAACAAGCACCTTCAGTATGTCTAGACAAAAAGAGACTACTTAAGTTACCTACTTAAGCCAACAAAGGCTTATTCTGTTGTTTCATTTATAAAAGAAAATCTTTAAACCAAAGTAGGAGCAACTTGCATTATTTGTCCCTACAGGCAATGTTTAAAAAGCAGTCTGCAATGCTGAATGACTTGTTAAGATGGATCAGTCTTCAGTAGTGTAGTCTGCTGACTTAAGGTGGCACAAGTTACCATCAGAGTCAGTGAGAAGCAGCAGCTTTCTCTTGTGTAATTATAGATTTCCTCCTTAATTTGAAAGCAGAGACAGAAGGGAACCGGAGGTGATGCTCTGCAACATCCAGTCCGCATGATTTGCTCTTTGTTGTGTTCTGCATGATGTGTATTTTAACAAGGCACAACAGGAAAGCCCAAAGCTTTGTTTAAGGCAGAAATGAGAAATACCTCCCAAGAATGGAAAAGCTAACGGGAGCTTGCTCCCTCAGGGCTTCACGTGTTATACTATTCCTTTTTCCATTCAGTGCTGGTACTTTCTGCTGAGCTGAGCTGGAACTAAACTCTGAGGCACAACTTACGGCAGAGCCAGACCATCCAAATATGCCCTGGTTTGGCAGTCGGACAAACCAAAATGGGAGCGTGGGTCTGTGTTCTGGTTTCAATGCATCTTCTTGGTAGGGAGACCATATTTTCCAATCCATCAGAGATCTGGTTAAATGATTATCTCATCAAATGGAGCCTGTTGAACATGTGAGCGTTCACTACTCTCTGAAGGAAATTCGTAACCTTAAAAGATTTTAAGAAAATGTATCTTTTGTTTTTCCTACCAGTAGTTTCTGACTTTCCCAGAAAACTGATTTAGATCTCACAAACAACAAGGCTATCACTCTTCTGCCCTGTTTACTCTGCCATAGCTTTAAGGCATTGGCATTTTTCATCATCGTAAATAGGGCATCCTGCTGGTCTGCGGGTTCAGGGTCCTGACCGTGTAATCAAAAGAATCCTGGTTTCAGTCTGGCCAAGACTTTTATTGCAACTACTGTAGATAGTGGTGTCTCTGGCATTTTATGTTGTCTTGTTGTTGTTATGTATTGATGGTACTAAATTGGTCTTATTTAGGTTGTTAGGTTGTTTTCGAGAGACCACTTTAGGTCGTTTTGTGATGGGGTTTTTTCCCCATTGTGTAATTTTGTTTACATATTTATCGTATTTTTATTTGTCATCTCAACCAGTCAGTCAGTCAGTGTCACATGAAATAATTTTTTTAAAGACATTTTCAGGCTTTTTGTGTTTAACCTCTAATTAATAGGACAGTTCTGGTGTGAAAGGAGGAGAGAGAGAGGGGATGACATGCAGCAAAGGTCCATGGGTTGAACTCGAATCTGCGGCTGCTGCTGCAAAGGACAAAGTCTTAGCACATGGGGCACCTGCTCTACCAGGTGAGCTACTAAGCGCAACAAAATGCAGTCATCAGTTGCTTCAGTTCATATATTTAAAACAATAGTAGTAGCAACAGTAGTAATAATAAATAAATGCCTATGTAGATTAGGTTAAGGATTAGACAGGGTTATCATTCAGTATCCTGAGAGCCTGAGCACACAGAAGCTCCTCCTGAGCCTCTCAGTGCTGGCCTGGTCCAACCGATACCTTCTTGTCTACCCTAACAGGGTGAAAAGGCAGTTATCTGAGTCATTGGTAATGATTCTCCTGGTATTATTTTTGCAGTGCCTGGTGTAAACATCCTTTAGTCGGTGTAGAGCAGCCTCATTGCAGGGCCTTGCAGTGCTGTTTTCCTACCAGGCAGTGATGCTCCCCTGTCAGGACATGGTGCAGGAGTGCAAAATCCTTAGTGTTTAAGGGGATACCTGGAATTTCCTCAGGTGTCTCAGATAAAACAGTCTCTGCCTTGCCTTCCTCATCACTGAGACAGTATGCAGTGCCCAGGTCAGGCCCTCAGTGATGTGGACACCAAGGTATTTGAAGCTATCCACCTTCTCGACCAAGGCCCCATTGATATCAAGGGGGACCTAATTCCTTTGTTGCCTCTTTTCAAAGTCTGCTATCATCTCCTTAGTTTTGGTGACATTTAGGAGTAGGTTGTTGTCCTGACACCAGCAGGTCAGGTCCTATTCTTCTTTCAGAAAGGCCTTTTTATTATTATCTGTCATTAGGCCCACCACAGCTGTGACGTCAGCAAAATTAATGATGGTGTTGGAGTCAGAAGTGGCTACACAGTCGTGTGAGTACAGGGAGTACAGCAGGGAACTCAAAACACATCCCTGGGGTGCTCCAGTGTTTAAGATGAGGGTGGGAGAGTTGTGACAACTCTTATGTTGTGTTCTCTGAGTTATGTTGTTTGTATGTATCTCACTGTTATTGTTGTCTGTTGTGGCCTGGGTGTTCTTCGAAAGGAGTTAATCTAAATGAGGTTTCCAAAAATGAGTCAGCAGCACTTGTGGTGAAGATAATCAACTTAATTGTTTAGAGCTTTTTAAAACAAAGCTACAAAGTTGCTTCCAGTGCAAAATAAAATACAGCTTTGTTAAAGATAAAAAGTCATCAACACTACCTCATCAAGACATCAGAACGAGCTGCTCAATCACCATGAAAGACTTTCTTTTCTAGATGTTTTGATTCAGACACCCAAGTTAGGTTGTCTGCCTGAAGAGTGAAACATACTAATACCAGTCACAGCTGAAGTTACACAAGCACTTCACTGTTGGAGAATTTAAACACTGGGCAGATCAGTTAAAGTACGAGCTTCAGTCCATCTGACTCACGTTGCAAAAAGCCCACTGTAAGCTATTATTATCTGATGTTCACTTTTATTATTCTCCTGTTAAAACTCAGCCTCCATTTCCAGTTGCTCATTATCACTCTTTCAGAGCTCTGCTGAAACAATACCCTCTTATGAGCCAGATTTTAAGATTAAAGGAACCATTTTTTCCAAATGTTGCAGGGGTCTAATTAGAACCTGATGTAAACCTGCCTGAGAGTTTTCTCCTTTGTGTGCACTATGTGAGGACACAGGCTTTGTTCTGCACTGTAAGGACCATGAGCCCAGCAGTATATCCAATTCTATGTTTGCCTTGATCCAAAAAGTGAAAAAGCAACATTTGAAATGTTGAAATTTTGTTTTGAGCAGGACATTTGTCGTGCTGTCATCTTTTGTTCTGCAGGGTATAGTGCATAAAAACTTCATACTTTTCAGCTGACTGGTCCACCACAGAAAGATTTAATTCAGTAGCTTCAATAGTCCAAAGAGGGAAATTGGTTTGTGGTAGTGAAAAAATGTATGGCGTAATTGTTGGAATTGCAGTATTGAAACTACAAATTAAATGTTAGAGATTATTTCCTGATGGGAGATGGTCTGCGTTCCTGATGGGAGGCGGTCAGGATGTCTCTTCCCCCTCAGAATCTCATACTTTCCAACCCATCATATGTCTGTGACGGCTCTGGACCGACTGGAGCTTGTTGTGTTAGTGTGTTGAAAAGAATTTCCTCCATCTGAGCCTTCAAATGCCGTGAGTCACCGGGGCAACTTGCAGCATGACAGTGCCAAGGAGTTGCCTCAGTGCTGCTCTCACTTTGGTGCCACAGGAACATCTTGTTGCCAGGAAACATTTTATTAGAGCTGTGACAGGGTCACGACTCAGCATGTTACCTGCTGCCTGGAATGTTACCCAGCACGGCTGCACAAGGGACCAGTGTTCACCATCCCTCACCTTGATTTCATCATGACGTCACCTCACCATGAGTCCACCTGATGGTGTTTATCAGTATTCGGCATAAGCTCTGATTACGTTTATGCTCGAGAGCTTGGCCACCCACAAGTAACTGTGAGCACCCATAATGAAGTCCTGAAGTGGGCTCGTAATATTGATAGAATAATAACGTCATACAAGTATATAAAGAGGATTGTATCCCATTTTGACTTTGAGCCAAACCTGTGTCCATTCTTATATTTAACCTTCTTGGTGAAGTTCCATAATCCTGTGTTTTGATCAATCAGTGGTTTCCTGCAGAGTTGAGTGCCTCATCTGGCATTTTATGTAATGGCAGTCTGACCTAAATTGCTCTAAGAATGAAGGTTAAACAGTCACACAGTAACTGTCAAACTAAAGTCGTCCCACAATCTGTCCATTAAGATTTTATTAAATGCAAAAGGACTCAGTGGACAACCCAATCACTAGAATAAATGTTAGCATTGTATGTTTCTGTGAACCACGGATATGTAACATTGATATGTTTTTATGTAGGGCATATTTTGAAATTTTGCTGTGGTTAACATGTGGTTAGGTTTAGGCACAAAAAAACTCAGTTATGGTTAGAAAAAAGATCATGTTTTGGCTTGACATACTGGGCTTTAGTGCCACAATCACGGCTGGAAATGCCACTGATGTCTTGCAGAAATAGACCCGCCTTTGTTGTCTGTTGGTCCCTAAGCAGTGGTGTGCAATATTCTTCAGCTTGCCAGCCATCTTGCCTTGATCTTAAGCCATCCAGAATCCCCTGCACCTCCCACTTACAAACCAATCTCATGTTCACGTAGTCAAAACTATGTCACTGTAGAGATCTTGATATGACACATATGAAACATGTAATGTATCTGTGGTTTGCAAAATCATACAAAGCCAACATTTTCTTCTGGTGACTGGGCTGCAGTGGAAGCTAAAAAAGACTTGCTATAAACAGTCTTCTTGACCCAAGCAGTGTCAGTCTCTGTGGGTACCCTGAACCTCTGGTAATAGCTGTATTATCGATTTATGTAATTTGATATTAAATAAAGGGGAAGTACAGTGTTTAATTTGTACACTCCAGATAGATAAATTTCAGTTAACTCCCTTCACAATCAAGAAGGTCTTTCAGTTACTGCAAAGCTGAACATACAATAATATTAAATAATTAAAAAATATATGAGTAATACATTTTTATGAATTTGTTTATGTAGGTTTAAATATTGCAGCTTTTTCAGTCAACTTACTCAAAAATTAATTTTAAATGACAGACCTATAAGTGTTTAAAAAAAAAATACAAAAACTTGCACACACTAGGATCTATTAAATTAGTTGGTTAGTAGCAGTTTGAATAAATAAAGTTAGCTTAGTGGTTCTTTTTAACAAAACATTTTAGGTAAGCTAAGGTTAGCTAAATAAAGTGGTTTAAATCAGTGGATCCCAACCTTTGCCTCTTAAAATAATGTGGGTAATGCTAACCTGTGACTCATTGTCAGTGGATGCTTATTAGATAATACCCATGTCCAATAACGAAGCCCTTTTTAACAGTTTTATTTAAATAACTTTTAGTGGGCTGCAAAAATAGCATTATCCAGTTATTAATATGAGGGAAAAAATTAAAGATCAGATGGGGAGGTAAAGTGGGTCGTCCACTCATCAGAAAATCAGCGGTTTGGGGCGCCGGTGGCTTAGTGGTAGAGCAGGCGCCCCATGTACAAGGCTGTTGCCGCAGCGGCCCGGATTCGACTCCAGCCTGTGGCCCTTTGCTGCACTCCCTCTCTCTCTCCCCCCCCCCCCCTTCACGCTTGTCTGTCCTATACATTAAAGGCAAAAAAGACCCAAAAAATATCTTTAAGAAAAAAAAAAAAGAAGAAGAAGAAGATCAGCGGTTTGCTCCCCGGCTCCTCCAGTCCACATTTCGAAGTATTTATGAGCGAGATACTGAACTCCAGATTGCTCCTGATGGCTATTCCATCAGTGTGTGAGTGTGGTAAAGAAACTGAGTAGCAGGTGGCACCTTGTATGGTAGCCTCGGCGACCAGTGTATGAATGTGTGTGTGTGAATGGGTGAATGTGACTCACAGCGTAAAAAGCGCTTTGAGTGGTCGGAAGACTAGAAAGGCGCTATACAAGTGCAGGTCCATTTACCTTTTACCATGAACAACTGACATAATAAAAGTACCTTTGTGTAGCTTTTGTTCTGCTTTCACATCATTCTAATCAGTCAAAAGTCAAAGTGAGAATATATCAGATTTATCTTGAAATAACTTGTCCTCCTGTTATTGAGCTGAATGAAGGTCCAACTTTATAGTAATTGTTTGTACCTGATGAAACGTCTACTGAGCACATAAAACCTGATTGTAAGCCATAAGCCTACATCCTGAGGAGCATTTAAGAGGTAATGTGACTAATGACTATTAGATTGTTTCTTCATGTGTTTGATTTGTGAGACTAATGAAGTCAGCAGCTGTTCACGTTGGCAGACGAGAAGAATTCTCTCTTTTCAACAGGAAAACTTTTGATCTTTGAGCTTTGGCTCATTGGACAAAAGTTTTCCAGCTGAGTTACGATGAGATGACGACTGGCAGCATCTAGAAAGTGACCAGACATCACTGATTGTTGTTTTTATTGCTTTTCTACTTTCAGATTTATTTTTGTCTGCATATAATTGTCTTATATTTCCACTTTGTCTTACCAAAGAGGGAACTGAGGTTTTTGTCCTTTTCATATTGTAGCTTTTCTGTTCCAATCGTCCTTTAGATCTGTCTGCTACTGCAGTAAATGATCCTAAACCTCAGGCTTTCAGGGGAAAATATTATGATAAAGTTGGCTTTCAACTCTGATAATTACAGCTTTCTCTGAATGTGTATTGCATGAGGATAGAGGACATGTGATGCAAAGATAACCGCATTTTATTATGACTCATTCTTTAATAGTCATCATGGCTCCCCCTTGTCCCAGTGGCCTGAGGTGTTAATTTGATAACATGAGAGTGAATGAATGTGCTGGATGTGCTGACAGTTAGGGGGCTCAAGAAATTCAGAGGAAAATAATCCAGCTTCTTGGTTGAAAATGTGACTCACACACCTCACAGGTTGAGCATTTGCATTTAGTGTCAACATCCATCTAATCCTTAAAAAACCTTAAGGTGTTCTTCAGTGTTCCAGATGGAAACAGGAGGCTTATGTTGCCTCGTTCCAGACGTCTGAATCACCACTCAGATCTTTTTAATCCTTTCTAAGAGGTCTGGAGTTGTGCTCATTGACAGCAGTGCCCAGATCATCAGACTATTCCAGTTATGAGAGTTACTAAATCTTACATTTTTAGGTTAAAATTCACCGCAGAGGAACTACGATTCATTAAGCACATAAACACTAATGGTCCCACAATCAACAGTCCCGTAACTTAAAACAGTGGAGGCAGCAGTGATTGAATCAACTTTTGACTGCTGAAGTACTACTGGTAAATTCTGAAATGGACACAGCAGCTCTGTATCATATTGTGTGTCTGTGAACACCGACCATATACTAGCATTTAAAATTTCTACCTCTCTACAACAGGAAGACCCATGTGTGTAAGCTGGCATGCATCTGAATGCAAGCAGTTTATTGTCATACACTTTTGGGTGGTGCGGACTTGGGCAGCTGAAAAAAATTGAGTCATAGGGGTAAGAGTCCATCTGGAAAATTGGCTGTTATTTAGGGCTGTTGTGGTGAAGGAATTTCTTCTGCTGCAATTAAGGGCGGCTCAACAGTGCGATACACAATATTACCGCCTTTTTTTTATTTGTTTTGTTTTTTTGTTTTTGCAAATTGCATCACTTATTGTGATTTCAGTGCTTTGTAAATAGGCTTTATTGATAGGCTATTATTAGGTTTATTGTTGTTTTTATGACTAACAGAGATGACACAGCTTTAAACAAATTAAACACTTGTTCACTGTTTAATACAGAACACAGAAGGGCAATGAGGCGCTATAAGGGGCGCAGCGTTTCTTCAGCTGAGATGCTTTGGTTGTGTCTGGTTGCTATGATACAGAATATCCACGGGAGTAAACATTTCCACACAAGGTATAGTACCTGCTCTGGATGAAGGGAAGGCTGACGCACGAAGGGAGAGAGGAAGGAGTCTGTGCGGGTTCAGTAATAATTTCCCATCCATTGTTGTTGTTTGTCTTTGTGGTATTTGTCCCACCCCCCTTCCACTGTGATTGGACAGCTGGGTTAAAAATGACAGTGACAAGTGGCTGCAGCATTTAACCTAAAGTTGAATATTTTTTAACTCTCTGTGGCCAGAAAAAACTCCACATGTGCAGCACTCAGCGCAGAAAAGATGCTTAGTGCCTCATCACGCTGCTGGCATCCGTAGCATGGTGTAAACATGCAGCGCTCCAATGAACATAAACATCGTGTTTGTAGCAGTTGCTTGCCGTCTGGAGTTTGGCTCGTCAGTGAGCTCCGTATGTTTTATTCATATGAGTTAGTGACTGTAGGAGGGGCTTCATCAATCAGGCAGTTATTGAAACATGAAGTTTATTTTAATTCTGCATCATAACATTGTGTTAAACTATAGAAGATGAATTTTGACACATCAAATAGACATTTTGTCATAATTTATGCATGTTGGCCAGCCAAGAGCAAAGTAAAGGGCAAACCGGGCAGTTTTTTTTTATTCAAACATTTTTGGTATTTGTACATTACAAACAAACATTTAATAACTAAAATTTCTAATTGTTTGGAACACTGTACTTCCAGTCAATGCTTTTTAAAGCAATGGTACAATCTGCAAGTACAAGAAGATTTAATCCACCTCTTCCCTGCTCACACATAAAGGAATTACTCTCCGAACCTGCAGAAGCCTTCTTTTATTCACTGTCAGTGCTGATGTTGAGTTATTATTCATACATTATACAACACGTACACAAGTTGATACTTGAAGCATAAACAAAGACCTATAGAGTGGTTAAATAATGCTTGTGTGTTGAGGAACACTGAGGACATGAAAAGAAAACTTTGAAATGGGAATTTACTGTTGGGGAAAATACTTCTGGAGCCAGTGGTTCCTCCCACATCTCAAAGGCATTTGTTAGAGGGTTGTCCCACTAATTGTGTTTCCTCAGACTCCATAGTCCACACAGTAATACTCATCACCATGAAAGTCTGTAGCAAACCTGCTGCTCGCTACAGTCCACAGTTAACAGTGAATGAAAACATGTAAACAACTGTGCTGAATGGATTCCTATTCAGTAATGAGGCAAAGCAAAATAGAACTTACCAGAATGTAGCTCCAGTTATGTGTTAAGTACGTGTGTGTTTCACCATATCCATTTATCACAAATTTAAAGGGTAGCTCTTGTATTTTTCAACCTGGACCCCAATTTTCCTGTTTTTAAGGACCCTATGTTTTTGTGTCTAAGGGACTTAAATGATCAACATTTTTTTTAAATTGGTCCAGTATTGAGAGAGAGTGCTGCAGGTGGCAGCAGCAAAAGGTATGCTTTGTGCGTTAGTTGTTGTTGCCACTGGCAGGCTCAGATTATTATAATGGGTGTCTTACACCATTACGGAACAGACCCTTGCAAGGACATGTTTTTCCATACCTTTCACCTGTTCTGTTCTCTTGTGTCTAAGTATCGGTAACAAGAGGTCTCGTTCGGAAATCTCACAAGAGGTGACTTGTTGTGTGACGAAAACAGAGGAAACATGAGTAAGAGTTGGAGAGAGGAGTGCTGATAATAGTTAGTGTTGGAGTACAAAAAGAGTATCTTACTATTATTTAAAAGATTTTTGATGTCATGGCTGAATACTTTGCTGATTTTGACAATGTGGAAAAGTCAGAGCGATTTCAGAACAAGACTTCTCCTTTAGCAGGACTAGGACACAAAACATCCGAAACAAGCAAAATAAGAAAAAAACATTTGATTTCTTTATAGTAGCCCGTCTATGATGCTGTCAGACTTGCAATAACAATCTTAGTCTATTAAGTCTAGTTGAGACCAGTTCAAACAGACAGCTACTTGCAATGCACCGTTCTGCAACTTTCTAGAAACCTGTTGGTTCACACCAATGCAACTAGATAAGATGGCTTATCATCCCTGTGCAACAACTCTCCGTACTTCCCTTCTGATTTCCAGCTTTTCAGGCTTATTTTGTGGCTGAATATAATTTATAGCTTCTTAAAATATGAATGAGGATAGTGATAGTGAGATACTGGCTACAGCTGCATTTGTTGTAGTGAGGAAATGGCGAAAAATAAACAAAACAAGCATAGGCCACAATAATGTAAATATCCAGCGTCAATTAATCAGGAAACAAGAATGCGTGTGGGTGGGTTGGTGTGTGGGGGGGTGTATGTGCGTAAGTACAAACAGCGAGCAGCAGCAGCGACCCACCGTGCGACACTAGCACACCGTGAGGACCGAAACAGAGTGCTTGGCAGGGACAGAGCACCCACCGCAGCAAGCATCTGCGGTCATTTTGACTTTATGAGTGGACTTCACTAAAAACCGACTGGCTGTACAGATGGGTGACGTGCTTTTATGTCCTAAAACCAGCTGCTGGTGATTTGACCAGCTGAGTTGCAGGTCTCACCATCAGCCGGCATGAGTCAAGTTCAGACTGGCCAGTTCACAGTTTAAATGGTTTCATCTCGTTGCAAATCATTGGTCTGAACTGGGCTTTATTGGCAAGAACAAGCTCTTTCAATCAACATAAGTTGCTCCAAGTGGTTACATTGACGCCTGTTTCACCACTGCTGGCTGCAGCACTCTCTCCCAGTACTGGACCAGTTTTCAAAGTTGTTGTTCCCACGAGTTAGACACAAAAACATGGAAAAATAGGGTCCTGGTTGAAAATAGTGGGTTCCCCTTCAAGTGAAACTGCTGGGAATACAAATCAAGTACACTGAATCCTGATTATGTACAATACATGTGTCAGTTGTTCTGGGGCCATCAATGGGTGAAATGTGACGCTTAACTCTAAATCTACAAAACTCTAAACCTACACCATATCTCAAAGAATCCCATCACTTCAAGAATAAATCTGACTTAACTGCACCAGAGGAAGTTACTATCCAGCTTCTGTCCACTTAAATGCAAATAAAAGAATGGAAAAGATGGAGGATATGGGCTGACATATCATTTTAGTACATATTCTGTCTTCATCTGTGAGAAGGATAAGCTCTCCAACAGCACTCACTTTAACTTAATCCTTTACCACTGCTCTTAATCTGTAACTTAAAGAGCTCAAAGGATGTGTCACACATGTGATCACACTACTCCAGTCCATGTCATAGTTTTTATGAAAGAAGGCACTGGAAGAAACAGAGCTGGGAAATGGAACATGAAGGTGGTGAGGTTGTTAAAAATAATGTGTTGGGTTTGTGGTCTCATTTCATTGAATTCTTTCCATTTCTTTATTAGCATTTTCGTTTTAGTGTGTATGGTGCAGGAGTTCTTTCCATTTTAGAGAGTTTGACATTTTACTCAAGGAGACAGATGTGTTTTATTTTGAAGTCTGAAGGTGCTCTGTCATCTTCCTACCAGGTTAATGTGGGCCAGGCGACAGTGCAAAACAACTTAGTCGAGACAGTACAAATTACATCAGCAGTAACTGTGTTGACAGTTAAATTCTCCTTTTTTTCATGTCCAACCTGAACATCAGAGCCTTTTTTATAACTAATTTCTTATTATTTTGGGTGTCATTTCAATAACATACATCATCTGAGGAAGCTAGTGAAGGAAATATGTCTTACGTTTTGACTTCTCTAGGCTCATTAAAAAATCATTGCCCTTGTGTTTCTGGGGATTTAAACAAACGTCTTTGAAGCTTTGGTTTTGTGTGGTCACTTGGTTTTCTGGGGTTTTATGACCACGCTGGAGGAGGAGCGTACACAGGAGAAGGCTGTTGGTGAGACCTTCTGGGGGTCGATGTAGTTATTTTCCAGCCTCACGGCCACCAGAGTAGAGTCTCCACTGTAGTTTGGGTCACAGATGCCTTCATCAGAGATACTCCTGGAAGACACAGCATAGGATGCAGTTGGATATATTTTCTGTTATATCAAGAACTAAAGCTATTGATTTTCATAATCGATTAAATATAAGGTCTATAAAATCTTGGAAAACTTTCAACAACTTTCTAAAGCCCCTCTGATGTCTTTGGATTGTATTTTTTGTCCAGTCAACAGTCCAAAATGGAAATACAGTATATTCAGTTTACTATCACATAAGACTAATAAAAGCACACATATGGGCACACACCATCTGCAAACAGGTGACATCAAAGCGCACCGCTGAGCTTTGTATCATTTGTATTATCATAATAGTTAATCAGTTCAGCTCTATCCAAGATTGCATCAGTAGCTAATGAATTCTAAAATTCAGTCAGAATTAGGGCTGTCAAAACTGCTCAAAAATGACGTTCGAATATTCGTTCTAAAAATAACTCATAGGTTCGAACCATTCAAATTTTTTTTTTCGCATTATGTCCACAAGAGGGCAAACTAATACAAGGAAATATACTTCTGTATGTATTAATACAAGGAAACATAACTACTTGTAAGTATTTTTATTTCACCATAAACGTCTTTGAAAACATTTACATACCTACACATTAAAACACATAAAACAATTATCTATAACATTACGTTATAAACGACCGCGGACCTCTCGCTTGCCCCCCCTCTCTGACCCGTCAGGCCACACCGCCCGCGGAAGCGCTGCAAATAGCCTCGAAGTGCCGAGAAGCGAAGCCAGTTTCCTTTCAGCGCCCATGTTAACCGATTGTGTCATCCACACCGGCTGCGCCGCGCCGCGCAGCTCCGTGGCTGCTCCCACCTCCCACTCGCAAAGAGGACAGCTGCAGTGGTGTTTTTTTTTTCTCCACAATCGAATATCAATTTTCACATTCGAAGGTCCATTTTTTTTTTCAAATTCGAATTTAAATTCAAATTTAGAATATTCGTTGACAGCCCTAGTCAGAATTTTCATTTTATCATTCAGATGTGTTTTTGGGTGTTAAGCTTGACTTGATATTTGTTATAAGTCTAGCCTCTTCTCTATCACAGACACTAAAAGATATACCATGCAGGGTTTTCCTAAAAAAAAAAAAAAAAAAAAAATGTTTGGGCTCATACTAAAGTAATTCCTCTTACTCATCAATGTATTATTCAGCAGAGACTCTGCCCTCTGCCTATATGTTCTTATTTTCTGTGTTTATTGGCTTGTACCGCTTCAGTGCCAAAAAACTATATACTATATATGTATATAACTATAACCATACTATACTATAAATATAGCTAGGCGAAACGCCTACAAACTGTGAATTTGGGGTTGGCTTTTCCTGTCACCTTAAACAACCCTGCATAGTATACCTTTAATATGGATTTGGAGTTCCTCAAGGATTTATCCTAGGTCCTATTCTATTTTCTTTATACATGCTCTCCAAATAAAATAATCAGTCATCATAATGTCAAAAAGATGTGGTCATGGTTTTGTTGTTGTTTTTTAATCAAGGTCACAAAAATGTATTTTCTTCATCTTAGGAGGATCAACAAAATGAGACCACTTTTGAGTAACACTGATGCTAACATGCAGATAACGTGCTTTTACTATCATTTGCCTAGATTGCAACAGTTCTCTTTTTACCAGGCTGCATTAGCGTTAAGAAATTAACTGTGAAATCAGAATGCTACTTCCAACATAGGGCTGGGCAAAATTGAAAAAATTAAATATCACAATATTTTTGATCAAATACCTCTTTGATATTGTGAGAATATTGTAGGGTTGACTATTGGTGCTTTCACAAAATAATTACATAATTACATTTTTTTTTAAATAATCCTCAGTATTGTGGATATAATGACAAAGAGGGCAAAGGTAAATAATAAAACAGTCTGGTAAATTCAGAAAATTACATCACTTTACTTTAATGCAGCCTTTAAAACCAGGAAAAGACAACATTTACTACATAAGGATATCCACTCTAAGATGATATCTAGTGTCATATGTCAGTATTGATATAATATTGATATATTGCCCAGCTCTAATTCAACATTTTGTGTACCCCTGAAAACAAACATTTGTATTAAAGGTTAATGTTATCGTTTGTTACAGTACCACACATGTTAAAATAATCTGAAGTATTTATTTGGAGGCTGGTTGCAATTTCCCACCTGGAGTGTCAGCCATCTTGGCAGTGAAGACAGAGCATGACATGCAGTTTAAAATGTTATTATGGTCATTAAAATGTTACTTTTATATAAAAACCATCCTACAACCTGGACTAACTGTGTGTGCCATGCATGGACCTGTGAGTAGGTAATGAGGTGATTCAGGGTGACTCTCAGGTGGAAACATGAATCGACTTGTTTTGTTTCTTGTTGTCAAGGCGACGCTCCGTTCAGTGAACTCTCAGCTTTTATATTGTCTGGCGGGCTGAGATGAATGAGTCAGTGGTCTGGTCAGGCCCTCGTCTGTTGTGCAACTCTTAATAGTTGGTCCTAAAGGATTGTATTGCATTTAGATATGTTTCCTCACGCTCTATCTTCATTCACTTGGTGTTATTGTTATTTGTCAACAGCTTCTGGTACTTAAAATAATAGTATTTTTTTTTTTTTTTTACAACTTGTGTCCGAGTAAGAAACAAGCTCTATTTCCATTATGCTTTAAATGAACAAGACATAAAATAACTAACACCGCTAATACTGATAACACCTGTTTATTACAGCTTGGTTCATGTTTCTATAGATTTATCGTTTATTTCTATCAGGCATGTTTTCTTCAATTTTATAATTGAGATTAAGGATGACAGTTACACTTACAGCCCAAAATCACAAATCAGAAAACTTCCTCAAAGGTCTTTCCAATCTAGACATATTATACCCTCTATCCTTGCACACTAGTTGACTTAAGTATTATCATAACTGATAGAAATGATGGACAACACTATGAAAATAAGCATTGAGGCACTGATACAGTTGGACCGATCCTTGAGTTATGGATGCTGTGTTATTTGCTGGTGACCTTAACAGAGACTACACTGTCTGTATGCTGGGATTGGCTCCAGTCCCCATGACCCTGAACGGCATATGCGGGGTGGAAAATGGATGGATGAAGAATACTTGGAACTGAAATCCTAGTATTTCCTGGGTATTCTCACCAATAAGGAAAAGTACTTGCAGGATCTCTGAATATTTAACATGTGTTTGGCTGTGTGATCACACACTGAGAAACGTTAAGTGTTTTAAAACAAAGACACCTTCAACTAAGTTGTACAAAGTACAAAGTTGTGGTATGGAATGCTGTAACACCTCTGTCAGCTGTAGCTGTTTCTTCCATTTACATGTCATGTTCAGCTTGAGTTCAGAAGCAAAATATTGTGTAGACTAAGTGTGAATGAAGTGAAGCATAAAATCTGTTGATGAACAGTACGCAGGCAGTGTAACACCTTGTCTTGATCAGATCTGGTGGCCTCCATCCTGAATTGGAGAGCACACCTTCATTCAACATATGTAGATGATTGCTCCACTGTTACAAATCAAACAACAGCTCTCCAGTTCTTCAAACACAGAAACAACATGCATGAAGTGGACTTTGTCTGACACTGCACACAGGATGACTGAAGGTCAGCACTAAGGCAATCTCAGACCCACTGGCTATTGTCCAATGACGATAAAGCCTTTGGGTCAACGGGCCAACATTTTGGGAATATCCAGGCCAAAACTTCTTCTTCCATGCTTATTGTTCAACAGTGTTACTACAGTTCGATTAACAACAGGTCCAGACATCATTTTGGCTAATTTCTATAAACAGTAATCTGCACATGAATGCAGATAAATTTGATAAAAGCTAATAAAAACCTAAATCATAGTCAGATGGTAGCTGATAGGTTCCGAGATTGCATTTCTTCTGGTGCGTTCTGCCTCTTTTGCTCTCCTCACAGACTGGTCAACTGCAGGCGACCAAAGCTTGTTCAAACATGTTCAGACTTGTTCAATACTACAAAGAGAAACCAGAACACTTTGGATACCAAAATCTTGTACTGCTTCCCACAGATTCTGTTTATAGAGATTAGTACAAGGGTAGACAGACATACACTCCAATATAACAACTCGCATGGATTTAAACTGATACCAGTGAGAGGATCTGATTAAAAACAGCTTTTATCAGGAATAATTGTTCTACTAGAAATTTTACCACATAATTGAAAGCTTTTGAAACAGTAACATGAAACAAGTTTGAACAATTGTAATTGTATGATTGATTATTCATAAAATTAAACTTTGTTTATGGCAAGAATCCGGAGAAAAAAAATGGCATATTCCCAGGAAGTTGTCACTTTAAACACAAAGGGGAAAAAAACTCATCAGGTAGATATTTGTGGATGATGGATTCATACCTGATCTTGTTATCGTTGAGTCTGAGAAAGTGTAAGTTGGTCATCTCGTTGATGCCAGATGGGACAGAGACCAGCTGGTTGTGATCCAGACACAGTTCCACCATTGATTGGTATGTGCCGAAGAACGACTCCGGTTCAATTGCTTCACCATCCAGTTTGTTGTAAGAGAGGTAGAGGTACTCTAAACCAGGCTCCATGTGAGCAAAGACAAAACCTGTGGATGTGTTGGAAGAGAAGAGTAACTAAGTATCTATTAATGCTGCAACTAATGATTATTTCGATTATTGATTCGTTATTCAATCTATGAAATGTCAGAATATAATTTCAAAGTACGATCACGAGACAGGCATCAGCACTGGAACTGATATTGTTGTTGATTTTACTTCATATTTACTTAATGTGAGAAAGGCCAAAATAGATTTAACATTCAGTCAGTTACTCAGACCAGTGTCCATTGCATCAACCCACTTTGTTGTTTTTTGGTTTGCTCCATTGGATCTGTTATGTTCCCATGATCTTGCTTGATCTTTTCTTGATTCAGTTTTTTCCTGTAATACTTGGCTGTGTCATATTTCCTCATTTGTGCCTCTTGTTCTCCTTCCTCCCTCCTCTTCCTCGCCAACTCCCTCTAAATGGCTGTCTCTCCAATTAGCTAACCAGTTGGAGTTGGATGCAAGTTGCCCAACTAGCATTCTCTAACATTCACCTTTTTAAGTAGTAGTTGTCCTGCTCTGTACGGTTGCAGTAAAACAGTGGTTACTCTTGGGTTTGTTCTAATCGTCCCTCTTCGGCTCAACCAATGACAATCAACAGTACTGCAGCCAACCAATGAAAGTAACTGAACTTGTGTATAGAACCACTTCCTGAACAGTGCCCAAATTTAGTTCCAGAGAACGGAGAACCGTAGAAACAAACGCAGAACCAGACAAAAAGAAAACTTAATTAAGGTTAAATTTGATTAAGTTCCTGCAGTGGAAAAGGGCTACAAGTATTTATATGTCTAGCAGTTACTGCCTGATGCTGATGTACAAATGGCCTTTGTTTCGTAACATTTTTTTTAGTTTTGAAATCTATCACCTATATGATCAATTCATCGTTCTTTTCATGCTGTTGAACATACAGTAAGATAGCATTCTTAATTTTGGGGAGGGCTGAAAAGTGTTGTCTTCAGTCCAACAGTTGTCAGCCAGGAGTTAAATCAACACCTACCAGGTATCCTCTCAATTTTGTTTCCCACCAGCACCAGGTGGACCAAAGATCTGGGTAGGTATGACGGAACCAGGTAAAGGTCGTTATGTGAAAGGTCGATGGACTCCAGATTTCTGCAGGAAAAAAGATGAGGGGAGGATGTATTTGTTAGGGAAATGGAAAAGAGAACATAAGCAGTTGACTGATTGTGCTTGACGACAGCTGATTGAAGAAACACTGAACGGAAATGAGACACCATTTGTTGTGCTTCTCTCAATATAGTGCCAAGATAAATGTTCCTGTGCTCTTTAACAGCACATGATGGTGTGGTAGTGAAATGAAAAATAACTGTATTCATTACAAAATGATGATTGAGATACATAGCTACTAAATTCCTGTGACCCTGGGGAATCATTGGTGATAGTCTATTTTTGTCAGACCTGTGGTTGATCCAGGCCAGCGGGGCGATCCTGGTCTCATCCAGCCTGTTGTGTCTCAGAGAAATTATGTTGAGACTGTGGGTCTGATTAAAAACGGTCTCTGAGATCTCCTCAATCAGGTTGTTCTCCAAGTACAGCTCCTAAATGACAGGAAAAAAACAAATGTTTGACATTATCAGGGTTGGAAAGGAAAATGTTTTGATCAGTGGAAACTCGTGGACAATCACTGGAATTTAGTGTCAGAGTCACAACACTATTTGATGTAGTAGATTTTTAATGAGTTACGTGTTTGTCATTAAACTGTTGTGTTAAGTGAGTGCTTTTGGGTCAGAGATCTTGGCAGACTGTCTGTGGTTTGGTGAGACTGTTTTGGGTTATAAATGTATAATCCACCCCAAAACTAAATTCACGTCTGTTCTACCTACAGTCCTTATTTAAACTGGCAACCTAATCAGATGAACAGGCAGTGCAAAGGCATGAACACCAGAAGTATACTGACACATTGTGGGTGTCTGCTTTCATCCCCTTCAAATCATGATCATAATCACTCTTGGCTACACAACGGTGAAAGTGTCTGGTAAATCCTGAAATCCCAGAGCTTATTAGCAAAGAACAAATGTTAAAGCTTAACTACGATCCTCTGGACTCTTATCTAAGAAAAGTTACAGGTTTTAGGATTTACAGAGTGTGAAGAAACTGTCCAAGGTTGGTTTTAAGGTGGATTTACAGCAGCAGCATGTTGTGGTGTTTTGCAGTGTTTGTGGTTAACCAGAGACTGTAATTACAGGTTGAGTGGAATGGTAGAAGCAGAGTTTACTCAGTAGAGGAGTCTTAAACATCAGAGCCAAAAAAAATACTGATGCATCAGCATACCTGAATTCCTGACTGACAGACTGACTGCAGCCGGCCGCTCAGAAGGCCTCTGATAATGTGACAGCCTGATAAACTGAATTAAAAACATTATGCTGCTGGTGAGTTTAGATACATTTATTATGTTTTTAACGTTTTTTGGTGGTTCACAGTCAGTATGTTTCGATGCACAGTTAAGTCGAGCTATGGTTATAGCTCAGCTAGGCCATTTAATTGGTCTCCTGTCCTTGTCCCAGTATACTAGCATGGGAATGGACTCAATTTATTGACCGAAGTATGTCCAACTCCACTACAGTTGGTGGTGATATGACCTCTTTCAGCTTGTTAGTATTGGACCTTTTTCCGGTTGACCTATTGCATCACAGACCAAACAATGGACAAACAAGTTAGCTACAGTTAGCTAGCAGCAAACTTGAACCATGGTGGACAACTTTACAGCTCTATACATTTCATTGATCCAAAAATGCACGGCTCTGGATGTAGGTTTCGCCATGTTGTTACTGGCTTCTTCCTCTATCATGCATTTATTGCTTTCGAGTGCCTTGGCCAGTTTGGGTCTGATTGACTGTATGCATGCAGGAGTAATTCAACCCCCAATGGCATTTTCTGGGTGTGTTAGTCCGACTTAGAGATTCAGTACGATTTCAGTTGGACTAACATGTTTACATGTATTTTAAAAGTCCGGTTTTAGTCGGACTAACACAATAAATCGATTTTCTCAAATGTCTTGTTAACGTACTGAGTGAGTCCTTTGAACTCATTAAACCACTGAGGATTGAGCCATGATTAGAGATGGGAATCGTAAACCAGTTTAAGTTGAAAACAGGTTCCAAATTGTCCAATCCATCTAAATTGTTTTTCTCCAAGCTTATCAATTCCTCCTCTTGATACCTGCATGTTTCAGTTGCACACTGCAAAACAGTGATGTCAAGCTCATGCATCTACACTGCTGGTAACTTGAAACAAGGAGTCATGGCGTAGAGGAAGAAATGGTCTAAAGTGTGGCTTCATTTGACAAAGATAAATTCAGTAATAATTCCAGTAAAATAATAATTTCAAGTAAACAACATGGGCTTAAATTCTAGAGATGCAAAGTTTTTCACTCTCTACACGCGAGTGCCACTGCTTCCCAACTGAGCAACATGTCCGATACTGAGGACAAATATCCTGTTATAATAACTTTAATGCCATGCAGGCAGGCCTGGCAGATTTTTCTTTGACAAAAAACAAAAAAAAACAAAACCTAAATTAAAATATAAATGCAGCACAACTCTTCTCTCATTTTACCCATTTTTGATAAATAAGTAAGCATAAGTCTGACTCTTGAAACATCAAATTTTGGTAATTACAGCTAAAATAATGAAAAATCTCTTTTCAAGATGGCTCAGCTGTTACTTACAGTTTTCAGGAGATTTGCCAAGCTTGTAGATTTGTGATACATCGGCTTCCTTTAGCATTTGTGGCAATCAATTTTTGGGGGGTCATCTTATTGATGACCTGAGTCAAATGTGTACCCTTTCTACTCTGTTACTACACTATGTTCACATTCAAAGATAACAAAACGGCTCCATTGATGCTGAAAATCTGTGTAGACCTTCCTCTTTTCCACACATCTAATTTATCAGGAAACAATAGGGAAATAAATAAAGTATTGGATCAATAAGCAGACTCGATAATGGCATTGATATCAATAAATTCTTATTATTTACCATCCCTGGCCATGACTACTAGTTTCACAGAGGTCACTTTATTGGTGGCACCATCTGACCAAAGCAGCATTTTGCCATTTGATGAACCTAGTAGAGAGCACTGGACTTTTATGAAGTTAGACAGAAGTCGGGCTGTGTGAGGTATCCCAGTGTGGGAAACGAAGAGGTAAAGAGCTGTAGTTACACAGTAGTTATGTGAATATGTATTACTCCATACCAGCAGTGCTGGGGGGAGGCCCTGTGGTATGGTGCGGAAGTGGTTTCTGCCCAGTCGAAGGTAGGAGAGCTGGTGGAGGGGAGCGAAGGCCAGAGGATTTACATTCCCCTCACTCAGCAGATTTCCCTCCAACTCCAGAATCACCAGGCTGCTCAGATCTTAAAGATAAAAACAGATAAATTACACTGAATATGTTGTGACCTTAAAGCTGAGGGCAGTATGGAGGTGCATTATGGGATACTGTGGCAGTTACCTTGGAAGCTGTTTTTATCCATTTCTGTCAGTCTGTTCTCATTGATCTTCAGCTCCTGCAGGGTAGGGGGAAGGTCCGCAGGCACGGTCTCTAGAAGGTTCCCATCCAAGTAGAGACGCCTTAGCATCTTGAGACCCTGACACACACACACACACACAAAGGCACTGGTGATACTGGGAAGCTGACTGGCCCCATTCATGCCTCACATTATTTCAGAAATACCTGTCCATCTTTCTCTCCTGCCTGTTTATATTTTCACATCTTTCAGTTGATGTTCATTTAAAAACAATCTTATTATACAGTTTAAGTTTTTCATTAAATTTACGTTCAAGCTTGAAAGTGTTGAAAAACACATTTGTTGTTCCATTTCTTGTCTTGTTTGTTTATGTGGCACTGAGAGGTCTTTGAGGATTATATCGCCATTATATCACAGAAATGTTTGCATATTTTTCCCCTTGTGGTTGATTGCATTACTGTAGATGTTCAATATGTCTGTTACACATGCCTGACTTTGGTCGCCTCCAGAGAAACACTATAATAGAGTGGCAGGCAAATGTTTGGAAAAATGTTGGGTTTTATTCTGAAGGGCTACAGGAGTTGCTAGTTACTGTAAGTGTCTTACTTTGAAGGCTTTAGCACCGATGCCAGCAGAGGTGAGTTTGTTCTTCTTCAGGTTGATCCACTCCAGGTTGGGGATGCCATTAAAGGCTTCTGCTGGGATGCTGCTGATGGTGTTGCCTGCAGGTCAGAAGAGTTTCTGTCACTTCACAGTGAGAGCAGGAGAATGTAGAGGTTTTCTGTGATGGCAGTGCATTTCTGGCTTCTATGTTTTTATTTAAATATTTTGTTGCTAAATGTATAGGATTGGATTCCAGTATGTATATTTTTAATTTCATTTCAGTTCCAGGTTGATAAAATGCCTGAATTTGCTGCAAGTCTGACAACGTTCATAGTTGTAGCTTATTTTGACTCAGTCCCACATAGACCATCCTGCTGGTGGAAATACTCACTAGAGCCCCAAATGTGGATTAATGTGACTGTTTTAGGAAATTACTGATTTGTGAGGTGTTTTTCAAGATTTACATCAGAGGGAATCGACGGTTTTGAGGTTCAGTGCCACAGACACAAAGTAACAGCAGACAAACATGATTTGGTTTGGGTATTTTCATGGAATTTGTTTATGGTGAGGAAAATATAGAATAATGTCAGGCTTATCCTTTAAGCAACTTAATGATTTTGAACTAAGAGCTCCAGGATCTGAAGCAAGTAGCTCAAGAAAAAAGGTGTGCAAAATTACAACGGGCCTCATCCCTACTCATATTTTTACGCTTGGGCAGAAGCACCTGGCGTCATTATAATGGCAGTCTTTTGCATTGTATCTTGACGCAGGGGGTCGGCAGTTAGGTTTGGGCAACAAAACCCTTTGCGTAGAATTAGAAGAGACAGTGGTTGACATTAGTCATGTCAGTCGATTCATACGAACAACGACTGATGTGACCAAATAACATGTTTACTTTTAGTTTCACACGAGACACAAATAGCGGTGTCCTGGGTAAAAGTCCTGTACCCACCCACCCACCTCACACCTGCCCAAATCAGACTTAATGATGTGGATGGGTTTGAATTGGAGTGAGAGCAGGCTGAATATTAAATAGGCTGCAACTAATCAGAATAACAAAAAAAATCTTAAACTAATCTTTGAGTTTTTGTTATTTTTAACTGTAGTTACATGTTTTGAAAGTTTAACCCAAACACTTTCAGATTAGATAAATTGCTTAACCTTACACTAGTGACATATGTGTTAAAGGGGGTGCAGATTGTTCTTCGTGTTGCAGTGGGTTGAGTACTCTGGCACTACTTCCTTCTCTTGTCGTGGTGCTGACTTACCTTCCAGACTGAGAGACTTGAGCTCAGGTATGGACAGAGGAGGGAAGTAGGTGAGTTTGGCATTGTCACATGTCAGAGTGACATCAGAGATGGAGCAGCCTGGAGGCAGGCCTCTACTGCTCTCCACTATCACCACCTTTCTCTCCTCCCCTTCTTCTTCCTCTTCTTCTTCCTCTTCTGCCTCCTCCATCTCCTCCACCTCCGCTTCCACCTCCTTCAGCTCGTACTCTGTGGCTGCAGGAGGTCTTGGGATCGGAGCAGGGAAGAGGTCTGGTTCCTCAGGCTCTTCAGGTTCTTTCGGGAGCATCTCAAACACATCTCCTCTCAGCCACACCTCCTCCTCCTCCTCCTCCTGCACCTCCTCCACCTCCTCCTGCAGCTCCTCTACCTTCTCCTGCAGCTCCTTTACCCTCTCCTGCAGGTCCTCTACCTCTTCCTGCGGCTCCTCTTCCTCCTCCTCCCCCAGAGCCAGTAATTGTTCCCTCAGCATCTCCTCCTGCCTCCACCTTTCTTCCTCTAGCCTCCTTTCCCTCTCCCTTGCTTCTCTCTCTGCGGCCTCTTTCTGCCTTCTGTCTTCCTCCTCCTGTCTCCTCTTCTCCTCCTGCCTCTTCCTCTCCTCCTCCTCTAAATGCCTCCTCCACTCCTCCGTCTCTCTCTCCACCTGCAACCTTAGTGCCTCCTCCTCCGCTCTCCTCCTCTCCTCCACTATCTGTCTTTGTTTCTCTGCCTTCTCCTTCCTCTGCTTCCTCCTTTGCCTCCTCGCCTCATCCTTCTTCCTCAGGCGCTCCTCCTTCTCGCGGTGCTCCTCTTCCTCGCGCCAGAGAATTCGCTGGATCTCTTCCTGGGTCAGAGGTGTTACGGGCTCAGGGGGGTAGATGGGAACTGAGGAATCACCAGAAAAGTCAAGGCTGAGGTCGGGGTCTGGGGTGGGTGAAGGGTGGTGCGGGGCAGCCAATCAGAGGACAGGAGGTGGTAGGGGCAGGAGTTGGCCGCAAGGAAAGAAAAAGGTAACAGTATAGAAAGAGAGAAGGAAGTAAAGGATAGAAATAAAAGAGGAAGAAGAGGAGAAAAAAGGAAACTAGAAGGGAATGATACAGGTTGTGGAAATGGAAGTTGACGAGGACAGACAGACAGGAGTTGGACAGACAGACAGGAGACGGCTGTGTGTTAGTGTTGTAGACAGACACACAGACAGGTACAAGACCAGCTTGTTGTAGCTACAGAGCAGACGGCTGCTGTAGACCTGTCTGGACCAGATCCCATTGAACTGTTCTTGTTTGACCACAGTCAGGTAAAGTTGGTCTCTCTGTGTTCACCAGTGTTGGTGTCACCTGTCAGCATCTAAAGTTAGCTCATTTATGTTTTATAAAAACAAGTACTGTTGTACATTCAAACAGGAGAGGAAATATTTTTAGACCAACCTTAGCTCACTTGTCTAACAATTAATGCTGTTTTATAGTCATAAACTGTGTGCCAACGGGACATCCAGCAGATAATTAATGAAAAAGACCAATATACATGTCTGACAGTGTCTCGTAGCTGTAAGACTTCTTGAGGTTCAGTGATGTAAATGTCCTGTGTCCCTGACACATTAGAAAGGATGCAGTAAACTCACTATCAGTTCACCCTATTATTTTCCCCAGCGCTACACTGTGAACAACAAATCTGTGTTGAAATCATAGAAACAGTGATGTTGTGTGACTTTATTTATTTTGAAAGTATTTCTCTTTGTCCACTGAGAGTGAAACTTTTGTTTTGGAGGTCCTCGGAATCACCAGAAGACAATGATCTCATATTTTTAGGTTCATAAAAAGTACTAGCACTCACAAATATGTAGGATGTAGGAGATTGTCATAACGTGATTGTGCCACTGATTGACACCACATTGACTCATGTCGATGATGTTTTACCGTTCACTGCTCTGCGCATATATCTCGTGCAAGACGAGATCCTGTTTTGTTCATTGTTTCAATAGTCCCTTTTACATTGCCTTTTCAAGGTGTGAATATCGTACCATTATGCAGCTGTTATGAGCCGGGAACGGAGGTGGTGACAGCACCAAATCAATGTCTATGTAAATGGAACAGCTGGCAGGGCGGGATCATGGGTGGCACGTCTGTGACATTTTGAAGACATGTTATGTGTGCGACCCACTGTGGGAGATTTATAAAGTAGCTGATAGTAGTTAGCAGCTAGCTCAAAAAAGACAAACAGCAGCCGAAAATGATTTGCAATTTGGGAAAACAGTGAGGTTCAGGAAGTCCTTACCCTCTAAGCAGAAGATCAGTTGCCATATAACAGAGATAGTAAATGATTGTTATTGCCAAGTTATGCCATTGTTATTATTCATAAAGTGCGGTCAATGCATATATTCTATGTCACAATTGATGTCGACACTGTTGTGTTACATGTCATGCCCTTCACACCCATAATTATATTAAGAGACCAGTCACACCTCTTTTGATTCCATGATGCCGGCATGCTTTCTAAAATCACACACAGGAGCGACATGATGCCACTGTCATTTGGTTCTGTGTAAAAATGCAAACACGACATAAGGAGGGGACTTTGTAGCAGCTCTACAGCGCAATCTCTGTGTAAAAAGGACTAATGAGGACTAAATGGAATAAAAAACTCTTCTCAGAAAGAAAGAGAATGTTGAACTATTAAATTTATACAGTAGCTTATTTAACTTATGTATCATCACATATCACAGTCATAGATCACATCTGATTTACTTGTCAGTGGGTGATGATTTTTGTGCTCTCTTACCATGATTATAACCATATAACTCACTACACTGAAAACCCACCAACATCACTGGAGGTCGTAGGTATGCGTCATTGGGTGAAGAACATTTTCATTTGTTTACTGAACCTCTTACTTTCCCGGTGATTTATAATCCCTCCTACACAGCTGTAATTGGCTTGGTTGTTTTTTCCAACTGGTGAAATAGCCATCAGTGCGCACAACACCAGGCCTTTTTGAATCACAGCACAAATCATGGGCAGTGATTCAGAGATGTGGACAGTGATTCAGAGGTCTGGAAACAGGCTAGTGCTAATGATGGTTCCTATAGAGATGACATGAGGAAACTGTAAGATGCCTCGGGGCACTTCATCTTAGAATACCGGTCACTTGAAGGACCAGCACTTTTCTTCTGAGTATAAAACAGCTCTTAGTGTTTTTTCTTCCACAGTTAACCACATACAGCAAACATATCTTGCTGTATACACAGTGCACTACTTACACAGATACGTACATGTTTCTATGGTTATTGCTATCAAGTTAATACAGTACTCCACAAACATCTACTCACAGTGAAAAGTCATAGAAAAAAAGACTGTGCAGTGTATGACTGTGAGCAACTAACTAGTTACTGTCAATTCAACTACTGCACTTTTTTCTGTAATTTCACAGAGGTCTTATAGACAAGTTTCATGTTTACAATAAAGGATGCACGCACAGCAAGGAGGTAGAAAACTCAGAAACAATATTATGATCGTTCATATAGGGACACTTTCAGTATTTAAAATAAAACATTTTGCTCGAAACCAGTAAAACTGTTTAGAGGTAAATGTATATATTCAACTTATATCCACATACAAAACTTCTCTTTGCTGCAGTATCCAACATGTAGCAGTAAAAAGTAACAGCAGCTAGTGGCAGCGGTTACGCTAAACAGTACTACTCAAAGTAAGTTTTTACAGGTAGTGAGAAAATCAATGAAATTCTTGCTGATTGCCATCAGATTACCAGGATGTCTACAGTTCAGTTCAATGTTACAACAATAAGGACTTAAGTCATTAAAAGGTCTTAAATTTGTGAGGTCTTAACTGCTACAAACATTTTATCTAGTTTCATTTATCCATTTTTTAATTTCTTTTTGTGAAAATGAGTGAAGCCTGTCTATGTAAAAGTCCACATTTCTAATGTTTAATGTTTAAAAAACTATAACACTGTCATTTTATTTCATACTTGAACTTGGCTGTTGGGAAGATGTAGATTAACTTAACTCACTCTAATATCCATATTCCTACATAACACTTATCTCTGCACAAGACCACATATATTCTACTTGCCTGCAATGCTTACTTGCATTGCCCAAATAAGTAAAACATAATTCATCCAAAAATCTGTCCTAAAATTGGTTAGAAGGTGTCTTGAAAGGGTCTTAAAAAGCATAACATTTCACTGCCTGATAGCTGTAGACACACACCTGTAGATTATGCCTTGACTTTGTGCAATAACTTGTAAGATTAGATGACTGCTGTGCATACATACAAAACTACTCTGAGACTGTGCTGATCCAGGGTTTAATAAGTATTATTGATCAGCCACACAGGATCACAAAAAGCAAACTCTCCACACCTGTTTGTGACGTTGATCTATGAAAACGTCATATATTTTCCATCCTAAACCATCAGTCTGCCACCTCTATCAGCTGTCACCAAGTCCCACACTGACACATTAAATGTATTTGGAGCTGTCAGCAAAACAGAAGAGAGAACAGAGGGTTTCCTTCTCTCAGTTGTAAACAGTTCATGGTATGAAAACAATTCCTTAGGGTGACCTCCCCGTAAACTCTCACTTATTCTGGTTTGTTTTCATCCTCCAGCATGTGCACACATCTGACAATAATGTTGCTCGGCAACTCATTCAGATATATTTGTATTTGTTGTAGATTCAGATGTACATCCAGTCTTCACTGTGATGAGATTGAATTGACAGTAAGGTGAAACCAACCCTGGACATGTTGATAACGACATGTGGTATCTCCCAATATTCAGACCTGTTAAAACTTTCACAACATGTGTGTTGAACTGACCCAAAATGTGCAAAACACATTTTTTAAAGCCATGATGAAAACAAGACGCAACATGTTGAGGCCTCAGAGATGGAAATTGTTTCATTTCATTTATTCCAAGAGACAAGTAACATGCCCTCTGTGGTGAGGAGTTTAATTTCAAAAAATTAACCCGTTGGAAAACTGTCCCACATGTCCCACGTCACAGACCTAATTATGATTATGTTGTACAAAACCTTTCCCGAAATATTGTGACTCTTAAAGTGTTGAATGAGACCCTTCAAATATTGGTCCTGATTGTCAGAAACATTGCTCATCTCTGTTGCCTCCTGATGTTGCACCATGGCGTTGCCACATGTTGTGTTTCTACCTGACTCCATGCAGACGGGGCAGCACTCCCCAGCAGGGGTGAAAGGGAAATGGCAGTGCGTTTGGGGACAGGTGATCTCGTCACAAACCACCCGCCCTCCGGTACAAAGACAAGTCACACAGGGCTTTGGAGACCAGACGGCCTGGTCAAACATGGTCAGACCCTGGTACACACACTGGCCCTGCTTACCTGAAACAACAGACACATGACTGTCAGTACATTATAATTCTAACAGGTCTTACAGTGGGCGTAATATGAACGGAGTAAATATCATTTCATTATTGTTAAATTATGACCGTTATCAGTTTGCAAGATAAATCTTCTTTTAGCTTGAAGTGCTAAAAATTAAGTGTCAGTAATGTGGCCGTGGAGCCAGCGTGATGTAGATAAAATCTGAAACACAAGATAGTAGGTTAACTCTCCAATAAGTACACTGTAACTGTTTAAAGACCTTCATATACTCCCACACAGACAGTGAACATGATTAGCATGGACCCTCACCACTGTGAGCTGATCGCAAAATATACATTCTTTTGCATTGTGGCTGTGCAGCTCCAGAAAGTATGAATTGATTAAACAAAATAACGAAGCTTGCAACCAGTGACACGATACTGTCGGCAGCAGTGTGTTGTATGGCAGTGAATGGGATGAGAAATACAGCTGCAATGATTGATACAATTATGGAATAGTTGTGAACTATTAAATTAATTGTCAATTAATTTAATAATCGATTAACTGGGTTGAGTCATTTTTCAAGAAAAAAAATATTCAAAATTTTCTGCTTCCAGCTTGTTATTCTAGGTTTTTTTTTCCTCATCTATGACAGTAAACTGAATATTCGAGTTGTGGACTAAACAAGACATTTGAGGACGTCATCTTGGGTTTGGGAGACACTGATTGACATTTTTCACCACTTTCTGACATTTTACAGACCAAACAACCAATCAATTCATCGAGAAAATGATCAACAGATTAATCAACAATTGAAGTAATCGTTAGTTTGTGACGTCGTGATAATAAATCTGGTGTTTCTTTTCACTCATAAATCCAACATTTAGCCTGAGCCTTGTGTCGTCATAATAAAAACAGATTTCATACCTTGAAATAAATTTAAAACATGCTTTTTTTTTTTTTTAAATCAACCCGGAAGCTTTGACTGAAGCCGGAGCAGTGAACTTGTCTTGATCAAAGAAACATGTTGATTTACAGCCTGTGTAGCTGCTAACATCCTCACTAATCGTTATTTTGAAAGAAGATGACGCCCATATTCAATTTTCCAGCTGTTCCAGAGAACAGCTGTCAATGAGCACAACAGAGTGAAATGAATCACTGGACAGATCGGAAATGTGTGTAGTGATTCAGAGGTACAAAGCAAATTCAAACGTGCATGTGGCACCTTTAACCTCACATGCTGACCCTCATCATCCTCCTCAGCAGCAGCAGCAGCAGCAACAGCGAGCCCTGCTGCAGTAATTGCTGTGTGCGTCTAGTCAAATCTAAAGCCTGTACTTTACCATCAGAACCAGACAAAGCAGTGATTTGTAGTGTTTCCACTCCTCCCTCTGCATTAACATCAGACCTGGGACAGGACGAGGCTGTGACTGGCAGTGAGTCAGTAGAAAAGACTGTTAAACCACTATGATACAGCAGGAAGAGACACTTTGGGTCTATTTTAAGTCTGTCCTGTCTGTCATCTATCCTTTCTAATGGTATGCTCTTTCTTAACGTCCATAGAAGCACAGGTAGTTAAGAGGCTCAGGTTGTTTCTCTTAAATACTGTCTCTCCTATCTTTGTCCCTTTTTACTGACAGCAGTGTGACTGTCACCCTGTCATCTCTGCTGGGGCACACATACTTTAGAGCTTTTCTTTTCTCTGTAAAATAGTGTCTGGCTGTCGTTGAATAACTTTATTGTCAAGTAAATTGCAGGGGTTTGTAAAAATAACACAGCGACCATCAGACTCTGTTGTGGCACCGTCTTTCTACGATGTTTAGTGCATATTTTCATGTGTTTTTACCAGTGGTGAAACAACTAGTTTATTCATTTTTTACATTGGAAGATACCATCCTGGGCTCTGCAGAACTGAGGAGCTCATTGTATGTTATGCAAAAACTTTTCAAACTGCACAATCAGAATCAAGGCCATAGAATTCTACATGCAGCATGAGAAATACAAAGTCCCCAAGAAAAAACAAAAACAAATGCCAGGTTTTACCTTTGTCTCTGCCATAAGAAAAGTCATGTTTTTTGTTACATTTAACATTTTTGCAAAATTGTCCCTAACGCATAACTGATGCTGATTCATGTTTGTTTGTTTTTTAGTTTTGGTAATTGTAGAATTGCTCTGAAATTTCTGTCTGATTGTAAATCTTAAATTTAGCTTGCCTTAAGCTGTAGAAACCCAGCATACAAAGTGATATCAGTAAATATCCTCATTTATTTTTCTTTGTTGCTCACCATGATCTGCCCAATGCAGGGCCCCCAGCACTGTTTGAATGTTTAGAAAAGAGGAGCACTTGGACTGAAATCCTGACGCAGACATATCATGAGAATTTCAAAATAATTGCATATCTTAAAGGTGACGGTATTTATCTATGTTTTCACTTTGCATCTATGATTTTGGATTGTTGATCATGAAATCGATATATGTAGTGATCCAGATCAATGTGTGGTTTCACCCCTGTTTGTAATTTTACAAGCTGAGGTTGTGATCACCCCCACCCATACAATCCAGATCAGATTACTTTTTCATACGTCCGTTCCCAAGATCCAGAATGAGCTTTCACGCTGCAGTTCCCAGTTAGGTTTATTGGTTGTCGTGTCAGTCTGACATCTATAACTTTCTGTTTCTCTGAACTGCCGTCTGTTCTGTTTAATTGTCGTTGCGTCACAGTCAGTTTTGTCTGCTTGTCTGAACACACGCAAGTTCTCACATCTCAAAACAACAGTGAAAACAGAACCCCACAAAATCCCCCTGCAGCTCCCAACAACAGAGCAGCACCACCTTCCCTTCTAATTACATAATGCTGACTCTATTGTTTTAAACTGGAGGGCCTCGACGCGACTTTGAGGTCCTTCTTTAAAGTCTGTGTCCTCATCTCTGTGTGGGACTTATTTTCTGTCAAGCTCTTTTCCCACAGATGGTTTTCCCTTCTGTTCATGGTGGAATGTGATGATTTGTCATTAAATTACTGAGCTGTAATAACAGGCAGCTTTATTATGAGAACAGGACGAAGCCCCAGAGCTTAGCTGTTCTCATACACCCTGTTTGACTAGCATATCTGCTTTTTATTCAGCAAAAGGCTTTATTTTGATGTATTTAGATTTTATTGACTACAAAACTGTTGTGTAATATACCACTTAAACCTTTTAAATGCCAAGATACACTCAGCATGTTTCCATGTTGGTTTATACATAAACCTATGGACACAAACTAAGTAGTTAAATTGTTTTTGAAAACTGGTCAGATTTGCTGCACAGTGACAACTCGTGCTCTATTTAAATCTTCTTGAAAGTTTTTTTTATCTTCTTAATTAAAACCGGCTTTGGAGGATTATTTTTGGATGTATCAGAGACTTTATATGGACACAGAGTAATGGCTGGAACATGCTTTTCCATTTGCACATATACAAACTCACACTGGTGTCACTCAGCGACTTTCACATGGATGTTTTCTTTTATATTTTCAGCGTAACGCCCACAGTTCATTTGTTAAATTTTAAACTTGCCTTCTGTTTGATGCATAGTTTAAGCAGATTAAGCGGAATTATTGATGATCGATTATTGACAGAAAATGATCTACAACAACTTTGATAAAAAGTTATTATAAATAAATAAACAGAATGTTCGGGAGCATTTGTATCCATTGATAAATTTAAGGGCATTACAAAGAATGTGGTGATGGAGGCATGTGGATGTTTTTCTTTAGAGGCCACTTTGTGAAAAAGCTGTTTTTTGTTTTATTGTAAATTCTTGTATCTCCTGTTGTATTTGTATATGTTGTGATTTTATATGGTGGCTTCCTTAGCAAGGTCTCTCTTGTGTTTTGAATTTTAAGATGTCCCCTTGGACTGGGAAATTATGAAGGATATCTCCCCTATTTTATAGAAGGGTTAGGGTTAGAAAAAAATGATAATGAAAATAAAAAATGCTGAATATATTATCATTAAGTTCATAAAAAATTGCTATGAACCCTAAAAACCCCTGATAAGAGCATCTGTAGCAGTTACTGGTCTCGCTAATCTGAGTTAAAATTGACTTACTGGTCTGATATTGTATTAGCGCAGTATTACTGGTCTCACTGACCTGGGATAACATTGTAGCTGGACTTCTGTTCATGTATGCTCTTGTAGGAATCCAGGAACAGAGTGTTTCCTTGATTTACTCCAGGATCCACTGGGATGCTGGGACCAGGAATCAGTCTGATCTTCAGTGGTCTAGAGTGCCCTGCTCTGGTTCGCACATGACCTGCAACACATGGTCATATCAATTTCATCTTCATCTATCTAGAAACTTCTAAAAGCAGAAAAAAACCCAAAAAGAGAAGAGATAACTTGTCCACAGGCCAGTTCTTGAGCTCACTGAATTCTGTTTAATGTTTTCCTATTGTTATGCAAACCCAAAATGGCTGAATCAGTGGCATATAAGAAGATATTCAGCACAAACAGATTTAAGTATTAAAAAAACAGTAGGGGGCCCATGATGCTCCCCTGTGGGACTCCACATGTTGTCAGTTGCTCTGGTCTCATTAGAAGGTTTTACATCACAAAACAAGACTGAACTTTGAATTGTGATGGAGAGAGAAACATAAGATAATGTTAGGACAGAGCTCTTTGAGTTCAGGGGTCAGATGCATAAAACTCTGTGGAGATTCACAACTAAACCTGTGTGTATGTATAAAGACAGAAATGTGCATATGCATTCTTTTCGTCAGTTTTGAAATGCTGTGCATACACCTGAGTCTGTTTCATAAATCTCAGTGCACACGCCTAATTTCCAGGCCCACAGCTATCCATAAACACTTTAGAAATGCCCTGTAACATCTGTTTGAATATTGATGCTTGTGCTCCTCTACCATTCATTTGATCTGTCAATGAGAAGAGCAGCAATGAATTGCAATTTCACTGATTGTGTCGCATCAACGAGGATCTCCAACAGTGCCAGAGCAGCTATCTTTACACACAGCTTTGAAATATTTGTAGTGTCCGTACCACTAATTCAGCACATTTTGCAAACCATGATTATGGTAGAATCTCAATCCTCATTATCATTAGACGTCAGAAGGATGATAGATTCTTTAATAGCACTCATGTTGAAACTGACTTAAAGGAGCTATATGTAAGAAATCTAAAGCAAATAGTCGTAAAATCATCCTAATATGTCACAGAGACTAAGGAATAATGTTCATATAACATACTGATCTCACCGACAACAATAGTACAGCCAGAATATTCCCATTTAAAAAACATTTTTACGGTCCGCAAATCATGTTTATGTTTTGAATTTGTGTTTTGGCCTGTTGCGCCACCCACCACCGTCTACCAGTCACGCAGTCAGTAGAGTCTCAGCATCAGTTACAGTTACGACTGAGCTACAGCAGCACGGCAAGCAGCATTAGCAGTGTCCCAGTACACAGCATTAGCAGCCGGCTTCTCCTCAGCTGTATCCCGGCAGCAGCGTTAGCAGCAGAGAAGCCAGACTTGCTCGAACGGTCCACTGGAAAACCAAAGATCAAGGACGCGGCGACGCAGCCCTGCCACGGCAGCTGCCCGTGGGCAAACAAATCAGTCTCCAGTGTGCCGCTGTCCAGCAACCTCGAATCTGTAGGGGAGGGGGGGTGGACAAGACTCATGGCAGTATTTTGAATGTGTGCAGCAACCGTTTTGGCCACATTCTTACATACAGAGCATTTAACACATTAAGCTACAGTTAGGATTAAAGTAAATGACCACTAACAGGAAGATGACACAAAAATAGATAAAAAGTGATAAAATATAAATAATTTAAAATGAAGTTAATAAATGGTTTTAACTAATATTTTACAGAAAGCTGTGCAGCCTGTAAAAATAATGACACAATCAGTGAAATTGGCAACCAACCTGAAAACTCTTTTATCAAAATGTTACATCTCTCACCTTAGTTGCTTTTAACCCGGCTATGTGTTGGCGTGCACATGTTGGCTGCCTCGCATTACCTGCATCCATTTGGTGCAATGGTTGTGTCACAAAAATTCACAAAAATCAAGTCACAAAAATTAACATGACATGTCCACAAGATGTAATACACACGTGTACAGTCAGGGCAGTATTGACAGAACGAGAGAAAGAAACTCACCATTGTCAAGATATGCCTTATGCATACCATCTATGATGGCGCTGCTGCCCCAATACCACACGTAGTACATAGCCAAGTATGTGAATAATTTCGTTCATGACGCAACTGGTTGTCTATGCAAACGTATGATTAACCAAGGATATCTCTGGTCTTATAGTCTTTGTGCTGTGGTGTGTGTGCATTGTTTATTTATTTGGCTCCAGGACTTTTGAGGTTCGAGGTTTGAAGTCCTTGTGTCCATCAGCTGTTGGTCAACAAAGTGCTCCAATGCTAACTGTCAAGTGCCTGGGTTGCCTTCCTGTTGATTCTGTTGTTTCCCGTTCTTCACGAGCACCTCACACAAGATTTTGATCCACATTTGTACAGAACAACCAGTTGTCGCTCTCGTTTCAAGACAACTTTATGATTGAGGGGACATGATTTTAAGAGACTGAACTGATAGAAAATCCGCTTGTTAGCTATCATGCAGTCAGATAGCAGACTCTTACCTTGTCCATCCCTCTTCCTCTTCCCGCGGCGGGTCTCACTGTCATGGTTGCGAGGTCTTTGTCTGGCCTGGGTGTCCGAGACGGTTATAACCACCAGCAGCAGCAAAGTGGCCGCCACCAGCCACCACCTCATCCCTGCAGAGCAACACAGACCAGCTTAACATTTCCCGCACATGACCCTTTATTTCCATTTAGAGCTTCACTGTGAGTACTGATAGGAAGCTTTTGATACTAGTGTTGAAGCAAGAGCAGTCTGCTGATACCAAAGTGATGCTTGTTTCGAAGCCTTACTTTGAGAGAAATGTATATTTTACTATAAAACTCTTTTTCCACTTAATAAAAAAACCAAAGTTCCTAAATAATAAATAGCAGTCCAAACACAAACAGCCATACAGTTTTTGATATTTGATGCTACAAACGCATTTCGCCCTGTACCCAAAAAGAAATGGGTTTCAATACCCAGCCCTAGACTTCACTGGTTCATCTGTGGAATAAAGGCAAAGGTCAGTCAGTCAAGGTCAAAGACAAGACAGTTAATAATCCCAGTAGCCATGGTTGCAAATCAAGAGTTCAGTAACGCTGACCGACTTTGACCTCAGGGTTTAAGGCGCTGACAGTAAACCATTACATTCAGTCTGACCTTGGACTCTTATTTCCTGTCATTCCCCATCACTCTGTCATCTCTCAACTGTTAATTCTCAGTAAAGGCACAAAATCCTGAAGAGAAACGACTGGTTTTCACGTTTTGATATCCTGAAATATTGCATAAGCTAACAGCGAAGACACTTTGAACCAAAAAGATCAATCTGTGTTGTTTCTCCACCTGCAGAAAAATAGACAGAATCAAGACAGAGGTTTTTACCTGCTGCAGCTCCTCAGACAAAAAGAGCTATCAGAGCTGTTGCTGGTGCTCATATAGCTCTCTGCTGGGGTCTTAATGGCTGGTTCCCTCTGTGTGTTAGTGTGTGTAATGACTAGTCTATACACAGCAGTCCTGTCATTATTAAGGCAGAGATCTGACTCCAACACACCTTCACACACCTGATAGTTGGAGCAGATTGGACGAGTTCTCTGTTTTAGCCTCAATAACAATAATAAATGTGCTGTAGCTTTGCCCCAATGCATTATGGGAGCTGCTGTGAAATAAATAGGAGCTTCTCATTTATTGCAAAGGTGCCAAAGCAAGCCTGAGTGTCCAGATAGAGACATTTAGTTGTTGGTAGTCTGAAGAGCTGAAGGTTTGATTAGCCCGCTGTAGCTGTAAGCGGTCAACATGGTGGAACATGAAGTGGCTAAAGAGACTACGTTCGTTGGTGGAGACCAAACCAGAGCTGAAAAGAGAGTGACTATAAGGATTTAGATTTATCAGATGGGCTTAAGTGAGATGGTTATGGTAGGCAACAGTTGTTTGCTAACATGTTAGCTACAGCCACTTTTTATGGTGATAATAATCATAGTTCCCCTGATTTGAAGTGACAAAAACATTAGTTGTTTTTAGTCATTTGTAATGCTGATCACACAAATATATTTAAGAGTTTTTATTTCCATAAATTGACTCACAACAGCAGCTGCAAACACCTCATCCAGGGTCGTTGTGGAATTTTCTCTGTGTGTATGTGTGCATTTTTATTTATTTATTTATTTATTTATTTATTTTTATCCATGTACATTTCTGCAAAATGCTCTTGTGGATAAACCAATTTTTTATAAGTTTGTAGGACAATTAAGAGTCCCAAATCTTTTTTTTCTTCCACATGTAGCTCCTCTGTTACTATAAGATAACAGCAGCACTCCATAAATATCGAGACAGAAAGACTGAGCCTCAGTTTACCATTCTTACTGAGTTTCACTCTCAGACCACATTTCTACCTGATCCTGGACCCTGTGTCAGGCCCTGATTATGAGCTCAGACCTTTAAATGAACTGTAAGCACAAGAAATAATCCACATCAAACTGTAATAACTGGGCGCAGATCAGTTCATGGTGCTGATATCAGCCTTTAATTATACCTCACAGTAATCCAACTACACTTCAGTCCTATATTATCACTGACCCAAACATATACAGTATTATCATCCACAGCAGTGATGGATAATTGATAGTTATCTCACTGAACTGTGATTGTTGTAACTAAGCTGCCAGAGTACAAATGTTTATCTTCTAGCGTTATTAGCAGTTGCCAAGCAGCTTCAGGTGCATTACCACCACCTTCTGGACTGGAGTAGTGCTGACACTGATTTGCATGTAGCCAGAAAAACAAATATAGACTGCAGACCAGGGCTCCTACATATTATGGAAAGTATGACTTTGATTTCTGTAATTTCTAGGTCTGAATAAGAGGAGTATGGAAAACTATTTGTGTTTTCAAACTATTGCCCCTATACTCAAAATAAATCGATCATACAGGCAGAGTGTTTTTCATGGTGTTTGGAGCAGGCAGCCAACACACCCAAAATGTTACTCACACTGTGTGATAGTGTGGGCCAAATCATCATCAAAAGCAAGGCAAGATGTATGATGTCCTACTGAATGCACACGCCTGCAAAACAGCTCCGCCCCCAGTGTCTTATAGCTAAAAAGAAATCTAGACATCTGCACACAAATTAGTTTGAAAGAAAATGTGTCAGTATCTTTGACTTGTATACACACAGCACCACAAATAACCCGATATCAAGCTTGTCTGAACATTTCTAAGTTATGCAGTGATGTAGTTATCAGAAAAGTTTTTGTGTAAGGAAACCTTCATTGACGTGTTTGTCGACATTTCCATGGATACAATAAACAAGGCTTCAAAGATGCCGTGAAAAAAAAATTATTTAAGGTTTAAGGCAGTGGTTAGCACTGTCACCTCACAGCAAGAAGGTTACTGGTTTGAACACAGGGTGGGGGAGCCCGTCTGTGCAGAGTCTGCATGTCCTCCCCGTGTCATTGTGGGTTTTCTCCAGGTGCTCCAGCTTCCTCCCACAATCCAAAGACATGCAGGTTAATTGGTGACTCTAAATTGTCCATAGGTGTGAATGTGAGTGTGAATGGTTGTCTGTCTCTATGTGTCAGTCCTGTGATAGTCAGGTGACCTGTCCAGGGTGTACCCCGCCTCTCGCCCAATGTCAGTTTAGATGGGCTTGCATAAATTTACACCCTGAGTTCAAACACTCAAACACAGCAGGGTGATGAGGGGAAATAAAGTGATGCGTAGTGAGACAAAAATTTTGACAGGATAACAAATTTAAAGTCAAGTATGTAAAACAGAATCCAAACCCTTCATGATTTTAACAAGATCAAACAATAGTTTGTTAGCATCCAAAAACTACAGCTCCCATAAAGAGCAGCAGCGCACACATTACACGTCATGATAAGTATGTCTCCCTCATCCATGAGCTCACACCCTTTTAATCATTCACATTAATCATTAATCATTTCTCTTAGATGAAAACAAAGCTGAAGTCTGCAGCTCCACAGACTGGAGGTCTGAGCACATAGTCAGCGTGCTCTGAGACCCTCCCACATTAACTCCAATAACCAATAGGAAACCAGAAAGTGCTGACCATGAGACAAAGAGCAAGAGAGAGAGAGAGATCTATGTGTGAGACACAGGAAAGAAAACAGGAGGGAGGGGAGAGACATGGAAAATATTCAGCAGTTCAGTTTCTGGATGAGCAGGCTCAGACGGAGAGACTTCCAGCAGGAGCAGCTGAGGATAAAAATAACCTGGAGGCAGTTTTTGTGAGAAACGCAGACAGTGTTTAATGTAAAGTTTTATTCTGTTTGTTTCCCTCAGTATTTTACTTATTAACTGGACTTGGGGAAATAGTTAAAATGACTTCTGAACGCCACCAACTTCCTTTAGACGTGTTTCTTTTTACTTGTCATTGACAAAAGCTGCAAAGCGACACTTCTAGCCAATGAATAATCCTTTCGTCTCACTAAATAAACTTACTTAAAGTTTGATTCCACACAGATTTGTAGTTGTCATTGGTGTTTCAACTGTCTTGACAGTTCTCTCTCTACAACTCCCCCAGCGTCACCTCCACTGTCAGCTGCTTCAAAGTAAATAAGAGTTTAGTAACAGTTACTTTCATTATCATTTAAACTCTCTTATAATTTATTGTTTGGCCTGTAAAATATAATAAAATACTAAGTTTCAGGCAGCCGTGTGCAGTTTAGCTTCTGTTTCTGCAGCATTTGTAACGTCATGTTTCTTCTCACACCGAGTCTGTCATGAGTCTTCTAAAAACTGGAGGTTACTGAGCTGTAACCTGCATACTAATAAACAATTCAGCATCTACATATAGATAACAACTGTCAAAGTGCTTTATAGTTTGATTGTCCTGCTCCATATAAATGCAGTAGTAGTAGTCTTGTTGTGATGTGAAGTCACATCTGCTCAACCAATCATGATAGTGCCGCCAAGCCCAGAAAGTACCTGGAACTTGTACCTAGTATCACCTCTTGAGCAGACCCCAAATTTAGTTCCAGGAACTCATCCCAAATCAAGCAGAGAATAGTGGAAACAAAAGAAGAACGAGAGACAAAAAATACACGTTACATTCCTGCAGTGGGAAATAGGCTGATAGGGCCAAGCTGACCTCAGAGAACCAACACTGACAGAGACAGACTGACAAAGACTTGACTTGTGTCCTCTGGCTACATGCGACTACCACCATGTTCTAAGAGAGTTGTGCTACACAACAGGGGACATTTTGGCTACATCCACACTGCAAGCTTTAGTGCTCAATTCCAAGTAATTGCTCAGGTACAACTTTTTTTTTTGTTCGGATGGTCAATATCAGACTCCAATGTGAATTGGTCACCATCCTGAATTGACCTGCATGCACAAAAGAACAATAACGAAGATCACAGCTAAGTCACATGAGCAAAATATACAGATTTGGGACCCCTCTGCCTGCTGTCTATAAAGCTTTGAGTCGTGTTTCAGGTTTGTGTCTCAGATTTGGCAGTCAGACTCAGTCGTGTCATGTCTCGTGGCTACGCTCACATTACAAGTAAGTAAGTAAGTAAAATTTATTTATATAGCATTTTTCACAGAGAGGACTCACAAAGTGCTTCACAGGATTAAAATACAAACAAGACATACATACAAACATACAGGTCACAGGTCACATACAGATACACAAAAATGAAACAGTTGTTGCAAAACTAAATCACTTAAGACAAGTTAAAGAATGCCTGCCTATACAGATAGGTTTTAAGATGCTTCTTAAAGATATCAACCGATGCTGCGGCTCTCAAATTCTGCGGGAGGGCGTTCCACAATCTGGGTGCAATGGACTCAAAGGCCCGGTCACCTCTAGTTCTAAGCCTAGTGCGAGGAACTGCCAACAGGCCGTGATCAGCCGACCTAAGTGTCCTACTGGGAACATATACATGCAGCAGGTCAGACAGATACTCAGGTGCCTGATCATGAAGGGCTCTGAATGTTAAAACAAGGATTTTGAACTGGATCCTAAAGCTGACAGGAAGCCAGTGTAGGGAGGCCAGGACAGGAGTAATGTGGCAGTTTCTGGGTGATTTGGTGGACAGCCTGGCAGCGGCATTCTGCACCAGTTGGAGGCGATCTACATGAGTTTTACTGAGACACATGAAAAGAGAGTTGCAGTAATCCAGACGTGATGACACAAAGGCGTTAATGATCATTTCTAGTTCAGCATGTGATACAACAGATCTCAGTTTTGCAATGTTTTTAAGGTGGAAAAAGCATGTACGGGTCAACATGTGAATGTGTTTATCAAAGTGCATGGCCTGGTTAAAAATAACTCCGAGATTTCTCAGGTTAGAGCGGATATTTGAATTCAGGGACCCAATACAGCTCGCCACCCTAGAAGCAGTTCAGTCAGGAGCGACAATAAGGACCTCGGTCTTAGCAGCGTTAAGCTGGAGGAAATTGTTGACCATCCAGTTATTAATTGCAGACAAAAAGTCATGCAGTACATTCAGACTGTCAGTCCTGTCAGGATTAAAGGAAAAATACAGCTGAAAATCATCTGCGTACATATGATAAGATACACCCTCAAACCTGTTGATAATGATTCCAAGAGGTAGTATATACAGAGCAAACAAAATTGGACCCAACACTGAGCCCTGAGGCACCCCACAAGAAAGGGGGACGGACTTGGACATAAAAGGACCAGATGCTACAGAGAAACTTCTACCTGAGAGGTAGGAGGCAAACCAGTCAAGGGCACTGCCTGAAATGCCAACACAGTTACTGAGCCTGTCTAACAGGATGTGTTGATCCACAGTATCGAAGGCTGCGCTAAGGTCAAGCAGCATTAGGATGGTACATTTACCAGTGTCAGAGGCCATCATGATGTCATTAGACACTCTAAGAAGTGCTGTCTCAGTGGAATGCTGCTGACGGTAACCGGATTGAAATTTGTCATAAATACAATGCTTATTTAGGGCAGGGACTAGTTGGTTAGCAACGACTTTTTCTAAGATCTTTGAAATAAAAGGCAATTTAGAAAGCTGTCACATGACACAGATCTGTTTTTTTCCAGAGTAGTTTGGATGCAGACATCCAATTTTTCCAATCAGATCTGGGCCACTATCATAATAGGTCCTAAATCCGATAGATATCTGATCACCTTGCCACAGCTGTGAGAACGTACAGAAGACTGTTGTAGCACTGCTGCGACGGGCTTCCTCAGTCGCCAGTCAGTGGAGCCCGACTACTAGACGCTCTCTGATGGAGACAGCTTGCCTACATGTCGTGACACCAGAGATATTGAAATGATGCCCTGGACATCTTCAGGTTAGAGTTTCATGAGTTACCTTCGTGAAACTCTCCACAACGCGGCCCACGACTCCTGGCTCCTCTCCCAGTAGCTCCTCTCTCTTCACAGAACTACCAGCAATGGCCGCTTATAGAGTGAGTGCACCGAAAGCCAAAACAAACCTGAAAACAGATGCCTATTGCTACAAAGGGCCTTTTCTCCAAGAATACGCTAAACACTCTTTCAAACAGAAGCACATGGCTAATTATTATGCAGAATGACATCATCAGACCTTCCTACTATGGCAGTCATTCAGGAGATGAAGCTTGCATAACCATGTCATTACTTTTTCCCCAAAATGCCTGTTTTACAAATGTGTTTTTACTGTTCCAAAACGTATGTGTGTTACGATATTGGCTGCATGTGAGGCGTTTCAGGGCGGAGGTCCGTTCACACTGATGTCAGATATAGGTTACTTCAAACGTAAATGTGAACAGTTGAGGCAGAAAGATCTGATCTGGGGAAATAATCTGAATTAAGCATTAAGCCCTGCAATGTGAACGTAGCCTCGGGTGTGGTCCAGCTTTGGGTCTCAGTTGCTCTCACGCAGAACTTTTCGACACCATGAATCTGACTCAACAATCTCCTCATATTCACGGAGTACAAACTGATAAAAAGAAAATGCAACAATCTCAGTAAAGTTTAGCTGAGGACGGTCTAACTGATTTAGGTATAGCACTCCCCAAATCTTTAAATGTCCTCATTGCCTTTCTGTCGATTGTGATGTTTCCCGTTCTCCATGAGCTCATTGTTGCTGTTTTTAAATACCACAGAACATCATCAGTGAGCTGAGGGGAAAGTTGGGGAGTGCTGCATCAAAACCAGGAAGAGCACTGACGTGTACGTGGTCCGTTCCGGTTCAGGTCATGACCACAATTTAATAGAGTCCTTATCAGGTTTTAAGATCCTGTAAGGCATGAGCACAAGCTTTTTCTTTTCTGTTGGACCTGTGAAGAAGAAGACCAGCCACAGCAACTGAAACAAATGTTTACAAACCATCGCAAGACAGACAGACACAGAGGGGAGGAGCTGAGCAGATAGACAGACAGACAGACAGACATTAACTCTACTTTACCAGCAGTTTGAAGGCGGCTGCAGGACTTGAGGCCAAATTCTTCCACCCTCTTTTCTCCTCCTCTGGTTCTGCAGGAGCTCCAGGAGAGGTGTGTGTGTGTGTGTGTGTGTGTCACTGTGTGATGAAGCTGTGTGTGTGTGTGTTTTGTTTCTCAGTGTGTCTCAGATCGTGGAGCAGTTGTGTGGAGCAGAGCAGGCTAATAGAGCTGTGAGGGAAAGCCAGGATTTGTACTGCAGCTGGGACAAAAAAAGAGAGAGTGAGGGAGTGTAATAAACAGACAGAGGGAGAGGGAGACAGGTCTGTCTTCCTGTCTCTGGGAGGACACTGCCAACATGCTGCAGGATATCGGAGAATGACAGTAACACACACAGCCAGGCGTTAAATATTCTCACGTTGCATAATAAGAAGTACAAAAACAGGAGGAGGGTTACTGAGTATGAAACATGAAGGCTGGTTCAGTTCTGTGGTGGAGATAAAGGGAACATTCAGAGGGAGGTGACGGAGGGGTGAAGGAGGTCAGAGGTCACACAAAACCAAATATCCCACCTCAGTGTCAACTGGGAATAGTCTTGAAGTAAAGGACAGTAAAACTCAGCTGGATTATAATATGAGTGAATATGATGGAAAGAGTCGGCATGAAATAGTTAAAGAGAGAACTCAACACAGTATAATTATCCACTCACAAAGCTGAAGGGATGAAGAGGAGAAAGTAAGTAAGTCACAAAGCTGGTACTTTACTTAACTCTGTCTTTGTAAAAGAATTAAAACAAAACCGTAACATAACAACATAACAATGGCTGTCATAAAAAATGAGCAAGTACAAAAACATAAGTGATAATTTTACCACCTTTCTTAATTTCAAACCTCTGGTACAGTGAAACAGAGTGGACTCATATATAGACTTGTAAATGTTTAATTAATAGAAATTATTTCCAGAAGGTCCATTGTGATGATGGGCAGCTGTTTTTTATTTTACCTCAGCCCCAGTAAGGATACAATATTTTACAGGGATAAATTACAATAAAGTTAAAGTTGGAATTTGTTAATAGTTCAAGTTTAATTTCAAGAATAAAACTGTTTGAAAAAAGATATTCGCACATCCAACTGTCGCCAATTGTCTGCCAATTTATTCATAACATTAACATTTCGGTCCTACTGGACCTTCGTCAGGAGTGTTCAACACTCATGAACACTTTTCAATCAATCAATCAATCAATCAATGTTATTTATAAAGCCCAATTTCACAAATCACAATTGGCCTCAGAGGGCTTTACAGCATACAACATCCCTCTGTCCTTAGGACCCTCGCAGCAAATTAGGAAATACTCCCCACACTCTAGACGAAGGTCCACCACTCTCTGTATCACCGCTGTACAATCAGTGTTTCTGTTGTTCCAACAACTTGAACGGAGTGATACGTCTTCTCTTTAGTTGCATTCTCCTTTTTAACTATTACAAATATGTAATTTAAAGGTCCAGTGTGTAGGATATAGGGGCAATTATTAGGAGAAATGGTATATAATATTTATAATATAAGTACATTTTCATTAGTTTATAATCACCTGTAAATAAGAAACATTGTGTTTTGGTCACCTGAGAATGAGCCATTTATATCTACATACGGAGCAGGTCCTCTTCCTCAGAGCACATCATGTTGTTTTTTACAGCAGCCCAGACAGATAAATCAAACATTGGCTCTAGATAGGGCCAATTTGTGCTTTTACATCAGCCACCATAGTTCTTCTACATGCCAAAAACACAGGAAAAACTTTAGTTGGTTGCAATCTGTAACCTCACCTCTAGATGCGTTACCAGCGTTACCTCACAAACACCTTTTCCTTTTCTTAATGTAAAAGCACAACAGACATCTAGAAAGAACCATCTCAGTCTTTTGCGACTGTAATTAATTACCTTGCAGGTGAATAAAACAAATATTCATGACATCAAATTAATATTGCAATGAGCCCACTGGTCACATTGTTCCAGCTGAATATATATTTGTTAATTTCTCAAAGCAGATCCTGTTATCTGTCTACTGCCAAAGTAAGTTCAACTATTCATATTTTATTCACATTAACATAACTTTATTTAAAAGTCCTGTAGAGACAAGCTGAGAGAACCAGCTGAAAGTGTTGATGTGGGGCTTTCACACTGTATCTCATTTACATCTGTAGACCATAAAACACTGTGAACTTAAAATGGAATAGAAAGTCTTTATTGTCATTGCATAGGAATACAACGAAATTACAAGAAAAACCATAAAACAAAAGACGTTCGGTGAGAGATACAAATGCAATAAATGAATAAATATAAAGGTATTTAAAGTTGAGCAGGTGCTAATTGCATGGCAGTATATCAGGCGCACACTCTAAGACTTGATGCAAAAATGTTTTCTTTTATTCACGTACCAATGTTTCATACCCTGATGAAGACGGTCTAGTCGAAATGTGAATAAAAGAAAACATTTTTGCATCGAGCCTTAGAGTGTGCGCCTGACATCTTTTTTCAAATTTGTATATTTTCGTCAATGGTCAGCACCTCTCCAACCCTGGTGTGCGCTCCTCCTCTCTCTTCACCAGTATGGCAGTGGTAAACATTATTTATTTGTTTTATTTAGTGTGCTGATGGCTGTGGGAGAGAAACTGTCTCTGAGTCTGGTGGTTCATGTTTGTTTCTCTGTAGTGTCTGCCAGGTGGCAACAGTTCAAAGAGTTGGTGACCAGGGTGAGAGGGCTCTTGAATGATGTTTTTGCTCTGCTGACGTAGCGTGAAGTGGCAAGTTCTTCCAGGGGGAGCAGGGGACAGCCAGTGATTTTTTTTTCTGCAGACTTGATGACTCTTTGCAGAGCCTTTATGTGAATTATTAATATGTTTGGTGATTTACAGGCATACGTCAACTTTTAAGACACAAAAACAAGTTGGTATAAAACACTTTTCCTGTAAATAGATCAGATTTTAGCGTTATTTCTTGCATTTTAGCTTCTGTATTTGTTTACAGAGATGGCAAAACAATGTTTTACAACCTAGAACTGTTCAATAATAATAGTTTGAGTGATTATAACTGTAGATTTTTATAGCCGCCTGTTTCATTTTTTGTGGTTTCATCACAGCTTTATACTTTGTTAATTTGACAAAATGAGAAATCAGACTTACAGCTGAGTTTCTGTGGGGGAAAGGAGACTGCGCATGAGTGAGAAGGACAGTTAAACAGGTGCTAAATAAAGACAAAAATGAACGGACAGAAAGTCAGCAAAAATAATCCAAATTAGTACTTATGAGCAGAACAGCATGAGAGGCTCAAACTGACAATCTGTTCAGTGAAAACACAGCAGAGGACATTAAAGAGCTGATTCTTGTCTGATCTGGACTGGTTCAGGGTGTAGAAACCTTCTGATTACAGACAACACACACACACACACACACACACACACACACAGCTGCAAATACCTCTAGATTGAGTCACCTGGACACACCCTTCACCTTTTGGAGAGACGGAGAGAGTTGAAGCTGTTGTATAAATCAAAGTAACAGTTTATTATCAGATCACATTTCACTGCAGGATCTCGTTTGTGAAGTCAGTAAACTCAAATGAGTTTTTCCCTGCAGAACGTTTTCATGAGTCACAAAGCTCACAAACATTTGCTTCTGTTTCTTGATGAAAATTAGAGATGGAAAAGTTTTCACTTGAACTGAAGCAGCGCTCATTTATCAGCATTTCATCTGCAGAGTCAATGAAGCAACAACACGACGTCACACTCAAAATATTCCCTCCTGTTTCCTCTCGACTCTCATGTACAGTTTAATGTTTTGTCTCCATGTACAAACGTGTGTACTTGTGATGACTGAGGCCCAGTGTTCAGGTTAATAAACAGATGTTGTAGCGCCCCCCACAGGCCGACTGAGACAGCTTTGAAAATGGTGGAAAACCGCAGTAATGGACATCATTTCACCAAGTTTGTACATGCCAGGAAATAACGAGTACTTACCTGGTAATTTGCCCAAAAGTAAAGGGACATTACAAACAATTTTTTTTTCAAATTAAAGTCACAAATCCTCTTGAGCAAAAATAAGCAAATTAATAATTAATTTTTTTACATAACATTTCATCAAATAGAAAATAATTCTACTGAAAAACCCATTCTTTAAAAAGAAAACTAATGTCTTACTTATGTTTGCCAAAATAACCAGTAGTTATCAGTCCAGCATAATCTAAACATAATATAAGTCTGTGTGTTTATCTGTTTATCTCTCTGCAGGAGAAGTACCCGTCTGTCGTCTCTCTTCCTGCAGGCTGCAGGTCAGAGGTCATGACCCTGAACCACCCGGAGCTCCCTGGGTAAATACACTCAAACTGATGGAGTACAGTAACACTCAGTCCTGAGCCGACACCTCTGCTGACCTCTCTGTGTTTTCGTGTACAGCTGCGTCTTGTTCATTCACTGGTCAGTCGAGGTGTCCAGAGAGGGTGCGGTCACCCCAAAGATCGAGCTGGTGACAAAGATCCCTGATACAGGTGAGATGTCCAACTGTCAGACAGTTTAGATAAACAGAAACATTATCAGCACTGAATGACACACAGACTGTTTACTGTGAGATAGGTTTGGTTTAAGTGGTGGTGTCATATGAATTCATATTATTAACTTTGGTATTAAATTAATATTAAATTTAATTCATAGTTTCACATCAGCATCCCCCACATATAATTAAGAGAGACTAACACATCACTTTGGTTCAGCCTTGCTTGTTTTCTGTGGTTATAATACTGTAAAACTTTTGGCCCAATTTCATTTATTTATGTATTTATTTTCAGCCCAGCAATCCCCTGAGTAACAAGAGGGAAGTGAAGTTTTGGTGAAGTTTGTTTGGTCAGGAAGAGACAGACAGAGAGCGTGAGAACTGCATGACATGAGCAGACAGACAGAACAAACAGTCTGTTAATGGAGAACATGCAAACTCTGCATTTTCTTCAAGTCTTTTTATTCTTTTCTAATTTTAATCCGTCCTCTGAAAGTCAAGTTTCTTTTTTTTATCTGGAGAATCCACACCAGAAACTTTCATGGACACTTTTTGGTAATTTTTCGCTATAGCATCTGCCATACTCCCAGCTGCTGCTCCATCCATACATGCTCTTCACCCTTCTGCCCCCCTTTAGCTTCGGCTGATTGATGTGCAATGCATCCCTTATGGTGTGTCAGTGCAAGAAAGTCGCCACAGACACCCGTCACCACGACTCTGCTATACAAAGAAATACAGATCTTTTCCTTGTAGTGATAGGCTTAATCAGCACTGTAAATGTTTATTTTTTATTTTTCAGTTAATCCTATTTCTCTTTAGAATGGCAATCATAATAATATATCATAATTTCCTACAATCCTAGGTAATACCTATAGACTTTATTCAATGAACAGTTCAAATCCCCAAGATTTTTTTACTTTTAAACATCACAAAAAATCAAATCCTCACATTTGAGAATCTGGACCTTGCATATCTTTTGGCATTTTCTTTGCTTGACTAAAACTAAAACAATCAATCGATTATCAAAATAGTTGCAGAATTACTTTCTGTCAAATTGACTTATTATTGCAGCTCTTCAAGCAATTATTTAGAATTAAATAATTGAAAAGTGTACAAATTGGCCTCAGTCTCCATTTTCCCTTCACAAGTACCAGCCAGCAAACTCTGTGGATGTTATCACATTATTTGGAAATTGCAGAAAGTGTTACCAAGACTTTAAATTAATTTCACAATTTAATTAAAGTTAATTTACTTCAACACAGAGATGAGAGGATATTCACTTTGTCGTTCCTCTTTGTGTTTCTGCAGCGCTGCAGTTGTTTCCCTCTCAGGCTGTAGGCGGCGCTACTGAGGCCTTTCAGAGCCTGCTGAGGATTTTGGGACCTGAAGCCGCCATGGAGGCCGTCATCATGGCGATCAGCCTCTCTCAGGACACATAACTCACATCTTCATCTCTGTTATACCCACATAAAGCTTTTATATTCTAACATGTCCAATAACTGACACACACACAGTGACGGTTTAGTCTCTTAGAAATCTTTATTCAATAGAAAGAGCACGGCTGTGACACATGTAACAGCAGAGCTCATTGGTCAAAATCTACAAAAATAAATAATTTAAATACAAAATGCAAGACAGCAGTGTCGCCTTTGTATTGTCAAATAAGTTTTTTTCTCTCAGCTATTTACACACACGCAGTTATTATAAGTCTGTAGGTATCACAGTGCTGTGATGTTTCTGCAGGCTGACGCTCAGGCAGCAGGCGGAGGCAGAGGCAGCGGACCAATCAGACTGCTGCTCACCTGTCAGGGCTTCGTCTCAGAGTGAGGACAAAGTTTGTTTCCTCTGTAAACTTAAACCTAATCTTAAAGGCATTTATTTTAAAATGTGTCAGCTCTATGTTTTATTGAGCCCCAGTTTGTGTCTCTCACCTTTTAATATCATCAATTGAATCTCCACCCAACAACACTTCTTCCAAAATTCTTCAAGGTTCTCTACCCAGATGAAAAAATATTCTATTGCTGCATGATAAAAATGTTGTTGGTTTTTTTTTTTTTAACTTTTTTTTTGCAACTCACAACCTAATCTACAGAAAGATGGTAGCAAGAAATGACATATCTTTATCCACCTTATACAACATGAACCAATACGACGAAGCAATCTCAACTCAGAGTCCATTTCCTCTCCTGTTCTGGAGCTTTTGACCTCATCACACATCCATCTCATCCATCTTGACTTAAACGTTCGACAACTAACACACTTTAGCTCCTGATAAAGAGTGTATTATATAGTTGATAGCTCCACAATATTGGATATTGGATTTTTTGCCGATATCTGTTGTGCCAATATGTAACAACTCATTTGACCAATAAGCGATACCGATGTCGATATATTTTTTTCCCCACCTAATTTCAGTGATCATCACGTCTCTTCTGTAGTGAATTAACATCATATTATGCATGCAGACTCGTATCATGAAGGCCCACCAGCAGATGGAGACATGAAATTGTATACTTTTCAATGTATGTGACGTTATTCATTGCTCAAAATAAGAAAACGCATGTTGGCCAATTCTGAAAGCCAAAAGCCAATAACGACCGACACTGATGACGTGCTGAAATTACCGTCTTTGTCGGCCAGGTCTTTTAACATAACTGAACGCTAAATTAACGGTTATAGTGTTGCATTGTCAACACTGTATTTTCATGCTGCAGTCATACAACCTTCCTGAGCTGTCTGATAAAACCCTCATAAATCTGAGAACGTGTTGAGACACAAACTGCGGCTACTTTTTCTAATGATCACACTGACAACATTATGAAAATCACGTGTTCAGATGAAGATGAAGTTGATTGGATGTTTTGGTGTTACATTTGTAAATTTTAGAAGTAAAAAAAAAAAACAAACAAAAAAAAACATGGAAGTCATGGTGACATCAAATCTTTGTCTCACTCAGAGACAATATCCCACCGTCCTCCCTCTTAACTCCCATGAGCCTCTGCTTTCCTGCTGTGCTGCCTGTTGCATCTTTAGTTCAACAGTTAGAACGATCAGTGGTTGGTTCAGTTCACTGCTGTCCACTCTCCAGCCTTTTAACTCCTCCGTCTCCCAGACAACCAGGCATCTAAGGTGTCAGTCAAAAAAGGGGGTGACGTGATTGGTTAATGGTCAAATCAAGGTCCAGGGTAACAATGAGTTGAAGAGAAATCTGATTGACAGACTAAAATCTGTCTTTTTTTAATTCTCTCTAGTGTTTGGATTTAACAGAGTTGTTGACCATGTGACCCTGCTGATAACTGGGTGGACATGTGATTTACTCACGTCACAGAGATGTTTACTTGCTGCTGATAAACACGGCATTCATCACCTTCTGCCTGATGTTTGGAGATCAGAGCAGAATGTGAGGGATTTACTGTCGTCTGAAGTTTCAGTCTTGTAGTGTGATTTGTTTGAGACGTTTGATTGGCCGATGGAGGTGGTGAAGGTTGGAGAGTGGACACTGTAAACAGGAACTTAAGTCAAGTGTTACCAGTTTATCTGAAGCCTCCGTGAGCGCTGCTGGTTAAAGAGGACGATGACATCACCAGGAGAGGAAACAACAGGTTTGGACCTGATGACACAAAGACCCGAGATAATCCGAACACAAACAGCATCTGGACTTAAGTCCTCAAAATGAAGTCAACACTCGTCTGATGATGGAAACAAAGAGCCGGGTACAAGTTTCAATTCCTGGTGACATCACCGCCCTGTCCTCAGAAACCTCCCAGCGACTCCTGAACGCATCGTTTTGCAAACATCAGACGACCCTGTTGAGCTTCAGATCGGGTCGTCAGGAGTTCGAGGTACTGAGAGTTCACGGCTGCGTCCACAGTGGCTCCAAAACTGATCCGTCAGTCTCGACCGAGACAAATCACAGCAGATCAGTCTCAGATCTCAGCTGTGAACGCAGCCTGTAACAAATTGAGTTTCTCAACACACACACACACACACACACACACACACACACACACACACCACCACCACCACCCTCCAGTCCTACCACAACATTTAGGCACACTGACAAACACACAACAAGCCACTTATGGCACAAAAACCAGCGGAGCAGCAGCATGAAGCTCGGCCTGTCTGACGAGGACCGCTCTCTGTTACCCAGCAGCCTTTGCTCTGGTGGGTCAGATTGATCTACAGTAGATCAAACTGAAGAGACAGAAAGCTTCACTTCAAAATCCTCTGTTCTGGCTCTGCTTCCTGCTCTGCGAGTGTACGGTCACATTAGTCTTCTGTTCAGTGAAGTCTGGTAGCGTGATGACACACTGCATCAGTGTTTCTATCAGCCAACGGTGTGAAATCACAGGTCAATGGTGAACTGTGACCTGTGAGTCCGCACCAAACGGCAAACTCGTGGCTGTTTTGATGGTTTGAGTTTCAACTGTGAAGAGGAGATGGAGCAGATACTTGAAGTATAATGTAACCGTACCTTTACAAAGCTACGTATCTGGAGTGTTAGGGCCAATCCCCACTGAAAGCTTTTTAGAGGCTTTTTTTAGGTCCATTATTTGTTAAATTTACCAATCCACACTGATCCTCCGCATTTGTTAAGCTTCAAGTCTATCTGTGTCACATTAGTGAAGGGTAATCTGCACATGTAGTTGTTAAAATCACACAAACATCCTTTAATCGATGAGCTCCCAGTCTGTCTTTCAGCTTCAGTAAACTTCTGCTGTCAGTCAGCCAGGTGAAAGCAGGTTAGCACAAAACTAGTCAGTGTGGATTGGATAACAGAACGCTTACACTCCACTCGTATCTCACCTCCAGTGGGGATTCCCAGTTAGACCACTACTAAAATGCTTCTAACAAAACACGATGAATGTTGTTCTGACAACAGTAAAGGTTAAAATAATGTGCTTTTTCTTTTCAACACAAAAGGAGGTTTTATGTCAGAACAGAAAAAGGCAGCTGGACAAAAATGTTTTAAGAACCCTACAAGAGCAACATGGTCAGAGGTCCCAGCTGGACCTTAAAGGGTTAGTTCACCCAAAATACCTAAATATAAACACACAGTACTAAGAAGACTACAACTGTATAAGCTAGTGCAATCCAATACAACGGCCCCGTCACTGTGTTACCCTGAGCAATCATAATGTTCAACTGCTAATTTAACTATAAGCTAATTACTGAGGTGTTAGATGGTGTGTTGGTGTACTGGACTGAATTATGAGATCTGCCCCCCTCATGTTTGTGAATGGGGTGGACGAAATATTAGAAATACCTGTCAGTATAATAAAACCTCTCTCTGACAGTATCAACAGAAAATGAACATTTAAACTTTAATATGGACAAAATTTAAGATTGTACTGTTGTACTGGATTGCATTCTATTGTACAGGTGTACCTAATAAAGTCGCCAATGTGTGGTTTTTCTCTTTCAGTTGAACTTCTCCATACAGACTGATTTTTTTTAAAAAAAAAAAAAAACTGTATATAGTGTAATCTGTAAATTATTGTGGCTGAGAAGAGGATAAACAGTTTTATTTGGGTAAACTGACCCTTTACCGACACTCCGCTCTCGTCCCTGATAAAGAAAAAGTCACCGACATTTGACCTTCAATCGGCACAAAATGCCTGATGAGAAAATGTGTTAACGTGCCGCTAATAACTGAACAGGAGTCAAACAAAACAAACGAGGAGGATAAGCATCGCTCGCTGTCACCTCTCAGTTCTGGTTCATGAAGGTTTTCAATACAACACAACGCTGCATCACCTGCTCTCGTTAATTAAATAGTTATGAGATGATCAGTGTGAAGAGTTGGACTGAAAACCTCCTCTGAGTCCAGCAGAGAACTGAGACTCACACAGACCCTCCTCTGTGGCTGTAACTATGGTAACCAGTGTTTCTGTTACCATAGTGACGTTTAAGAGAACACCAGTTCAACCTGGACAAACATATTGGCTTCGCCTCGGTGCCAACTCTACCTGAGGCCCCGCCTACATTCAGGAAATGACATCATACGTACATCTACGCTCACAACCTGCATTACTCTGCATCATTTTCATTCTCCTCTCTTCTTTCCTCTTCTCAGAGCTTTATTGTCAGCAGTGTTGCCACGGAGAATGAGAACAGTTATGCTGTTGCCATGACAACCACAAAAAGAGTCCTGTCGGAGGGGTTAGTCCGAACTCTCATAAATATGAATTATGACAGAACGGAACTGTGATGTTGGGGTTCACCTCCTGACAGTAGCGAGAAGTTGGTCGCCACAGCAACACAAAAAAAGTCTTGGATCAGTAACAGAAATATCTGGAAGTCACTCACACATCTGGTGGTTGAGTGGTCACTTCCTGGAGATTTTAAATTTGCTGAGCAGCAGCAGACAGAGCTGACACCTGTCGACATGAGCTGAGTGAAGACAAAGTGCTGCAGGGAAGTCTCCCATCAACAGCTTTGGTCTGAAGTGATTCTCGACCTCTGCATCAACATGGCGACTCCGTTTGAGGCATCAGCGTGGCATCAGTCTTCGTCCTTAGGGTCGTCCGGCTCTTGTTAGGTGTTCACACAGGGTGAAAGAGCAGCGTGCAGTCCTCTCTCTCTGCAGCTGTGAAGATGCCAGAGAGCGGTGGCAGAGAGCCCTTTGGCAAGGTTCCACCAGTCCTCAGGTAGCAAGAGACGATCTTCTGGTCCAGGCGCAGCTGGCGGGGGATGCTGTCAAACGGTTTCGGGTCCAGATCCAAAATGGAGACTGAGTAAGAGAAAGCAGGAGGTCTGGAGGAGAGGAAGTCCCTGAGCCGCCTCTGACTGGAGAGACTGGGGGAGGAGGAGGAGGAGAGCATTAATGACCAGGAAGAAGTGAGTCGGAAATGTTTTGGTTTAAACGTGCTGAGCTGACGTCTGGCTCCACCTAGTGGACTTCATCAGCTATTACACAATGATTCTTTACAACACAGTATATGAGGTCTGTAAAGACCAAAATTTATGAGTGTTCAATTTGTACTGGCACTTCAAAATTTCTGGGTTTCCAGACAGATTTTTTTTCCAGAGGTCAGATTGCCAACTCGGAAAGTCATAAGAACCCCAATAACGCAACCTCTAAATCCAATATGGCTGCTGCACACATCTTCAGTTGTGAAAGCTGTAGTAATGTCCTGTTTAACAGCACTTCTGTTGTATTTGTGTCTTACTAAAACATTTGCAGTCCTGACCAACTTCTATCTGTGAACATGCTGCTGCAGTTTTTAAATGTCTAAAATGCTAAGTAATACATTCTTAACTCATACTGCTAACAATGGCTGACCTGACCTGAACTGGCACTGCTAAGAACATCTTGGTTTTCGGACTTGTACTACAGACTGAAGGTTAGCCTCTCACTTAATGAGATTCTTCTAAGTGATTAACATGCCATCCAGAGCTTAACTCTTACCCTTCATCGTCCTCTTCTTCCTCACTGCTGGGCACCAGGGCGACCATGATGGAGCAGTCCTTGGCTGTCATGGCGACGCGGTACTGGTGGACCTGAAGTAAAAACACAGCAGTTAGACAAACAACTCTCTTTAGGCTTTTATGTAAATGTTCAGAGGGTGGAAAACCACTCCGAACTGGTAACTGATTTACAGAAAAGAAATTGGCAGCTATTACTTTGCTTCCACTTTCACTGCAGGACCTCACTTGTTCCTTCTTTAAAAAAACTGTGTTTTCCCTCAGTCTGTTATGTGGAACTTTACTGCAACTACTTACGTGGATATTTTGTTAACAACAACAACGTTCTCTGGGATTTTTTTTAGCTCAGTGTTTGTACTGATGATTTATCCAGTGTGTATTTCTCCTACAGACAGTCAGCTGACATTAGGAGAAATATTACAGCAGGGAACCAAACATTAGGTTCTAGCTCTGTCTCACCTTGGCAACAGCGTATTCCACAGAGCCGTCATCCTCAGTCGGACATTTCTGCAGCTTCTCCAAGAAGGCCTCGTTGTACGGCCCGTCCATCTGAAGACGAGTTCTAACACAGACACGGACAGGAAGTGATGCCAGAGATAAAACCGTGCCTCTTTATAAGTAATGGGCAAATGAGATTTATCAAAACTAAAAAGTTACTACAGTTTTTTTCTGATACTCTCTAACCGTGTATTACCTCTCCTTGGGGAAGTCCTGCAGGTGTTGCTCCACACGGCGGTACAAAGGGTAAAGTCCCTCAATGTCCAGTGTGTCCAACATCTGAGTCTGAAGAATCCTGAACAAAACACTGTCGCTGGGTAAACCCTGAGAGCCTGCACACAGAGACAGAGAGGGTGGTCATCTTTTCTGTTCTCATCAGGTCAGAATTCTGGTTTACTTTAAATGCTTCAATCAGGAAGAATATTTAATGTCTCCTTCAGTATAAAGGAAACATGCACAAAAAGAAACGAGTCAGGTTTTTAGTTTCACATATTTACATACATTCGGATGTTGTGAGCAAAATGTTTGTGAAAAGACAAAAGTGCTTCTTTCAAACCGCAAACATTTCTGAGGGAGGCTGCCACATAAGACAATCCTTTCTGAGAGAGGAGAGACAGACGGATCTGTCAAGACTGGTCGGCGGAGTTACAGTCACAATTCACATCAGCACAAGCAGCAGCATCATGTAGTTTTCCACAGCAGCTCTGTGAATTTTATTAGTCCAGTTGAGACTAAAGATTTATGACTGGACAGGTCAAAGCTTGCAACTACTAATATGCCATTCTGCAACGTTCTGACAACCTGCCAGTTTACACCTATATAGTCTCTCTATACAGACTCTACATTCACTGAATGTAGAGTCTGTTGGCAAACCCCGGAGATCTTGCCTCCGGAAGAAGAGCGGAAGAGCCCTGGTTTCCGGTTGTAGGCTGTCTGTAGTCCGCGTGATCTTGACCCATCACGTTTGAGCCAGCTGCAGTTGTTGCCAGGCTAAACGGTCCGTGCGGTGAACTTACAAGGCGGAACATAATTGGCGTCACTGCAAACTCTGAATCCATCGCAATGGTTCAGCATATTTACTTATATATAAACGGAAGTCGGAAACGGAAATTCGCCTCCTCCGCCCAAATCAAACCGGAATGCCAAAAAATCGGGGGTCTGCCCCCAGAGGCTGTATCACCGTCTGCCGGAAGTCAGACGCTGAATACAGCCAATGGGTTCCAAGAATGACACCTATATAACTGTCACAGCACCTCCTTTCTGATGTTACAGCCTTTCAGGCTTATTTTATAGCTGAATACAACTTGTATCTTGTTAAAATATGAATGACAATAGTAATAGAGAGATACTTATCTTGTTCTGTCTGTATTTTACTTGTTATTTGGTTTTATTTTTATGGTCTGTAAGGTGACCTTGGGTGTTTTTAAAGGCTTTAAATGTATTGTAATAATTATTACTTGTACTGTACTTGTTACAGTTGCATTTCTTGTAATAATGAAACGGCAAAAACAAACGAAACAAGTTTCAGATAGATCATAGTCATAACAAATAGGCCAAAATAATTCAAATAACCTGCGCTGATAAATAAGTCAGTGAGTGTGTTTCTGTGTGACACGCACACATACAGTGAGGAGCAGCAGCAGCAGCAACCCACCGTCAAACACTGACAACATCCTGAGGAAGGAGAGCAACATGTATCAACTGCCACGGGGATGTAAATAAAATGGACTCAGGCTCAGCAGGGATGAAGGCCGAGCGAACACACAACCTGACAGGTTGACCGATTTCTCTCCAAGCCAATTGGCTGTTGAAACAGTTGACATGTCTTACATTCTAAAACAAGCCGCTGGCTATCTGACAAGCTGAGTCGCAGGTGACATGATCAACTGGCTCGAGTCGAGCTGAGACGACGCAGTTCACACCACAGCAACGTTCTAAATTGGTTTAATCTTGTTGCAAATATTTAGTCTGAAGTGGGCTTTTGTCTTATAATCATTATTAAGAGACTAGACTTAAGGACAAAAAAATAAAGTTGTGCTAATAATGTTTAATTTTACAGTCTGTGTATTGTGTGTTCAGTAAATTGAACTTAATGAGCTTCCAGATTTAGTAAAGCTCAAACCACAAAGTCCAAACCGACACCACTGTAATACACTTACCAAATTCAATCTGTTGAGCCTTGAAAATGTCAGTGTTCTCTGACACACAGTTAGTTTGTAAAACACCCACAGCTTAGCCGCACCCGCTTTAAAGGCTTTCACTACACACTGCTCTGAGAGAAGCAGAATTACAAAGACCTCGTCACCACAGGCGGACTTTTTCATTAAACACACAAAAAACTGAGTTTCCTTCCGTCACATATTAAAACTTTCACAGGTTTTGTCCCTGTTCAGACACAGGGTTTGAGAACTAGCTTTTGTATGTTCCCTGTCAAATAAATTGTTCACCTGTTGAGTGAAAATCACTGAGAAAGAAACAGAAAACTGTCAGTCAGTAAAACAGACTGGGAGACGGGCAGGTTCTTACCGTGGCGAATTCTCTCCTTGTTGAACAGACTTGCTTCACAGAAGCTCCGCCCTTCTCCTCGTCTGTCTGTCACCACCCCTCCATCCCCTCCTCCACCACTCAGCAGGGCGTTCACCAGGACCTACAGACAGACAAAGAGATGGTTTGACCAACAGAGGTGAGTCTTCATAATCAGTTTAAAGAGTCAGGATCTCTCATTTAAACTTTCATAACGGATCAATAGTTGCAAAATAACTTACATTTTAAAAAGTCAAACACTAACCTGACTAGAACTTCTACATTTCTAACTTCAACCCAGGGTCTTTAAAAAGAGACAAACTTTAGACTGACACTGTGACACCTGTTGTGAGTTTCTCTTCTCACATCTCCACCTGACTGAGCCGTTTCACATCTGGAAAACACTCCAAGTTTGTCTGTTTTGCTCTGACACTGAGACATGAGCAGAATTTGGTCCACTGGGGACTCTTGATGTTAGCATGGGTACGTTTATAGTCTACTGCTCAGCTGCACAACACCAATATATTTTTACTTTGAATTAAAAGTGTGTATAAACCCCTTTACACAAATATTTGTGTGTTGGTTTTACCTGGATGAAGTCGTTCAGGACAGCTTTGCTGTTCATGTGACTGTTGATTCGGTTGTTTCCGTACAGGAAGTATGGTCTGAGATGATGCAGCAGAGAGTTCAGGTCCAAGGAGTCGTCACTGCCCTCCTTACTGCTGTAGATACACTGACCGCCCTGAAACACACAGAGACATTTGAGGATGAATTTCTTAAAATATTTGTCACAGCTTTGGTTCAAAATGAAAAACTGAACTAGGGGATCTAGGTAGTCACAGTTTCTGGAACTTGAGTCATCTCAAGCTGAGACAAAGTTTCGAGAGTCTGGCTTATTCTTGCGTCAGATTCTTGATCAATAGCTCTGCATTCTGAGCCCCATCAGTCATTCAAATACTCTTTATTCCTTTTCCATGTGTCACAAGTTACATCAGCACCATCATAACGTTTGAGCAGAGTGGACCACCTTCACTTTACACTTCCTGTTCAAATCATTGAGTTTATTCCTCCACTCAGGGGTGCTCCATGTTTTCTGTTCTTTAAACCAATAGTTGTGTTGCTGATGGAGTTGGACAACAGGTGCGGTTGTGTCTCACCTTGAAGATTTTGAAGTTGTTCTGAGGTTCTTCTATCAGGTGTCTGATGGCAAAGTGCATTCTCTGTCTGTTCCTGGACAACACGAGAAAAAGACAGAGAACATCAGAGTCAGCTGTAGAACACTGAGGCAGCTTTTCTATCAGTCACTAAATCTGGAGCGTGGTGGAAGGATTTGTTGCTGAACTGATGTATACAGTACTGTTATCACTGTTTACATCACCACAATATAACTGGTCATATGAGTTCCACACATAGCTCAAGAGCACTGTTGATGGTAACGGTAGTAGCTGCGGTAATCTCACCCTGAGAACAGGTCTAGAGGACAGTACAGACTGCGTCTCTTCCACTTCCCATTGGCCACCTGGAGAGACAGAATACAAGGTGACGAATGAAGACGTGAAAGAAAGGCTGATGTGATGAAGTCATAGAAACATTAGTTTTTCTGTAGTCCAATCCAAAGATTCTATGTAGCTACATATTGATTAAATATGTATCTGCCACACTGATATAGCAGCTGTAGATCACTACATTTTACACATCTTGTTTTTCAAGAGCTGTTTGACCCAAATACTGACGTCCTGATTCAAATAACATTTATAAGCTTAAAGGTCCAGTGTGTCAGATTTAGTGGCATCTAGGGGTGAGGTTGCAGAGCTTGAAATTCCCTTGTGACAAGCATGTAGAAGAACTACGGTGGCCGATGCAAAACGGCAATGGCCCTATCTAGAGCCAGCGTTTGGTTTGTCTGTTCTGGGATACTGAACAACAACATGGCAGACTCCATAGAAGACCTGCTCCATATGTTGGTATAAACAACTTATTCTAAGGTAATAAAAACACAAGGATTCTTATTTTCAGGTGATTATAAACAAATGAAAACATACTTAAGAATTTTATATACCATTTCAGCCAATAGATGCCCCTAAATCCTACACACTGGACCTTTAAATTATGAATTTGACGTGACATTTCAACATAGGAATGGGATTAATGACAAGATGTATTGCTCTGTTTCCGTTGTTGGAACTACAGAAACACGCGGCCCACTTTTGAGTGTACAGTGGTGACACAGAGTGGAGGATCTTCCCTCACAAACAATCTTTAATCAGACAATTACAAACACCCTATGCAGAGAGCACACAAACCTGACAACAGACAAGTTTAGTTTAGTTTTTTGGTCTGCCATCAAGTTACAGCTGACATGATCTGTGACGGTCAGTGAATAATAATGAGAGGCTGTTGTACTATAGTTGGTGTAGCTGTAGTTCCTCTGCACAGTGGCTGTAGTTACCTTGTAGTGTTGGTGCATGCAGAAGCGACACACTTTGGTCTTGATGTCTTTGCTGACATGTTTGGAGGATGGCAGGAAACCACATTTAGGCTACAAACAAAACATAAAATAGCATCAGCTGAGTACCACTCATGCACCCACGGTCCGTCATGTGATGTGTTGTTTGGGTGAGGGTGATTCACAGGCAAACAATTCTGAAACTGAAACTGCTTCTCGGGACAAGAACATCATTTTTTACCCCTTTAAAAGTTTTTTTTGGGGGGTGGAGTTTTTCCTTTATCCGCTGTGAGGGTCCAAAGACAGAGGGTGCTGTATACTTTAAAGGCCTCTGATATTGGGCTATATAAATAAAATTGAATTAATTCATCTTTAATCAGATCTGGAGTTTTATTACTGAGATGGAAGTAAAGTTAAACCCAGGCTTATTAAATTAAAACCAGGCTGAAATTTATTATTACTTTTGTGTATACTTCTTTACTTGGAATAAATGTTTCCCCTTTCTTTTATTAAACAATGTTTGTGCCACTATTCAAATTAAACTGGGCGAAGCAATTTTATGCAAAAGATATCCACGTGTGTGTGCATGTCTGTGTGTGTGTACCTTGATCTCGATGCAGAGTGGAGGAGTGTGTGTTGATGGGTGGAGTGCTGGAGATGTCAGGTTGGGCAAACAGAGAGCACAGCCGCTGTAGATGTCCATCACCTTATCACAGCGCCAGGCTGACAGACAGACACACACACACACAGACACACACACAGATCATTTTCAGTACTCATCTGACTCCATACAACAAAAGAAGTGTATTTCACAAAATGCTGAACTGCTCCTTTACTAGATTTTGATACCAGATGTTTCCCACAGAAACAAAAAAAAAAAGTTTTACCAGGTCTTTGATGTTGAACTTTGATTGACAGTTGTCGTACAAACTCCAGCGGCAGTTTGACCACTTCCTGTGGAGAAAATAAGGACAGTCACGTTAGTCCAGTTTGTGGACGGAACATGTCCAAACATCTGTCTCTGCTGCAGCATCTTGGTTTCTGTTTTCTACTGTATGTAAAGTAATGTGATCCACTGGCACTGTGCTGGTCATCAGTATATTATGAGGGGCATAACGTACAGAGCCAGCTTTGATCGTGACTTTTTTATATGCTCTAATTTTGACAGGCAAATAAATTGAGCTGCTGAATCTAACTTCCATCTGATACTTAAATCTAAAATTAGGCACCATCTGACCCAGGGAGATTCAGATTTCAACAATGTAACTCACTGTTTTTGTGAATGTCTGCTGCTAGAAAGTTCCCTGATTCATCACCCAGGTCTGATTATGCTAAAGGAAAAAAATAAATAATAATATATGCACCTTTACTTATTTTGAAGTGCAAAATTTAACAGACTTTTCCCGACTTACTCAACCAGGGAGGTAAAACAGTCCCAGGCTACAGTTACTGGTCACAAACTTGCTTATATTGAAATGTATCCGTCTGGAGTTTTCATTTTTTTAGTCTGGCAGCCATTGTTGTTTGTTTCGTACTTGTCTTGTTTGTTTCAGCATCAAGGAGAAATGTATATTAGCCACACCTGAATCTCTGGGCGCATTCACACCGGGAGAGTCCGGGGAATTCAGTCTGATTGGGCGGGGAATGCTGAAAAATTTCACACCTTCATTTGGTTCGGTTCACTTTCACACTGCAGTTTTTAAAGCGGACCGAACTGCATGGACAACGTCACGCAGTTACAACAGCTGCTCGTTTTGGGGCGGTACTGCCCGAAACGACCACTGACCCACGGTCCATCGATTGGCCAGGACAGAATAGCACCAGTGTGAATGCTTCCTCTGACTGTAATATCAGGGGTTTGGTTGCATTGTGGGTAATGCAGGCACTGGGTTTTGACAAAAAAGAGGAATGTGTGGTTTAAATAAAGACACTGTGGTTCTGCTGCATCCATTTTAACCCTTTTCGTTCATCATAAGTCCGACAGTGTTTCAGCAGTGTAATGTTAAGTCAGTGAAGCATGCTTTTAATGTTCTGTGAGATAGAGCGTTGATAAAGTGATAAAAGATAAGATAAAAACAAAAACCTTTTACTGAATGACATCAAACTGTGTAAACACAACAGTGTCTTACCCCACTGTGGATGAACTTCTCTCCCAGCAGGCTGCTCATCACATTGGAGCTGAAGTCAACAATGTTCTGGATCTGCCGGAAGGCCTGTTCCACCGTCTGGAGGACAAACACACAGATAGACAGACCGTGAGACAGACAGGTAAAATATAACCTGTTCTGAGTCATGAGATGTACTGTTGACAGAGTAGTTATTTGAGTTATTTATCGTCTCTTGGACACAAAGAGGGGGGTGTGGATGTTTCCAGTCACCTCTCCATTAGCGCTACTTAATTCTTGTTTAAGTTATGCTCTTGTGGTAATTTTGCAAGTGTTGCTGGTGCTTTTTGTGGTCGGCGTTGGATGGTGGTGGTGGTGTGTGGCTGCGAGTCAGTTATCCAGGGAAGGAAATCAACTCACCAGTCTGCAAACTCTCTCTTCCTGCTGACTTATGATAGCTGCCTAGGTCGAGGTTCTCAAATGTAAGCATCAGTAAACATGAAGGAAAAGATGGGCACCAGTCAAACTAGCATCCTGTTAGCCATTGTACAGGCGTTGGATATTAAACTGGAACGACCCGTGCTGCATGTTTTCAACCAGCTATTAGGAACTGTAATATCCTTTGACTCAACGAAACTTGGCTAAATCCTGGACAGTACCACTCAACTAGGAAGCTCTTTCACTATATGCCAGTCTGACAGAGCTGAGGACTCTGGAGAGAGTTGTAGAGGAGCTGTGTGCTTTACAGTGAATATATACTAGTGTGACGGAGGAAAAGTGAGGTGATGTCCTGTATCTACTCGACCACTTCCTGTGTTCAGGAGGAGCGACCATGCAGCCATCTTGTTGCGGTCAACATATGTAAACAATCAGTGATGCATGCCCTTAATGGCGCTAGAGATGGAGCCAACCTGTCTGAGTCTGGTGCACGTTCCAAGACACCATCCTTGACGTCACTGATGACATCAGTGAATTCTCTGAGTCTGCGGTGGATTGACTTTGTACAATAATAAAAGCAACCGTACACAAAATTACAGTTGCATCATTCCACATCCAGAGACCAGGAATTACCAGAACCATCCAGGGTGCCATAAATCAGGGGTGCCCAAACTTTTTCCGTGGGAGGGTCAAAACTGAAATTTAATGGTGGGTCACAGGCTAAAAGCAAACACCTGTTGTATTGTTTTGTATTGTTAAGGTGCAAAATGGTGCTAGGATCCCGAGTTCCCTTATGTTTTTTTTTTTCATCATTTACTTTTCACTAGAAACATCTGACGGGCCAAATTGAACCCTCTGGCAGACCAACTTCTGCGGACCTCACTTTTGGCAGCACTTTCAAAAACATACACACAATGCTACCTGTCTAGAGACACGGGCAATTATAAAGCAGCAGCCTACTGTGTCAGAGGAGGGAAGAAAGGGCAAAATCACAACGTACAAGTTGAGGGAAATTATAGGATCGCACTTCACGGAAGTTGTTCCTTGTATGACTTCATACGACAAACAAATGACTAATTAATTGAATGTAATGTCTCTTATTATCTGTCCTCACTTAAGCAAACAGCAACATCCTAGGTAAGCAGAGCATTGTTCCAGACCTGAGACCCACAACCCCATCACTCTTTTATTGATTAAAATGGTTCCGTTGTTTATTAACTAACCAGTGTTTCCCTGGTTGGACAAACAATCAGCTGCTCTGTAGACAGTATGAAATAGATATCATCTTCCTACATAGCTACAGTGCTACTAATCTACATCACGTGTAACCACATACATATTTTTTCCATACTGGGATCCTGTAGGAATGGTGACTAATTTTCTTCCTCACCGCTGACTGGTCAGGAGTTGGTCCTTTCATAAGTTCTGATCTGCAAGTCTGAACAGAAACTGTTCCTTGTGTATTTGTTGTGTACCAGCAGTTACCATGGCAACTATCTTTGTAGGGGGAAAAGACAGGGTTAAACACAAAGTCAGCTGGTTGACCAGCAAACACTGGTTTGTAAAGCTGCCCCAGGATTTCTCTTAAAGTACAGAAACTCCTCAAACACCTAATATTTCATTTCTTTATCTGTTTGAGTAATAGATTACTTAGAAACACTCATCAGTTTTCCTGCTGTTGCTACAAATAAAACTCATATAAACAAACCTTTCAAATTTTTATACCTTTAGCTGTTGTTTATTGTCGTGAATCAGCCTCAGAGTGTTGGCAGCCGATAAGCAGCTCCAAGTTTATTTGAATTCAGGGTTGGGCGGGGCCATACTTTAGTTTACATGTGTATCAAGGACGGTCCCTTCAAGCCTTTAATCAGACCAGGATGTAAGGTCTGCTGCTACTCCACTGACAATAAACAAAGCAGTGACCAAATGGAGCCCTGTCCTGCTACACGCAACCATTACACTAAACTACACTGCCTGGCCAAAAAAAAAGTCGCCACCTGGATTTAACTAAGCAAATAGGTACGAGCCTCCTATTGGATAATTACTGCATGGGCGATTATCTTTCAGCTGGCAACAAGTTATTTAACCCCAACTGGTGCAATGAGTTGCTTCTCATTTCCTAAACAACCATGTCGAAAGACACATCCCGTGGTCGTGGAAAAGATGTTAGTCTGTTTGAGAAGGGTCAAATCATTGGCATGCATCAAGCAGAGAAAACATCTAAGGAGATTGCAGAAACTACTAAAATTGGGTTAAGAACTGTCCAACTCATTATTAAAAACTGGAAGGATAGTGGGGACCCATCGTCTTCGAGGAAGAAATGTGGCCGGAAAAAAATCCTCAATGATCGTGATCGGCGATCACTTAAACGTTTGGTGAGATCAAATCGAAGAAAAACAACAGTAGAACTCAGGGCTATGTTTAATAGTGAAAGTAAGAGCATTTCCACATGCACAATGCGAAGGGAACTCAAGGGATTGGGACTGAACAGCTGTGTAGCCCTAAGAAAACCACTAATCAGTGAGGCTAACCGGAAAAAAAAGGCTTCAATTTGCTAGGGAGCATAAAGATTGGACTCTGGAGCAATGGAAGAAGGTCATGTGGTCTGATGAGTCCAGATTTACCCTGTTCCAGAGTGATGGGCGCATCAGGGTAAGAAGAGAGGCAGATGAAGTGATGCACCCATCATGCCTAGTGCCTACTGTACAAGCCTGTGGGGGCAGTGTTATGATCTGGGGTTGCTGCAGTTGGTCAGTTCTAGGTTCAGCAACAGTATGTGCTCAAAGAATAAGGTCAGCTGACTACCTGAATATACTGAATGACCAGGTTATTCCATCAATGGATTTTTTCTTCCCTGATGGCACGGGCATATTCCAAGATGACAATGCCAGGATTCATCGGGCTCAAATTGTGAAAGACTGGTTCAGGGAGCATGAGACATCATTTTCACACATGGATTGGCCACCACAGAGTCCAGACCTTAACCCCATTGAGAATCTTTGGGATGTGCTGGAGAATGCTTTGCGCAGCGGTCAGACTCTACCATCATCAATGCAAGATCTTGGTGAAAAATTAATGCAACACTGGATGGAAATAAATCTTGTGACATTGCAGAAGCTTATCGAAACAATGCCACAGCGAATGCGTGCCGTAATCAAAGCTAAAGGTGGTCCAACGAAATATTAGAGTGTATGACCTTTTTTTTTGGTGGTGACTTTTTTTTGGCCAGGCAGTGTAAGTTTCCATTGTAACCCTGCTAACAGGTATGAACCACACCTTGAACTTCATCCACTCCAACATCTGTTTTCTCCTCTCTGTCATGGACTTTATCAGGATTATCATTAGGACTACTGACATTTTTCTTCACTCCGTCATCAATCTGAGATCTTGCATCACACAGCTCTGTTGTTTACTATAAAACCAGTTTAACACCTGCGTGTGTCTTTGGATGCAGCACGAGATCATCGTTTGCAGCCACGAGACTGTTGTTTTAAGCCAAGAGTTTTATTTCATTTGGTAAAGTAGTGTTATTTTATGAAATATAGTGATTAAAGATTCACAATAAATACGTATTTGTGTAAATGTGGTTTGCTCTGATTATTTGACAATGGTACATTTATCGCTTGTTATTTCACGTAGTCTAGTCTCTGCAGCCTCTGTATCAGTTTAACAGAAAGTGGAGTATCTACGTTTGATGGCACTGAAAATTAAACTGTCAGGATTTATAAATACGTTAGTATACCATGATACCATGATATCATCCAAGCCTACTGGAATTGGGTAACCCGAGCCATCATTCAGTATATGACAGTCAGCAGTCAGTTAGTGTGGGGAAGTAAACTTTGAAGGAATACTTCACCCACAAAATGAGCATTTACATATCAGGTTTTCACACTGTGTCACCTTTAATTCGAGAAAAAACTTTTTTCTTGCATGTATCCAGTGAACAAAGAATCCAAAAAAGGCAAACACTGTTGATTAAATGAAGTGACAACAGCAAAACATGTGCAGTAGTTTGCCTTGCCGTCATCCCCTTATGACCAGGACTGAAAGTGGAAGCATAGAAAAGTTTCACTATTAGTCCTGGTCAAAAGGGGCTGAGGGCAATGCAACGTGTTTGGGAGGCACTGAGCATATGACTGGATACATGAGACTTGGTTTATACCACATGAGTTTTGTGAACAGATGTTTTGATATATTTTTGCTGTTGTTAAAAGCGTCCCGGTTTACTTCAATTTATCAACAATGTCCCCCATTTTTGGATTCTTTGTGCACTGGGGGCATGCAAGAAAGACATAGTTTTCTTTAAGGCAACGCAAGATGAATAAGTGGTATAAAAATGGTTGTTTTGTGGGTGAAGAATTCCTTTAAACACTGTCATTTAACAGTTTGTTCATTTTTGTTTGTGTTTTTAAAATTAATGTTTTACATTGAGTGTTTGCTCAGCTGTTACAGAGTGTCTCTGGTCAATCAGGGTCACCGTGCAGAAGCCTAAAGCTTTGCAAATCCCCAATGATTTAATAATCTTCTACAGTGCGTTACTTCACACTGCACATTTTCAATCAAATGACCAGTTGTGACTTGAGAGCTCACACCCAACTGTGATCAATTCTGTCAGTTGAAAATTCCAATAACATTTTATTCAAACAAGATGTGAGGTGTCCCCAAAAATATTGATTAAATAACAAAAATAAGGGCTTTACCTTGTATGATTCTAATTACCTTGTACAAAAAATAAGAAATAAAGAAGGGTCGGGCTGCAGATGGTTGACAGATGAGACAGTTTGGTCTGTTTTGAAGTGAAAACTAGTGGTTCAAGTTCGGTTGACAATATGCTACAACATCTAAAAACACCACTACAATAATATCTAAACACATAATGGACGTCAGGTTACAGCCAATCTAGGGGAAATTGAGCCTGACAGTAAAATTGCTGGGGATGAGCACTTTTAGGGTTAAAATTGGGGTATACTGTAAAGTATCTATTAGAGAGAATAGAAGTTCAAATTGCAAAAAAATAAATGTAATTAACAAGCACACATAAACTAAAAGATTCCCAATACTTTCCCTGTGATCAAGATGTTTTACTGAGCATTAATTTGAACCAGTCTTCAGCTTCAAAAAACACCTGAGACACACAGACTAATATTTACCTGTGGTGGATTTTCAGAGTTCTCGGCCGGATACTTGAGCAGGCGTAGAACTCTGGAAAGCTGCAAGAAAAGAAGAGAAGCACAGTTAGGATCAGCGGAGCCTCAGACCTGGATTCACACCTGAACTACTGGGCAGGGTCGATCCAGGAGCATCTCCATGAGATTCCTGTGGGTAGGTTAACATAATGATACAGCTCATAAAGTTTTCTCAGTGTTTCCCAGAAACAGTTATTCCACTGCAGGTTGAAACAAGTGTCTCTGATTACAACTTTCAAACATAATGCATCATATAACGGTTACAACACGCAACACTGACTACTTCAGTCAGTATTTGGGTGTGTTTCAGAGAGAACATTAATTCACCTGAGAATATGATGACATAGCAGATGTCAGGATATTCCAGCAGTGAACATCTACATGCCCCCCTAAAAAAACACAACACTGAGAGAAATAAGGTTATGCAGGAAACCAGACAACATGGTTGAATGCATTGCAGTAACCTGGTTACTGTAACATCCACATTTACATGCAGTCGGTCAGTAGTCAAATCTCTCTCCTGCCCTGCCTCTCCTTAGTTTTGAACCACTCCTAAATTATTTGAAGTGTAGTGGACATGTTTTTTGGTGACTTCTGCAGAAGGAATTTTTCCCTTCAGCTTGAATTTGTCAAACAGCCAAATGTTCAGTGGTGCAAACTGACTTAATTTTGACTTCTTGAGCAACTTAGTTTCACTTTTAGTCAGACTTTGATTTGAATAAGAGGATGTATCTTTGCCTGTCTTCCCTGGAGATCGTCCTGCACCTGCTAACGTATAAAAGAAAAATAATTACAGAGCTGGTATGAACAAGAAAACTTATCTAACAAAGTGAGGAATTGTAATAATGCAAAGTGAAGCACAGATGAAAATGTATATTTCTTTGTGAACAATCAAAACCCCAAGAAAGCTCGACAGTTCCTGAGCTGATTACAACACTACTGCTGTGATGTCATACCCTCCTAACATCTCACCAATTGCTCAATAACAACATGACCGCAACGGTCCCGTGAATGAGACTTTCCCACAGGCGATCTGGGGCATGTCAGTGGATTCACCACCCTGCCCTGATCAGTCCAGCTCCGGATTAACCTGAATAGAAGTGAGCTCAAAGACTAGCGGTCAGCCTCTGAGTCTGCTAACAGGCAGGTCCCGTTAGCTAATGTAGCCTCCCAGCAGCCCGTTAGGATCTTACCTTTTATGACCTAACACCACCCGGTCAGTCCGTCACCTTGACTGGACTTAAATCTATGTGTTACTGCAAAAAAACCGGGGTGTTTTAAGCTTTGTTGTCGCTGTGTGACGATCTTTTGTTATTGGTTGGACTCATTTGAACTCTTAGTTGTTGGCTAACAAGCCGGCTAAGCTAGCAAACACAGGCTAATAGTACCGATGATAGCTAAATAAAATCCTCATTCCTGGCAGTTGACATGTCACCCTTCAGCTTTAAACATACTTTCCAGATAATAACTATAAAGTTTCCGTCGTCAGCAACACCGAGGCGATGTGTATTTAACGTTAGAAAAGTGTGACGCGGGCGGTGGGTGTCCTCTCAAAGCTAAATTCACACTCCTCCTGCTTTAGCCGAACTTGGGTTAGCTTCGTGTTAGCCTAGCCTACTCACCTGTACGTGTGAGACCACCAGGCTCTTGTTCCCCTCTCCGTGATACTTCCAGTCGTTCTCGTCCATTTTGTCCAGTTCCATCACACTCACGACGACACACTCAGCTCCCGTTAACGGCCAGAAAGTAACACACGACGGCACAGGAACATACAAGTACTCCGACTGGTACTGGCTGCTAGTGGTAACTCCGAAGTACCACAGGAGCGACTGACTTCTGCTGCTGCTGCCACTGCTGCCGCCCGGCCCCGGCTGACCAAGTTACTCCCACCAGAATACCACTTCCGCCTCTTCAAAATAAAAGTCCCATAAGGAAGTTGGCCTAACTGACCTAACGGTTCTTGGAAGAAAGAGACACGTCAGATCTCAGAGAATGAAGCTGAGATATTTTAAGAAATATTATGAGAATAAAGACTTTTTGAACAGAGAATAATAATTATATTATTATCATCACTGATAATAATAATGGTAATAATAATAATAATAATAATAATAATGTATTGTCATTTAAAAGCCCATTCAAAAACTAAAACTGACACAAAAATATAGTTGTCTTTTTTTTTGTTTAAGAAATAAAACGTCCTCCTATGGACTGTTCTTCACCTATCAGAGGAGAGTGGTGGCTGGAGTGTAATTATTATCATTATTATTATTATTATTATAATTATTTACTTTACCTGAAGCTACAAACATTTTTCCTTGAGCCTCCCTGAGTGACTTTGGAATGCATGACCCTTTCTGCACCATAAATTACCTATTAAACTTTTAACATTTGCCCTTTGATGTTTAAAGTTAAAAATTAAAAGTTGAAGATTTAATCCTAGAGTTGAAAAAAAAAGCCTTGGTTTTTCACTCTTGTCATGCATGCTGGCAAGTTAGTGCAATCATTTTATTTTTTAAATGAGACATACAATAGTACAAGTACAAACTTTTTTTGATCATTTCTGTTTTTTGGCTTTTTTTCTGGCAATGATAAATGGTGCAACTTTGATGATTTTTTTAAGAAAATCATGCCTTCAAAACCCAAAGGTGGGATTGGAAGGCATTTTTTTCTTAAAAATCAGCAGTAAAATATTTACTTAACACAACCATTTACATTTGTAGGCCCCTCATTTAAGCCAAAATAAAAAGTAAAACTAAAAGAAAAATAATTTAAAAAAAAAAAATAAGCCCCTCCCTTGTGCTTAAAAATTATTTGGCCCCCTCCCCTCTATAAATAAAAAACATTCCCTTACAAGAGGAAAATTAAAAAAAAAAGTTTTATCAGCACAGAGGCGTAGGCTATTACAAGAAAATGACATCTTACAATAGAGGCTACATATGATACTTTGAGGTTAAGTAAGAGAAAAGCTGTTACAAGAGAACAGCCGTAATTTTAGAGGAAAAAAAGTCAGAAAAGAGCAAAGTTTTAATTTTGTGAGGATAAAGTCATATTTTAAGAACAATTACGAGAAAGTTATATTACAATAACAAAGTTGTAATCATTGTACATAAATTAAAGTATGGGAGGAGCTCTAATTGAGCCCACATTTTATGAGACAGTGGGCAGTGGAAAAAAAACCAGAATGTGAATATCTTGATACATTAAGGAAAAACAGGACTACAAACATATAATATATAAACATATAAAATGAGTATTTTTAGCCTACTTTTGATACTTTACAAGTATATTTTGGTGGTAATACATTTATACTTTTATTTAAATAATAATTTGAATACATAATTGATACCTGAAACAGAGTATATCCTACTGTGGTACTGATACTTTTAATTTAATAAAAGATCTGAGCACTTCTTCCACCACTGTGACCTGCCGATCAACAACATCCATAAAGAGACTATTCTAGCATGACTAAAAACACAGGTGCACTTCAACATTTCAGTGAGATACCTGAAGAGCCTGATCCTCCAGCCTCCACCCCCTCTGCTCTTTCTAAAGTACACTGCATGTTTACCCTGGGAGGTTTTTGTCATTTGTTTAAGTTGTTATACAAGTCATTACTTTACTTAAACCTGTATTTCCAGCAGTTGAATTTAGCACATGTTCTGTAGGCCCACTTTGTTTTAAAGTACCCTGGAGTCAATGTTGAGCTTCCTCTGTCTGCAGAGTAACTAATTACTCTTAAGATGAAGACATAAAAATATGATCATTTTAAAAAATATGATAAATTGCAGATTAAACCAATAAAGCAGTTAAAATGAGCTCCACCGCAACTGCAACATTAAAATGCTTCTTACATGGATCCAATAGCACCGATCCAATACTATGAAATGGGGTCAGGGTCCATCCTGCTGCCTGCTGTGTACTTTTAGTTTTGATACTTTTAAGGTCTAGTGTGCAGGATATAGTGGCATCTAGTGGTGAGATTGCAAATTGCAACCAAGCATAGATTTTAAATTTTGTTTCTATACATTAAAAATAGTAAAACTGACTTGCCAGGTCGATTTTATGTCATTAAACACCACCTACATGTTGATAGAGTGATTTTTTGTAGTTGTCAAATGCAGTAATTCTACAGACAGTGCCAATTTGACCTGGTAATCCAGTGATTTATATATTAATTGCAGTTGGTGATTATTTAATGTATGCCTAATGAACTGTTGAACAAACAGAGATCTTAAGAGCTTATTTTTGGTTTGATGGATTATTCTGATAGATGCTCTAAACCAGTGGTTCCCAACTGGTTCAACCACAGGGTCCAGAGTTCTCCTTAGTTATTAGTTCAAGGTCCACACAGTTAAAAATATTCACCTTCATACTTGTGCTTGGCCATGTCATTAAGCTAGTTTGCTGTCTCTGTCAAGTAGTTGGCAATTATTCACTCACTCTACAGCAGGAAACAGCACTTTAAAATAAAAGCTCTGTGCCAGTAATTCACTGTACTTAAAAATAAAGTCTGTTTTTTACAAACTTGACATGTTTGTGTGTCACTTGTGGTCCATTCAGAATGGACCCATGACCCACCAGTTGGAAACCACTGCTTTAAACTGTATTGTAAACTGTATTTTGTCCAAAACGCTGACACAAAGAGGGGCAGCTGACTGACTGTGAGTAGGTCTTAGTGAAGTCCTCAGGCATCCTCTGAATGAGCTCAAACTTTTCTCAGATTTTTGAGCTATTTTTAGCTCCAAACTGCTTTGTGAATTACTCTTTGACCAAACTCAGATAAACTTTTAAGCCTTAAAGGGGAACACCACCTAAATTTAGAATTCCAGTATGTTATGCCCATGTCCAGGAAAATTCAATCAGTATTTATGAACATGTGCTGCTCTCTCTCAAAGAGCCAGAAACCAGAGAAGTCTCAAACTTGTGATGTCAGAGTATAAAGTCTGGAGCTGCTCCATAGACAATTAATAGGAGCTGGATTCTGTGGAACCACAGAATGTTTTTTCTTTTTTATACCCAAATTAACTTAATTCTGTTGAAGTATTCTCAGACCATTTCCCTGGGTGCTCTCAGTGTCATCTATGACATCTTTCCCGATTTATTGTCTGTGGAGCAGCATCAGACTTTATACCTTATGACAGGGGTTTAGTTCCTGGGCCACATACAGCCCAATTTGATCTCAAGTGGGCTGGACCAGTAAAACCATTACATGATAAATAACCACACCTCCAAACATCTCCCTTTCTTTTGGTGCAGAGAAGCTCAAATACACTCTGATAATATGCAACCATTTCCAAAACAGATGAACAACCTGAGATGACACAAACTATTCCATGTCTGTGTAGTAATGCTGGCATCACAATACCAGACTAAAGTGTCTGGTATTGAGGAATCAGGTTAAGTTATTCCCTGCTTTACAGACCATTTACAAATCTAAACTTTTGTCAGTGAATTTGGGAGAGAGTTGTCTATGTTTACTAATATTTTTGAACTGAATTTTGAATACAGGGAGAGTTGCCTTTTAAGACATTTTATAAATCCGGCCCCAGATTCTTTTTCCATCCTTTATAAATCGACATTTGTCAGGATCTACAGATGAGTACAGGTTTCCACACAGAAACACAAAGCAGCTCATTATTTATAAATCAAAAAATGTTTTAATACGTATAAAAACAACAAGAAAGACGAAACACACACACACACACACACTATCAAGACACGGGTGTTCTATACATGATGAATCCTACAGAGACAGAGGACGTGATTTCTACGTGACAACTTTGACTGCTTCACGCTCTCTTTGTCGCCATCTGTCCAGTGACCCAGGCAGAGGAGTTTTCCTGTGTCGCTGTGCTCTGGTTGGGAGAGAAAACAGTTCGTCACATCAAAGAGGCTGCTCGCTCACAGTCTGTATGTATGACATCAGGCTTTGTGTCCTTTTTGTTTTCGCCTGTTGGCGGCTCTGTCACCATTGTACACAGCATTTATCAGTCCATCCCTCCGATGTCGTGTTGTTTGTACGACTGCGAAACAAGACTCCCTGCAGAGGAACACAGAAACTGTTAGACAGACACATCGTGGACAATAAGACACTGTTTACACAATGTTCTCCTATGAACTGTGGTACATTCTCAAATAATAATTATAAGAATCATGACCGAGACAAATAGTTAAATACTGGTAGAAAAAAAAAGAGGGAAAATTACCTGCACTCTAAAGTCTCACGTGATAAATACAGTACAATAAACTGCGTCCTACTAAATCCATCTGTACAACAGCAGCAATTAATTAAAATCTTTACTGTGACATTTTTGCAATCGCTGTTAAGCTACTATTAATAAAACTTCACACTTCCTGCAGATGTTTTAAGCTTTTAGTGTCCTTTTATGTGAGACACTTTTGCAGAAAGTTTCATTGACAGCAGGTTAACAGAAGAACAGCAGAGATGTAAGAAGAGAATGTATTAAATGTGGCTCTTTTAAGATATCTTCAGATTTCTAAGTGGCCTCTAGAGCTACACAATATGAGGAAAAGAGCTGATATGCAATAACGTTAGATATTACAATAACGATATTAGTTGTGATAAGTAAACAGATATTTAAGTGTTCTCAGTTCTTGACTCAGACTTGCACAGTATCTATGCTTACTTGTATATACAGTATATATTTATATGTAATTGGGTCTTTACTATTTGAGAACTTTACTGTTAATTTCTTCTCTGCTTCAATCGCCAACACCTCTGCTCTCAGTGAGCAAATACCACTCTCTTTCTCTCTCTGACGCTCAACTACTCTTATAAGACAAGTCATGTTTCTCAACATAGTCGTATGTTTTTCTTCAAGACGCCATGAATGCCCTTTTGCATTTCAACTCATCGATCACATTTCATTTATGAAGTAAACATGGCTGCCTGTGTCTGTCTTCCCACAGCGCTCTCTGCTCACACAAAGACAGACACAGGCAGAGCAAAGTCTCAGAGTATAGCAGACACTAACATCACTCGCTTTTTAATTGCTCCGGGTCATCAGACAATCCCTGATGTTGAGCCCTGCCAATAGTGAGAGCTCTGGCTGATTGGCCAGAGTTGACAGCATGGCGTGCATCAGACAAAATAGCACCAACAGACAGAATGTAATTTAATACTTTGTTATTACATTCAGGATGCAATATTGAAGTCTTTTGCAAGGTGTTTATCACGTAAAATGATATCGTGAATATTGCACAATTGTGTAGCCTTTGTGGCTTCAATGATAAAATAAGCAGTAATGTTAGAAATGTAAGACTAATCTTGAAGTACTTAACGTCTAACGTGCAATACAATCATGCTGCAACCTCTCGAGCTGAAAAGTGAAGCGACCACAAAAATGCCAAGGAAACACACCCAGTCTTAGCTTTTAATCAATGTCTTAATACTCAAACTATATAGTTTATAAAATATAATATAAGCTGCTTTTTTTTCAAACAGTAGAAACTCAGGTTTTTGATGGGCCGTGGGCCCAAAACTGCTGCCGAGGATTAAGCCTTATTTTTTTTTTGGCTTGATTAAAGCTCTACCATAAACCCTCATGTTAAAATCCTCAACTTTACAGCAATAATAAACGTGTTTACAGCCTGGTACAAAAAAACGGTTCTGGTCTCTATAGCTAATTCCCCCCATAATAACAACTGTACAGGGGTGAATTTTTATATAACTTACACATTTAAATTTTATTAAGGCTCAAAGTTTCGCATAATTAAGGGCAGGTCTGCTTTGAGTGACAGGTTGTCTGTGAAGCATCACTACAGTCTTGGTCAGCTTCTTCACAGCTCCACCCTTTGCCCAAATATGATCCAAAAAACAAAGATGGTGATGGCCGAGATGCCATTGTCAAGACTTCAAAATGGTTGTCCACAAATTGATTACATTTTCTGCAGTATGGATAGTCCATGGATGGTGTATTTGTTGCATTGGTATAATTTTTAATAATGTAGTGCTGTACATAATGGGCTATAAATCCTTTATAGCTGACATACACATATATACTGCACATCTGCTGTTGGATGACAGAATTTTTGGTTAAAATTCAAAGTAGGATGAGTTCAGACATCAATATGGACTACATAAACATCCACTGTTGCCCCCCAACTTTTTGACACACAGAAACAGAAAAGACAGGACCTGAGCAGCGCTGCTACAGACACACGTTCATGTCGCATAACAAGCCCAAGGAGCGAGGTGGGAGTGGGAGCAGGAGGGTCAAAGGCCAAGCAGGAAGTAGATGTAGACTAGCCAGCTAGCCCGCAGGGGAAACAAGCGGCACCATCCCACCGTTAGCCACGTCAACACCCATCTGCCAACTACAGTCCAACTTCACCAAAAATCAAATTATGGCAAATTAGTTAGAGTGATGCTGAGGTTAGCAGAGGTTATACGGTCATAAAGCCACAGTCTGGGAGGGATACAACTCTGAAGGTACAAGAGGGGTCACTGTAAAGTCAGCTACTGTGAATACGTCCGACTGTAACACAAGGACAAACAGCTTGCTCCTGATCACACAGCTGTTCTGGTCTTATGTGGATTATTATTCAGAAAATTTCTACTTTTTGATTTCAAATTTTGTTAAGGTTATGTGGTACTATGTTATACTACAAGTCCTGCATGTCTAATTAAGATACTCTTTTAACAGCCCGCAGAGTTTCTAATTATAAGTTTGCACTCCATATTGTTCACAAATAATATTTAACCAAAAGGCTGAACTGTAATCTGTATTTTCAGTATAAAAAGTGACTGGAGGAAACACCTGCAGCTGAAAGATCGGCCTATTTATATTACTGTGTCATTAAGTAACTTCAAGGTTGGAATTTCACTCCCGACAGTTCAGTTGTATTATCTGTCTCTATATGTGAGAGAAGGTGCCTTTGTTTCAGTACACACCACAGCCTTCAGTAAACAAACACACAGGCCCACACACGCTAAACAATAGGTTCAACAAAAGGTATTTTCCAGACAATGGGGGGAGATTTCAGCGAGAACGCCAGGTATTTAACTGTAAATCATAACGTCTCAGAAATACTGCAGCTACTGCGAGAAACAACATTAATCTTGTCGACTGTAAAATAGAGAATAAACATATTTATCAATACTTTGCCTTTAACATGTTGACTACAATAAAAGCCAGTATTTAATAAGCAGCAAAAACTAGCTGAACTGTAATAAGACTCAATAAAACCTGAACAGCTGCACAATAACATTAATGTAGACTGCAGCAGTCGGTGTAAATCATAAATAACAACTGGCAGAAAGAATCAGATAAAGAAGATGAGTCATCCGATACTGAAATGTGATGTGTAGGGACAGGTTGAGATAAATGGAATAGATATTCAAAATAATATTTCATAAATGTAATCTTGAAATACACAGATATTTTAAGGCCGTATAACTGATCTCCATAGCTACAGCAATATGTACTTAAACAGGGAGTTAAGAGGCATCGGTACTTCATTATTGCCCCATTAAAAAAGCAAATAAACCTGACAGAGTATGTTTTTCCTACCGAAATGTTACAGGAAACGATGTTAGTCACTGTTTGTTTATTAACTCTAGTTACAGTTTGACTGTTAGACTAATAATAACAGGAACGCTAATAACTGGACCAGATCTACTTCAGTGAAACTTCGTTCTGATACTTGGTGCAGCTGTGTTCTAACCTCCAGACTGTGGCTTTACAACATGCAGGTCTCTGTCAGTGAGCTGTGTGGTTGGTTGGTCTAGTGGGTGGGAGGGGGTGGGGGGGGTGGGGGTTTGTGTTGGGCGGAAGCAGTACAGGGAGACGAAGGGGTTGCCTTGGAGACAGACCGGGCTGGTGAGGTGGCAGTCAGACTAGCAGGGCCGCAGGACTAGCAGAGCTCCCCAGACTGAGCAGCAGCAGGGGCGGTGGCATGCTTACCTGTGGCCAGGACCCCCTCTGCCCTGCCCTTCATCCCTCCTCCTCCTCCTCCTCCTCCTGAGCCAGAGCTGCCCAGGGCCTCCATGGGGAAGGAGGGCCGTTCGCCCCTGTAGGGCTTGGGCCTGAAGGGGAAGTCTTTGTCTTTACCTTTGGAGCCTTTGGGCCGGCCTGCTGTCTTCTTCTTGGACTTGCCATCCCCCTTCACTCCCAGTAGGGGGTGCACCTCTACAGAGACAGAGACAGCATGGAATCAGATTTTCACAATAAAACAAAAGACATCCAACAATTGGGACATACTACTTATCATGACATGGCGCCTTGAACTTTGACCCTCTTGCTCATATATCCATCTCAGTCTGTAGCATGAAATTTGAAGTGAATGGTTGGAAATGTCTAATTAGATTCTTCATTACCCCAAAGCAGACAGCACACAAGTGCCCTGGCAGTTTTGGTCTGAGATGCACAAAATACCGGAGGGTATTTTTAACATAAAAAATACCTTTCCTATTTAATACTTTTATTTTAGGAAAAGCTAACTTTCAACCTGCACAATTTCCACTGCACTGTTTCCATCACTACAACAGAGCAATGTCACACTCAGTTAATACTGTTTTCATTCAGTGTATTTGCATCTACTTTGCCTTTTCCTTGATCACATGCAAATATTTACTCATCAGCACTAGACACAAAGCACAGCTCAGGTTGATGGGAATGTCATTAGGTCTGCAGGAATGTGGTGCTAATCCATCTTGTACATGTTGAAATATTTTACTGCTTTAGTGAAAAGTTAAATGCTATGGTGGCCCTAGAGGAACAGTCAGTCGGCATCTCTTAAGTCATCAGGATTCATCCTCTGGGCACCATAAATGTCTTCATGGAATTTGAAGATAAAGAAAATCAATGCCCCTGCCAGAAAATGTGCATACATCAACAGGACCCTGACACTGAATCTTGTGAGTGCACGTTTTGTTGTGTTCCAGTCTCTCACCGTCACTGGGCACCCCCTGCAGTTCAATGGTGGTGGTGCGAGCCTTCTTCTTGGCCGGGCCTCCTTCCGACGAAGGCTGCCGCTGCTTCTTGTCACCGCTGGCTAATACGTCATCTGGAGTGGCTGTCTGGACCGAGGCGTCCGGCGGGGGGCCGAAGGGGTTTTCCTCTGGATCTTCGACCTCGGGGGCGATTGGCAGGTACAGCAGGGCCTTGTAGTCCTCCAGCTCCTCGTCACTACACAACACACACAGATAGAATGTCAAGAATGTCAGAAGTTAAATAGTTCACACAGGTTTGAACAGTCATCTTCTCTACAGTGCTGAATGAGCACTGAACTAGTTTTTTAGTTACAATACATATGATTAAAATGGATTCATGGATGAGATCAGGATGACATGGAACAGATCAGAGGAGGAAGATTGTTTGCACTGATGTAGTGAGCCGTGTTGTTGATTCTCACCTGCTGCAAAAAGCAACTATGGGGTCAACAGTGGTGACATCCACTTCTTCATCCTCTGCAGCGTCTGCACCTGTAACACAAGCACAAGTTCATGTCTGAGGCATCCAGAGAGAACCAGTGAAACCAGTAGGACCAGTGCATCTGACAGGTTAACAGCTGATGGTCACTTTCTAAATAGGGCTGTTGCAGTGAAGGAATTTCCCTTTCAGTGATTATTACCGCCCTTTTTTGGTGTTTATGCAAATTACTTAATTTATCCTGATTTTAGTGCTTTATAAATAAGCTTTATTGTCAGGCTATTATTAGGCATATTGTTGCTTTTTAAATGACAAGATGACTCAGTTTTAAATCAAATTAAATACTTGTTCATTGTTAAATGCAGAAAACAGAAAGGCAATGGGGCGCAGTGTTTTTTTCAGCTGAGAAGCTTTGGTTGCGTCTAGTTGGTATAAGGGACTTCTCATGGCCGATACCGATTCGATAACAGATACTTAAGACATTTTTTTATTTTAAAAAGAAGTCCATAACCGGTGGTGTACGCACACCTGAGGGTAAGAAAGGCTAAGATGAAGTGAGAATGATTCAGAGTATCCCCGGAGGTAAAGCTGTCGGTACTAAGCAGAGTACTTGTTCTGAATCAAGAGAAGACTGAAGCATGTAGGGGGGGGGGTTATTCAGTATTAGTTTCTTCTCCATCGTTGTTGTTGGTCAGCAACGTGATGGTTGGTCTTTGTGGTATCTGTCCCACACCACCAACCCGATAGGACGGCTAGGTAAATAGTGACAGTGAGCATTTTACCCAAAGCTGAATATTTTTCAATTCTCAGCGACAACAAAAAGACAGCAAACGCTCTGCTCTCAGAGCACAAGACACGCTCAGCGCCTCGTTACGCTGCTGGCGGTGACAGAATGGTGTCGCAGTATTGCAGATTTTGTTGGGATTCATGCAAACATGTGTGATATTGAGATTATTTGTGGCATGCAGAATAATTGGGTTACTACTGTCTTCAGGAAGGGAGTACACAAGAAATGAATGTATTTTACGATTTTGGATTAACAGGAAATCCATCAACTGAAGTTTGACTTTAGACTGCAACTACAAAGTTAATCTTAAAGAGGAGACAGAAAAATGTTCTCCTAACAATTTTATACTTATTTGTTTGGCTGACATGTTTCTGGAGTCGTTTCACCCCATTCACAGGTTATTTTTCATGTTTCCAACCTGTGAGTAGCTTCTCAAAGTCCTTTGTGCATTGAATTGTGGGACAATAATGTCCACCACATACTTGCCATCCAGCGAGTAGTTTTATTATTATGAAGTACAGAACAAGGACATATCTGAGGTACTGGGTGCAAACAGAGCAGTAGGGTTTTTTCCTGTACGATGGTGAGGAAACAGCTTTCCAACATACTAATAAATACTCCTTTTAATCAGCCTGTTGTAAAAACAGTGTGTGAAGTTACACCATAACCCCCAAACTCCACCCACTTCAACCAGGATTTACAGCCAAAGTCAAAAATGAACAAATGAAACCCATAACAGGCCCTCTGTGAGCCAGCTGCAGTGTGTGTGTGTGTGTGTGTGAGTGTGAGATTTATCTACCTGTCTGCTCGGGTTCACTCTTATCTTCGTCCTCAATATCAAACTCAGACTCTCGCTCCTCATACTCCACATTCTCATCCAGCTCTTTAAAGTCTGGAGCAAAAGCGCTCCAGTTTTCCTGCAGACAGAAATCATTTACACATTGATCACACCAACGTACTACTTATCAGCTCAACTGGTAGTGGCGCTTCATTAAAGGCCAAATTCACACATTTTTTTTAAATTATATGGAACATGGAGCCAAATAGGAAACATGAGAGATTAAAAACTGAAATAATTAATCTGTGACCATGTTCATGTACATCCAGCATTTACTGTCACTCTCTACGTACCACTTGGTTCTGAGCCCAGATGGACACCACTCCACTGGAGATGGAGGCGATAATTGGACGGACAGGATGCCACTGGACAGAGGTCAAAGGTGAGATGGGTAAATAATCTTATTTTAAACAACTCAGCATCAAGCTATAACTGACAATAGAAAGACCGGATTGTAACGTTTTTTGTTTAAATTTCTGCTGAGCTTGAATTTCAGTTTCGACATCCTTACAGCGACATCCAGCAGCAGTTCCCCTCTGGTCCCATGAAGGATCTTCACCAGGTTGCCAATGCTCTTCTCCCAGATGTAGAGTGCATGCTGCCTGGCTGAACCAGCCACGATGTACTCGCCATCACCTGAGAAACAGCAGCGTTTCCACGGAGTCCTAAACACAGATAAGACAGGTGGAGGACATGAACAAACAGAGGTCAGAGGAAAAGAAACTTTCCAAGCAAGTGTTACGGCCTATTTCCACCAGATGTGTGTTGGTTGCGTCTCCGCTCCAGCACGGCAGCGGAACCGATAGGATTCAATACTAGTCAATGTGTGCGTTTCCACCGGCTGCGGCTGTGCTGCGTTCCAGCTCCGTCACAGCTCCGGCAGTCCAGAGCCCTCCGCAACAGATACGCAGGACTTCTATTTTTGCCTGACGCCGGAGCACAACGCAGCAATTCAGCACAGAGCAGGTCGTGCGGGGCAGGAAGTCGTGCACAGAAACACGATAAACATCCGGTTAATTTTCAAAACAAAATACACAGTGATCACGGCGGATCATATTTCCCTGCACTACACCTTGAAAACTACATAATGGGCAGAGGCAGGCCTGAAGTCAACAGGTCAGAGGTTTTCAGACATCATTTCACCCCGTGAACACCATGGACGAGGAGATATTAATCACGGCAGTGCACCGAGATGTCTTCCTGCAGAGCTGCACCGCTCCGCACAGCAAACACAGCCGGTGGGTATTGACGGACAGCGGAGCACGCAGCGGATAACCAGCGCTGCCGTTCCGCAACGGACACGCATCCAGTGGAAATCCGGTGTTAGCCTCAGAAAATTTGATTACAAGCACTGACATTCTGCCAATTCCTGCAATATCCTCAGCACATTTTTTACATTAACACCTGTCAAACTGGAAGACAGCTTTAAAATCATGTCACTGCACTTTCACACATAATATGTTGAAATACCTGTTGACCAGGTCCTGTAGTTTCTGCATGGGTTCAGGTTCACCGTCTCGGCCACAGGTCAGTATCTCCCTGCCATCATACACCCTGATGATCCGGTCTGCTGTGTTTATGAGGAAGCAACTGCGCAGGAAACAAGAAAGCTTGATTAAGCAAGGACAGACTTTGAGACACGGAGGAAAAGAAAGCACAGGAAGAGCTCTGCTTTGAAAATTGGGGCTACATCAAATTTGTTTCTTTGCTTTCTTCTGTGGATCCTGTTCACACAATGTAATATAGATCTGTTCTACAAAGAAGACAGCTGCATAGTCGCTCCTCCCAAACAAGGGCAGCAGCGATTCACAGCAGGAACGGGACAAAACCTCACATACCCACCATCAAACCAGTCCTTATTCACCACAAAATATACACGTCCTCTCGTTCTCTCACCAGAGTCCTCAGCTCTGTTAGATCGGCATATAGAGGAAGACCCTCCTGGCTGAGCGGCTCTGTCCAGGATTTAGCTATGTTTTGGTGAATCAAAGGATATTTTAGTTCCAGATATCCAAGTAGAAACTGATGCAGCACTGACATCGTCCAGTTTGTTTTCCAACACCTGTACACTTGTTAGCAGGGTGCCAGTAAGCTGGTGCCCATTTCTTTTCCATCTTGTCTTTGATGTTTACATCAGAAAAGCCTGAGTGGAGAGTTAATTTCCTCATCCCGAAAAGTGACTCGCAGCCACACGCCACCACCGTCCAAAGCCAACCACAGAAAGCACCATAACACTTGCAAAGTAGACATAATGCAAAAAAATTAGTGGAGCTGACAGTGAGGTTACTGGTAACGTCCCTGCTTATGTTGTGGTTCTGTCTGTGTGGGTTGGGTCGATTTCCTCATTATGTTCTACCTGGGAGCGGCTGCTGAGTCAAGTGCAACACCTGTTGTAAAATGCTGTATACACGTCTGGTCAATTGGCTTGATGTCAAACCTGTTTGAACATTTTTACACCAGCCCAAACTGACTGGAATCAGGCAACAAGGAGAACCCCAAAGTAGAGCCTAATGTTACAGGTGTAGATTGTGTTCATCTCTCCAGGGTCTGTTGCCTCTCACCTGCCCTTGCGTGCAAATTCAATTGACTTGATGGCGGTGGTGTTGCTGGTGCCTGTTGTCACTCTGAAGGAAGCAACCAGCTCCTGAGTATTTGTGTTCAACACCAGAATCTGCAACAACAAACAAGACAGAGACATTATTAGAAGGAAGAACAGCAAGTCTGGGTGTTCTTTAACTCTTCAGTAACTGATTTGTTCATTTATCTGCTAGTGTCTTGTTAGATTCTACCACTGAAATATTCAAATTTTACTTACAACTTCAAGCACTGTGCTTTTTTTCTCCATAAAAATTCTTATTTACTCATGATGTGTTTAAGTGCAGTGATGTGACTTAAAGGTGCACTGTGACTTAAGTTTTGTCTGACCTTTCCTTTAGCATTCCCAGTGTAGATATATTCCCCCCGTCTGTCAAAGGCCGCCACCACATTCAGGTCTGAGTCGTCGTCAACAGGTAGGACAACATGTTTTGAGTCTGACAGAGTTAGCAAGACTGGGGCTGACTTCATGGGACACACCAGCACCTTGTCCCTGAACACACAAACAGGATTCCTTGTTAGAACAAAATAGCAGGATGTATCCTAACTTAACTTAGGACTAATAACAAACAAACTGGCAAAATCATGTGAAGTCAGTGCTTTTCATGGTGTATCTGACCAACAGTGGAACCTCATAATTTATCAGATGTAACATGGACACACAGATGCTGCCAGGTCACTCACATGTCTCTGGGGTGGCACTGCAGTTTAAGGATGGGTGAGGGGAAGCGGAACCTCTGGTCACAGTCTCCAGTCAGGACATCCCACTGTGAGACTATGTTGTCTGTGGAGGCACTCACCAACTTGTGGCCGTCTCGACTCCAGCTGCACACACACAAATAAATAGCATTCTTTAATTCATCATTAAAATGTTACTGGACACACCATGTAGATATAGTCTAAGAAAGAGCAGGCGAGGCGGGTTAAAAAAAGAGGATGCGTCTGAGTGTATGTTTGATGTGTCTCACCATAATGAGCAGACCGGATGGATGTGTGCGCTGATGATTTTGGCGATGCCCCGCGTGAGGAAGTCCCAGATGACAATGCGACCGTCGTTGCAGCCCACAGCCAGCAGGGTGCCCCAGCGGTTGAAGGTGCAGGTGAGCGCCATACTGATACAGTCCAGAGTGCCATCTGCCTCCTAACAACACACACAGAAACAGAATGAAACACAGAGAGTTTCATCAGTCCAGGAGTCACACATGCTACCTAAAGCAAAAGATGAACCTCCATATGTATTAGTGTTTCAAGTGCACAATTATTAACCAGGATTTTCATCAAGCTCATGTGTACATGAAAAAGCTGGTGACTTACCTCTGGATAGTTTTGCCCGAACGATTCTAGGAGAGGAGTAACAAAGAGACAGTGGTGAGAAACATTTAACGACAACGTAACATTCATACAGGATGTACAGTGTATACTTCAGTGCCAGTTGGCTCAGAAACACAACACAACCTTTCTCTAATTTAATTTTAATTTACACAACACAGATAATCTGTGTGGTACAGCAGAGTACTTGAGTCAAGAATTTATTTATTTTAACAGATAAATTAATCTAAGATTAAAATCAGATATACATCACAAATATATAAAGAAATAATCTTGAGCACACTGAAGATGAAAACAGGAAACTTTAAACACTAGAGTTAAATATTTGCCAGAAAGGAAGGAAATGATCCATGGGTAAATTGTAGGGGTGTGAATCACCAGAGAATCAACAATTTGATATTATCACATTACTTGAGTCAAAATACAATGTTACTGCCAGTATGCGCGCAAAGGAAAAATTTGTCAACATCACTTTTATCTCATAAGATTAAGTTTTCAGTCTGTTCATCTCACTTAAGTCATTAGCAGTGGACTGAAAAAGTGATTGATTATATTATTCTAGTAGGCTATCCAAAGCTTAATTTGTATTTGTGATATTAATAATTTATATAAGAAACTGATGCTTGCACTATGTGACAGTATGATAGTGCCACATAAAAATATTGCAATATTATGCTGTTAAAAAAAAAAAAAAAAACACCCCACCCCTAGTAAACTGCGAGAAACCTTGAAGTTGTATCCAAAGTTTGAGCCAGTAACTCAAGAGAAAGAAATATATGGACATTACATAAAAAAAACCAATGTTTGCCTAATATTTACATAGAAGAATAACTTAAAGATAACTTCAAACTTATCCTAGAGCAAAGTCAAATATAAGAAGAAAGACACAGGAAATGTGTGTATACTCATTTCCAGTTAATACAACAGCAGTGACAGAAGATCAGCCAATAACCTCAGGAGAAAAATTATAACTACGCTGCAGATGTACAAATACTTGCGTTTTTTAATGGCATAAATTTCCACAAAGATTCTAATATTTTCCTGCCAAAAAAAAAACTACAACTTCACAAGTCTGAAGTTGCCTGCAGATTTGCAATAAGGAGATGATTTAGAGAAATGTTAGAGACCGTATTTCTCAGCTGATTCCCAATTATTTCACTGTGAGATCGGGTGCTATACATCGTTGTAACAGCCCTAACTTGGTATAAAATCAGTTCTCACATATGTAACTTGTTTTGGTTTTACCTAGATCTGTCTTATCTCAACTAAGAAAACAACACAGTGCCTGGACTTATCAACTTGGGACTAGATTAAGAGTACAGCTACACTGACTGTTTAAAACCCAGATTTAGACATTTCTGAAAACAAATATAAGAAATAAGATGTCGATTTTAAATAACACTTTATTTAGAGTTATCAAACCTGAGCTAGATAAGCAGATTAACGTTAAATGTTTTAAAAAGACTTCATTCTATTTGTGAAAACAGGAATCTTACAATTTCAGTGTATTTTTCTCCATTTAGCATCATTATTTTTCATAGCTCATCATTTGTCTGATCAGTGAAGTTACTCCCTGTCATGTGGACCATCAGTGTAAGTTAACGTTATAGTTTATTTATCCCTGTCATCCTCATAACGTTAGGAGCTTTGTGGCCTTGGTGGAATGTATATATAAAGAAACAACACGTACACCAACGTATAATAACGGTCTGTACTGTCCCATAAGGAAATATGTGATTCATATAGTGTGTAGCTAATGTATCGAGGCTAACGTTAGCCACAGCTAACATTACTATGTCTGCTTCCTTCAATATAACCAACATTTGCAGACCGATTTTAACTGTACTCAAGTGATACATTCAAAGTAAAACATTTAAAAGAAGTTCACAATGCGACCCTGATACTTTTTAATTATAATTATTTGATTCATATCGGCTGTTGTCAACATGCTAGGCTAACGTACAATGCTAACCATAACAAGTAACGGACATAATGTTACCGATGTACGGAAAGTCCGGTTTATTAAAAACAAAGACAAAAAATGTTAATTACCGAGCAGTTCTAGATTCATGGTTTGACAAGTGGGAATCCAAGTTTCCTTAACGACTTGATTTAATAGATTAATTCACTAAAATTCACTCGTATTTACTTCAGCTGCGACCGCCGGAGAGACTGGCGCCGAGCCTCCAGTAAGGACCCCAAACAATACGTCATCAGATGTGCCTGAATCAAAATGACAACGACCCTAGTCTTCTTCTTCTCCCGTTAATCTGCATTACCGCCACCTAAAGGTGGGATGTGACTGCTGTTTGTCATTGATGAGGATTGAGGGGGTGCTGCAAAAGGGGGAGGCATGTCAAATAATGTTTTCATTTGGTTTTGGGGGTTACAAATTAAAATGATTGTATTCATTCTAACACTAATTAAAAAAATCATGCACACGTTTTCTTTAAAGAAAATAAAAACCACTATTTATCATAGCCAGAAACTGTAAAAACATAAATTATCAATGGTCCTTGAACATATCATGATGGACAAATGCTTCCATCAATCTTAAAAAAAAGAAATCTGAGCTTAAAATACTAGAAGAGTTATATTTCATCAAAATTACTTTATTCTAGGTGTCATTTAAAAATTTGGCGAAAAAAACGGTTTGCACATAAAGTAAGCAGTGAATAGTAAGTTTAAAGTTTTCTAGTGAGTACTGCAGATCAAGTTATACTGAACTGGGCTGCATGAAAATAAAAATGTCAGGTCCTTTCAAATGATATCTACGCTCCCCACTCGTCTGTTGTTTGCCGTTATCATGATGACATTATTCAGCTTTGTGTGAATGAATGGCAAGACCTGTCTTTTTTTTTAAAGAAAGGAAGATGGAAAGAAAGACCATTTGCATGTGTGAGTGTAAAATCTGAATAATTCTACTTCCTGTGGTTTTACTCAGCATTCTGCCTTTCCCTAAAAATAGTGTCATGAGGTGTGTGGGTGTGATATTTGATTATGGATTTAATGGAGCTTGTAGTGTGTAGGCTATGTTTGTCAAGGCTGGATTACTAACCAGGGCCTGTATATCAGTTTACATACAGTGGTTTGTAGATTTTTCCCTGAGGATCAATAAAGCCTTACTGACATAATAATATCATTATTTATTTGTAGATTATATTTTTTGTAATTAATTTGAATGTGCAAAGTAACCAAACCAAATAAATGTAGTCAAGTTGAAGCATAAAGACACTAAAATAAGAGAAACACTCAAATAAAGTACAAGTACCTAAAAATGTACTTAAGTACAGTACATAAGTAAATGTACTTCGTTACTTTCCACCTCCTTCAGGGTCAATAGGGGCCCAACATCATATTTAACTGTGGGGCTTCCTAACCAGGTCGTGATATTTGTGTGGCACAGGTAACATCTTTATTTTACGCTGTTGTAATGAGTGAATGAAAGTTGCTGCCAGCATCACCATGCAGCACTTGACCCTTGGCTCTTATCTGTGCACTTTAACTTTATGGCTTCAATCTATATGGGACTCTACACAGGCCTACATGGAGGGAGGGAGGGAGGGAGTGAGTGAGTGAGTGTGTGTGTGTGCGCAGCACGTACAGTATCAGTTTACCTGCCAGTCTCTGTGAGGGTTCGTTTAATACATTATTCAGCAGTACCACGCACATTCATGTCCTCTTCCTCTCCCTTTGACTCTACATCCGGCAACAGAAACATTCATACAGTCATGTCACACACAGGCGGTACACACAGTTCCTTCACACTAAAACAACCAGTTGGAGCTGCTGGTGATGCAGGATCCGGAGCTGGAGCTACATCAACCGCCCACAAGTAACTTCCTGTCTTCACAATAAAAGTCCAAATAAATGATCTTAAAATGCGTTACAAAGATGATTTTTTTTTTTACCCTCAGAGTTGCATCTTTTACTGTGAAATCAAACACCAGCCATTAAAGTGACATGTCCTTGGTTTACAATTTAAAACTGTTTCAATCATGTTTTCAGTGGTGGGAAGCAACTAAGTCGGCTACATTTTCTAAAGTAGACTACTGTATTTAAGTACTATTCTCATGTACTTGTATTTCCAATTTATGCTACTTAATACTTCTCTTCTAAAGGGCAATTTTGTACTAGAAATAGGCTATTACTTGATTCCCAAATTAAGTCAGATTACGCTTTTACATGAAAAATATATTTAGCAAAAAAAAAAAATTCAATAATCTTACCAAATACAACATACTGTTACAGATTAAACCAGTGTTTTCCAACCTTTTTGTTTTGTAACCTCTGTCAAAACATGGTATCGAGTTGGAGCCCCTTGTTGCATTTTAGATGTCTGAGTTGTTAGTAGATCCACCAAAGAGACATTTCCCATTTAAACTTTTCAGATAGTTTAATTTCAGTAACTGTTTGAGGCCCAAAACGTTTCAAATTATCAAATTATATATATCCAATATATCCAATTATCCAATATGTTTTTAAACAAAGCAAGAATTCCACCCAGAGTACATGACCTTCCAGATTTATCTTATGACCCTTTGAAGGGGCCCAGCCCCGAGGTTGGTGCAGCAGATGGATTTAAAATATCAAATAAAATACAGAAAGAAAACTACAACCACATTCAAAACCACTTCACAATGAATTTTAAACTAAACAATTTCTGTTTGAAAAACTAAAATACATACCAAAATAAACATGACTGAATTGCACATCAGAAATCTGTGCTGTATTTAGTAACTGTAATTTTATAGTTTTTTTTTTTTTCTTTCCAACTGGCACCATTTTTGGCCCACTACAAATAGTCACCTTCCAACTAATATTTGCTTTCTAACAGTCAAATGTGAGGCAGTGAGGAGTGGGTGTGGGTGGAGGCCAGTGACAAACAGAACCCTGATCTGTGTCTGGACACGCACTTGCCAACTGAAAAGACCAGTTTCAGACAATGATCAGACAGACAAGCCTCCAAGTCAGAATAAAAAGTCAGTTCATTGCAAGAGAGAGAAATAAACATAGATAGATAGATAGATAGATAGATAGTATATTTCTAACAGCTAGCCAAGGGCCGTCTAAAATCAGTCCGTGGGCCACAACTGGCCCCCAGGCCGGACTTTGGATGTGCCTTGCTTGGGGGAAAGTATCATGTATTGTCAAATCAAAAGGCTCAAGTCCAAGTGAAGTCACAAGTCATTGTTTATTTATTTTATTAGTTCTTATTTAATTTAACAGGGACAGTGCAGCTGCACCAGAGTTAGCCATATGCTAATTGTTATCTGTGGTCCCTGGGCAGGACAAAAGACACTGTTGCATAAAAAACACAATCAGTAAATAGAATATATTCATGACACAATAGGCTTCAGCAATAACAACAGCAACAACAATAAAACTACATTAACTATAACAAAGTGTTAAAGTCCAAGTTGAGTTGCAAGTCTTTTTAATATTGTGAATCCAAGCGATGTGACTCGAACGCATCTCTGCTTTAGTTACTTCATTTTTATTTACTCCCGGTTCATTGTTCAACTCATTACCTCCACTTTTACTCCATCAGCCCCAAAAAGCTTCAGTGGTCCACCTCATCACTGGAGAGTCTTTTAATTTGAAGGCGTCAAACGGAAGTCCAGTGCGTTGCTGTGTGTAGTTTGACTGTGTGTGTACGTGTATGTGTGTGTGTGGTGAAGGCGCCACGTCGGCAGAACCAGCAGGGTGAAAAAGAGAGCTGCGTAGCTCCGTCTGTATCTGTGTGAGAGGAGAAGTTAGAAAGCTGCAGATTAAATCGATTAACGTGTTCAAACCACGAAGAAGAGTCACAGCTGCAGCTTTCAGCCTCCTCACACTGAGGAAACTAAACTCATTTATTTACAGCTGAGTTTGTGTCGGAAACAGAAGCTGCTCCTGTGTCAAGTTTCTCTGCCAGGTGTGTTTGTGGGAGAAGCACTGGGAACAATGGTGAAGGTAAGGACCAACCAGCATCCTTATTATTAATGTTACAGTGTGTGGAAATGTGTCTCTCAAACTGCGTGTGAGTGCTGGGTTTGTAGCATGCAGGCTGAGTGAGGGCAAGTTTTTCAGCAGCAGGCTTCAGGAGTGATGATGTGGAGTTTGGAGATGATAAGAGCGGAATTTATTAGTTGTATCACCTTCAGGAAATGTGGCCTCTTCCTCTCTGAAAAGTGCAGTTTTGTATCCAGCTGCATTAAAACGAGGCGTCTCAGCTTCCTGCAAATGTTACACAAACTCTGATTCAGCAGTGCCAAGTCCTCAGTTAAAAAAAAAATGTCCATTTCAACATTTAATTTGCAGCAAATTTGGCTTCCAAAGTCAACAGTGGCAACATTTGGCAGATAACTGGCAGCGCTGGTTTCTAACCTGTGGGATAAGGGCCTCTTTTTTAGCTTACAAGAAAAAAAATAGGGGGGTGGGGTGGTGGTTTGCAACATGATTCATATTATAGGAAACAGCATTTCTGTTTTAAAGTATGTGAAATATGCACTGATTTGAAGCCGCTTTGTGTTGTTTAATAATCAAAGAGTCATGGTGGAGTTGCTAAAACACATCTGTAATAAGGGTCTGAAGGGTCAGAGGTCAAAAAGGTCGAGACCACTGATGTACAGAGACACAGCTATCAGTCAGGTGGATCTGCTGCTCCTGCTCACTGAGGCAGCCACCTGTCTAACCATGTATTTTATTAAATTATATTGTATCAAGTAACATCAAACATGAGCAAAAGACAGTGGGGAAACCTGTAAAAAAAATTTTAAAAGATATAACTAATAAAGATAGAAATACTACTCATCTTTAAGACTCCCAATTTCTTGGCTGACGAAAAGTACAAAATAAACTTGATTATTATAAACATAAAATGATTTAGCTGAAAAGGCTGCCCTCCTTTTATATTTCTAAACATACAGATGTTAAAACACACTTGACTACTATTGAAAATTTAAACTAGAAAATTATAAATTAGATTATTCAGACATGTCAGTTTAACTCCAGTCGTTTAGCAGAGCCTGAAGGTATTTGTTCTTGTTCTTATCTCTACATTTTATTTATTTGTTGTGCATTTGGATTCATTGTCACATTATTTTTATATTATGAAATATATTTTATGCAATTATAAAAAGGGGGGAAAACATGAGCAAAAGACAAAGGGAATATTATTCAGTAAAATGAAGAATGTATCTACATCTACACACATAAATAAGTATACAGAGCAATAATGAAATAGTATCCTATGTCAAACAGATATGGTTGAAATAAATAAGATACACATTTCAGCATCTTTACAGTGTGATAAATGTGTTGGATAATTACATGTTTCAGAATGACTCTGACTCCAGCCGGCGAGACAGAGATTTTGTATCTGTAATTGAGCTGAAATAAATAGATTTTCCTGCGCTGAATGACAGGGTTTGAAATTGTTTCCTCGTTTTATACTGTGAATATCACGAATGAAATCAGAACCTGACATGCAGAGCAACAGGAAGAGAAGATTCCACCCAACATTAATACAGTCTGAACGAGTCCCTTTGAGACTTTAGTGACAGTCTGTAGTGTATGTTTAAGACGTAATTAAAATAGAGGTTTATCTTGAACATACAGCGCTGACTCAGATGTGTGTTCAGACTGTGTATACATATACCAAAGTGACTCCCAACAGGTGTCATCATGTGTAAGCAGGGCTGGTTTTACATGTTTAGGTATGAGTGTCATGCTGATGGAAGAGTTATGCTTTTTTGACACCTTAACTTGAGAAATATAAACAGGTTTTTTTTACTTATACAAAAGAAACGGCAGTGGTCACATGTTAAATGGACACTCCAGTAATTCAGTTTTGTTTGGGAATTCACATGAGACAAGTTTAAAAAATAATGGCCAAATTCTGTGCAGCAGAGGTCGAGATTTGCTTACTTCTTTTATTCCTATTGCACATCAAGCTCCAAAAACACTTGGTCCTACATTTCCCACAATGCATCTGGATAGTATCTTTCATCAGAAGGACCCTGTCGGGAAACAGCCACATCTTTCAAACGCCACACCTCCAGTTTGTTAGACAGGCTATACGAAAAATTGTAAATTGGTTTTCTTTAGCTTACACTGAGATAACCATGATGACGTCACTGTAGTCCCTTTTATCCTGCTTCTTCAAGGCAGGAAATTCACACCATTGTTCCACCTCAGCGTTCTTTATAAAACATAAAGTCCCAAAATGAGGGGACAAAGTTGTCTCACCTTTAAGGCAGCATCAGAGGTAGTAGCACTGCCAAAATGTTATGACATGTTATGTGTGCGACTCATCATGGGTGATCTATAAGTAGCTGTTAGCAGTTAGCAGCTAACTTAAAGAAGAAGTACTGCGGCTGAAAATGTCCACAAATGGGGAAAACAATGAGATTTGAGAGCTCCTCACTATCAGAGCAGAGGACGAGATCGGCCGCCATATAACAGAGATAATAGATAATCGGTGTTGCCATGTTTTGCCATTGTTATTGTTTAGAAAATGCTGCGGACACGTGTTTTATGTCACACGCGTTGCACTCCTTTTGATTCCATGATGCCAGCATGCTGTCTAAAATCACACACTGGAGCAGGAGGATGCCGCCATTGTCTGGTTCTGTGTAAAAATCCAAAGATGGCGTAAAGAAGAGACTTCGTTGCGGCCATTTAGCACAAGCTTGTGATATCATCGGGGGCTATCTTACAAACTTGATGAAGCTCCCTCCTTAGTGCCCCTTTAAATATTGTCTTAATTATTTAGATACAGTCTAAAATTTGCAAAATTATGATCAAATCAAATTATCAAAAAAGAAGTCAATAAGATTATGAATGTGATATTTAACCAGAAGTGCCAAAAGCTGTAAAGTGCAGAGTCACATACAAAACGTGGGTATGTGAGAGTTTATGTACACATATTGTTCACACGCTTAAGTATTCAGGTTTGATACCCAGTCATGTACTGTAAGTAATAAAGATTGAGTAACACTGTGAAGGGTGCTGTATTCATTCAGTGTAAAGTAATCTTGGGGGTTTTCCTGTGTTTTCCAGAATGTGAACAGCGTTACTGCGGAGCCCCAGCCCGGGACCAGCTTGGCGACGGACGAAGCTGAACCCACCGACAGCCAACCTACAGAGGGTAAGCAGAGAGCTCCCCAGGCTGCGGCTAAACGCTGAAACACCAGCAGGGAATATGGTGCAATCTGTGCTCACATGTTGCCTGCTGCTATTTCAGAAACTGTTGGTTTGTCAGGGGAGTGTGTGTGTTTGTGTAAGAGCGGCTGCAGCCCCAACCTGCTATTTGTGTCCCAACGCAGAGACACTTTGCAACAGTTTAGTCCCCTGCTGCTGCTCTTTGTAAACACCACTGTTGATAATGGATGAGGTATAATTCTGTTTTCAGTATCAGTCCTGATGACAGTTTACCCTCCAGGTGAAGTGTAGAGATCAGACCGTCAGGGGGTTGTTAAGAAATCCCAGATACACTCCTGGTTATGTTTTGGCATCAACAACACCCTCAAATATCTATGTTTCATCTCAGCTGCTCCAAACTGAAATATCTCAACAAATATCTGATGGAGTGCAATGAAATTCGGTTCAGACATTCATGGTGTCCAGAGGATGGATCCTAGTACTTTGGCAATCCCCTGACTTTCCCTGTAGCGCCACTAGATGGTCAAAGTTTCACTGATTTAGTGAAATATATCAACATCTACATGATTGACTGGTAAAAATGTTTCTCAGTACAGATAGGTATGTTGCCCAGACATTACATTCTTTGTGTTTAGTGCTAATTAGCAAATGTTACCATGCTAATAGCAAAACTAAGATAAACGTCACACCTGCTAAACATCAGCATGTTTGCATTGTTACTATGAGCAACATGCTGGCGATGACATTAAGCTCAAAGCACTGCTGAGCCTAAATTCAGCCTCAAAGAGCTGCTAGTGTCTCACGAGAGTCTGGTTAAACTCAGCACAGTTCGCACCTGAATCTCACAACATCAGCAGCGAGCTGGAGGGAACCATGTTGGCACTTTCTCCCAGAAGCTTTAACCTGAGTTACAAAAGATGTGAGACATCAGTAACACAGGAGGGCTTCATGTGTGTTACACCAGCTTGGACATCTGTCGCAATATCACTGTCCTCAGAACCAGCTGATGTCTCAGCATCGCAGACAGCAGGGGGCAAATACGACAAATATAAAAAATGCAACAGACAGGTCTGGTGATATTTAATATTTGTCTAATATTTGCCAACTTGTTCGACTGTGTGAACACAACCTTCCTCCTTCATTCCTCCAACCACCTTATTGAAAAGGTCATCATTTTGATATTTGTGCATATCCAGGAACCTGTTGATATCCAAGTTTTTCATAATGTTTAAAAGTAGATGTGTTTCTCCTTCTGAACAGACGAGGGCTTTCCTTTTGAGCATGCATCTCTACACCAGCCTAAGAAGCTGTTGGTTTGTTCACAGCACATCCATGCCTTTTTTAAACAGGCAAGATGCCGTATGTTGCAGTTGCAAACTGCAGTGAAAAACGCAACTGAGATGCGTGCTTTAAAAGCACTGTATACATGTCCAAAGAATGCACCTAAAACCCAAATAATACCGGCACATCCCACATGTCTTAATCGGAATATGCTACATTTGAACAGATAACGTCACAGAATATCCTGTTTACATGACCCATATTAAATCCAGAATATCGAGAAATATCAGTGTGCATGTAAGCACACCCGCTGTAGTTTATTTTGACTCAATCCCACTTACACTGTCCTGCTGTCCCAAATACTCACTGGAGCATCAAATGTGCATTAATCCACCGCTGAAAATAGTCCCCAACAAATATGTTTCCTTCTTTTTGATAAACATCTGCTAAAAACTAAAGTGACCTGTTTTAGGAAATTAATTACTGAGAAATTTTTTTAACCCTCCTGTTATCGTCAGGTCAGTTTGACCTGACGATAACAGTCAGGTCAGTTTGACCTGACGATAACAGGAGGGTTAAGTGACATGATTAGAGAGGTCAGAAAGTATTGACAGAGTAACACATTGTTGAATTGAGTCTTTTTGTGGAATTTTTTGACAAAAAGAAACATGTAGAATAATGTTGTATCCTTTAAATAGGCTCCACGAGAAGTATACTGGTTCACTAATTTTACTTCCAGTGAAAAGTTAGATAGTTGGACAAATGAAGCACTATGGTTCTTAATGAACGCTACATGGCAGCTGTTTTCACTCTTAAAACCCTCAGGATTATATTTTTGCGTGTTGTGGCGATGCTAGGGGTGGGTGGAAAAATCAATACAGCATAATATCTAGATTTTTTTGTGTGGCAATATTGTATCAATACAGAGACACCATATATCGATATTTTTAAATTATATGAATAAAGTGTGCTGAACAAACTTGACACGGTTGCGAGTCACTTACAGCCCATTCAGAATGGACTCGCGACCCACTTTTGGACCCCTACGGACCAGTTGGGAACCACTGGAGTTGACCACTTGCGTAGGCTCTGCGTAGCTCCTGCATACAGCGATACATGTATGTTAGTAGAAACCACAATATAGACATTCTTCAACATTTTAAATGGTTCCTTTGTTTTGCCTGTTGAAGTTTGCGTTAACGCAGAAGCTGACAGGAAATAACCAGGGGCCAAAGCTGTTCCCATAGCAACAGAACAGCAATGAAAAGCTCTATTGATGCTTGATGTATGTTTGCTTTGTTTTCAGATTCTGGTAAGGACCACGTGGTGGCTCCCCCCGGCATGATGTGGCGAGTGACCGGCGGCCTCTTCAACGTCACTAAGGGAGTTGTGGGCGCTGCGGTGGGCGGTGTGGCTTGGGTGGGAGGCAAGAGCCTGGAGATCACCAAGTCGGCGGTGACCACGGTGCCCTCGATGGGGGTGGGGCTAGTGAAGGGCGGGGTGTCAGCCGTTGCCGGCGGCGTCTCCACGGTGGGCTCGACGGTCGCCAACAAAGTCCCATTCACAGCCAAGAGGAAAGACAAAGCTGAGTGAAGCAGAGGAGGAGGATGGTGAATATGATGATGATTATTGATGATGATGGACTTGCCCCGCCCTGAGCCAACAGAGAGAGGCCACCAGCTGATCTCTGTCTGCCAATCAAACTCCACAGTGCCTTCTGATGGCTTTCTTGGTCTTGAGCATGAGAGTCTCGTCACCGTGCAGAGATCCAGACCTCGATGCAAACACACTTCACTCAGCACCAAAACATTCAGTAGTACTATGATACCATGGCAACCCAGAACTACCAGAAAAGAAATGCTGAGTCACTGAAAGCTCCTTGCCTGGCTTGTAGCGGGATTTGTATGTCTGGAAGTGAACATCTGGCTCCAGGCAGATCATATAGACTGGGATCCACTGCAGCACGTGGTGGATGAATTCATTAATATTTTTATCTGTTTACAATCCAGACTGAGGCTCTCCTCTTCCTCTTCTTTCTCCTCTTCTCTCTATTCCAATCTTTCATATTTACTGACATATTTCTCAATTAAAATGCTGAATTTTAGTCTCTTTTTTCCTTTTTGCGAAGGTATTGAAGTACTATTGAAATGTGTATGTGACAATAGTTTGTGTTGAAAAATAAAAATGTTTCAGCGTTTTGAAGCGAAGGGATCAGCAGCATTCTTCAGTCTGCAGGCTTCACTGTGCCTGACCTCCTTTAATCCTTTGGATGAGCCCGGGGCGGTGTTTCACCCAGCAGCCTTGGATCTGCATGTAGGAACACTTCTCTGAATTGCATGTCTGAAGACTGTAGACACAATCACACCAACACTGGGCTCAGGTCTTTTCCACAGCTATGTTATTATTACTGAGATGTTTTGTTAAAATGCTGCGCTGGACCTTGAAATGTCGACTCTTCTTTTTTTTTATTAAGATTTAAGAAAGAAACCTTCAGCAGCATTTGGCGGTTGTTTGAGAGGAAGAGTGCCCGATGTTGTCTGAACTGCTCCGTCAGTAAAAGTTGAACTGTGCCTTTAATCTGAAGGCGAACACTGTGCTGCAGTGCAGGCAACATTCGTGAACGTTTATATGCAATACGAGCATTTCAATGCAACACGTGGAGTGAATGGGAGCTGTTGCTGACGGGACTAAACTATGTGAATGTCTTGGATGTGTTTTGTTTTCCCACTATATCAATAAAGTAGTTTGGAAGTTTAAAGCTGCTTTGTGAAGTTTTCTTGGGAACAAACAAGAGTCGTGTGTCCTTGAGGTCTAACAAACATTCATTCATTTTCTGTAACCTCTTATACTGTTAGGGGTTGCAGGGGTGCTGGAGCCTGTCCCAGCTGA